>NW_006781519.1:6608952-6637410 GCF_000442215.2 Lipotes vexillifer
TAGGGAAACACGAGTTGCTGAGCTTGTATGAGACCACAGACAATTAAGCCCCAGACGCGTAGATATAAGTAAATGATAATTGCCTATTTTCAAGTTAGACCAGCAGAAAACCCATAAACACAGTGAAGAAACTCCCAAATTCTAATATTTTAGAGCAAGAACTAGCCAACAAGAGTGATAAAGAGCATGACTCAAAGCGTACTGAGTTATTGTAAATTGAACAGAAGTTCCACACCTGTCATTTCTACAGCTACATCCTCTGACCGGTAGGTCAGAGTAAAGACTTTCTAAGGCAGGCTTGGAATCATGAAAAGCATTGCCTTGGGACACATAGAGGCCCAACTCTATCCAAAAAAGCTGTTCTCTTTACAATAAAATTACCAAACCCTGCTGGATGCACAGTGAATCTTGAACAGCCAGGCCTTGACTTCACATCTTAGGTCGGAGACAGAAGCTCATCGCCTCTTTTCTGTTGTTTCTCTGCCACATTTCAAAGGCCTTTGCGTGGTGGTCAGACTTGATGGTGGAACATGCCGAGACGTTCCTGTCACTCTTTGCAGTGGACATGGATGCAGCGCTAGAGGTGCAGCCCCCAGACACATGGGACAGTTTCCCACTGTTTCAGCTGCTGAATGATTTTCTCCGGACCGATTGTATGTATCATCTTTGACTGTCTGACTTTCCTAAGTAGTGTGCAGTTAACAGATTGCTGAAACATCTTTATCCCAGGCAGACTACAGGTTGGACACAGCTCTTCATAGTTTTATGATTACTTAAAAAAAAAAAAAAATCTTACAGCTGATGAAATTCCCTTTCTTTCAACAAGCGTCCTGTTGCAGGGAAGCCCCCTGTTGACTAGGCAGAAGAACCCAAGAGCAGTGAGAAAGTGGTGCCCGTGCCTGTGGGTTTTATTTGCTCTTGAACAAGCTAAATTGACCTCTACACATTTTGAATTTTTATCAAAAGATGCTTCCTAGATGAAAAACAGTTTCCTGCTAAGTAACACCCCAAGCATTTCCAAGTATCTTACAGCAACACATAGCCATAAAATAGACCTTCCTCCCCAGGGAGAGTGATGACAGAAGAGAGGGGTACAGAATGTTCTTTCTTCCTGGTAACGTAAGGGGAAGAAAGGGAGCGGGTGCAAAGAAAACCTTAAAAAAAAAAAAGTATCAATTGTTGCTTTTGTTGTTCTTTAAGGGAGCATTATTTTTTTTTCCCTTTTTAGAAGAGTGACACAAATGGGTAAAAGGTTTCTGAATTCCATTTTCCTTCCACGCAGATTGAAGCGTGACGCCGCTCACGTACTTTTTTCTTTTCTCTTCCTCTTCCTCTTTCTCCTCCTTCCTTCTGGCTTTTTTTTTAGAAGCGGGTATATTTAACGTAGAAGACAGTCCTCTCTACGTGTACGTTGCGTGCTGATGGAGCAACTGTGGATTCTTACCGAGCTTTTGCTTATCTGTTCTAGATAATTTGTGCAATGGAAAATTTCACAAACACCTGCAAGACCTGTTTGCCCCACTTGTGGTTAGATATGTGGATTTGATGGAGTCCTCAATTGCACAATCCATTCACAGGGGCTTTGAGCGGGAGTCATGGGAACCAGTCAAGTAAGGAAACCTCTTTTGATACCATCGGAGTTTGGGTGCAAATGGCTGCAGAGTCATACAGAAATGGATTAATGGTGTCTTATGGTTTTCATTGTTCACATGGATAGACAGCAAACACCATACACCCAACTATGATGCTCATAGCCTCTTTGTCCAAGGAGGGGAGGGGGGAAGAGATTGGGAAATGTTTTATGAAATGGAATCTTTGGTTTATTGCACAAGATAAATAAGCAATACGGGATATAAACCTGGCTGTGATATGTGTACTGTGTATCTTACTCCAGTGGTTTTATCCCTAGGAATTGATGTTTCCCAAAGTGTATTCCATAGGGGTCTAGGCAAGGGGTCAGCAAACTTTTTCTGTAAAAGGCCAGATAGTAAATATTTAGACTTTTCAAGCCACATGATCTCTGTCAAGTGGTAAATGAACAAGCGTGGCTGTGTTCCCCTAAAACTTTATTTACGAAAACAGGAAGCTGGCCTGTGGGCCAGAGTTTGTCATTTCCTGGTCTAGGCTTTTGAGACTCTCCTCAAGAAAAGGACTCTGTGGACAGATATATTTAGGAAGCTCTATGTATCCGCTCATCTACCCCACGCCCTTGTCTCCTGGAGAGCCTCAAAGTACACCAGCATATTTCAAAACTCGAAGAACATAGTCATACAGAAGCTTGTTTGACTGTGCTTAATCCAGAGTTTCCTAAATGTGTTTGACCACACTACCTTTTTTTTTTTTAATGGGATATCTATCCTGCAGGGCCAATTACAGAAAATCCTATAGGTCTGTGAATTTGGCAATTTCCATAATTGCTTGGCAAATAAATCCTATCTGAAATGTGTGGCAGATTTGGTGCCACCTCCATTCCCCAGCAAGGAGAAGGGCTGTCACTCAAGGCTGCCAGAGGGTCAGTCTCAGACCCCCCTTTCTGGAGAAGTGGAGAACTCCTAGGCGGAGAGAATTTTCTGCTATAGTTTGAAAATCTCCAATAAAGCCTGATAGTAGCTTTGCTCTATTAGATTCCCTTTTTTCCTGTAGGAAAAGCATTTTGTTCTTTCTGGTCCTTTACATATGTGGAATATGGCAACCAGCATGGAGCAAAGAGGGGCATGCACAGCACACTGTCAGGCACTTCCAGAACAAATATTCAAAAGCCTTTTCTCAATTTGGAAGCCTTAACTTGTGCCCTGTCTTTAAGCAGTTTTCTGAATTGAGACCCTCCTTCTAATATTACACTGAATAAAATTCTGACTCATAAAGAAATCAGAGCAAAATAGCTTTTTCAGTCCATCCCCCTTTCCACATCTGAGCCACAAGAGAAGTTTCTTGACTTGCCCTACTGAGCAGGTTAATAGGCAGGAGCTCTTCATTTGTAAGTACCAAGATATGTAAATTTTAGCTTGTAATGCTCAGGTTTATAACAGTCTCTTAATATGGCCCTGCTGACTTTCAGCTCATGAGAATAGAACCGGGACCCTTGATGATAAAGCATGAATGAGTGATTGCGTTTCTTTTAAATGCTCACTCGAATCAAGACAGTTGTCCTGTGCAGAACAGCTGTGAAAAAGGAAAAGGTTAAAATGAGTAATATTCACATTTTGCAAGTAGCAGTGGTCTTGAAGTAGCATTTACTCACTTGGGCTTAAATGTGGAGGCTACTACCCCCAGCACACACAGGAGGAAATGATGGGTATCCTTCCCTGTTTCTTAAGGAGCCCTAGAGGTAGGGGCCTTGTTCTCCAGTTTCTCGTCAGAAGGCAAGGGCTTAAACCTCTCTAACTGTCTTCTCATCTGTAAAACGTCTCTACTCAGTGTCTGAGAATTGTCATGAAGCTCTGTGATAATGTCACTGAAGTCATTTTATAACCTGTTAAATTCTTTAGAAACCAAGCTAATGACTGCTATCCCTTCTGAACCATAACGTATTCTTGATCAGTCAGAAGTAAATGTAGACTTGAAATCATTTTCACAATTGGAAGTCTTAGTCTGGGAATGTTTTCTCAGGCTTTTTTTAAGGAGTGAAAAAAAAGTAAAGTGTGAACTCTTGGATCAGTAATTTAAAGATCGGAAAATTAGCAAAGGATTGATCATTCGTGACTAACAACCTGAGAATATTTTATAGGGATGTGTTTTGTTTCTTAAGTAGATTTTGGCTGTCCAAAACGGTGCTGTAGGCTCGTGAATATGACTGTGGTTTGTTTAATGCATACTAAATAGTACGTGCTTTTCAGAGCAGGTGGAGGTATTGGAAAATGACAACTAAAACATAAGCTAAATTAAAATTGTTTGAAATCACCTACATTTTATTACCTGATTTCAAAACAGAATGTGGATGCCATGGGACAGATTTGCAGAATGGCCAGCACGAAATGAAGGGTATGAAAAAATTGGGAACACACTTATGTGATAGGAAGGAATAAATCTCTCGACTTCTTACTATGCCAAGAGAAAGTATGAGCTCCTATCTGACCACTGGATAGGGGGTTGATAAAGAAGCATAGGTTCTTTTTTTTTTCCCCCAAGTAAAGAATGATCTTTGGGGGATATTTTTCAACAAGTTCACTCAAAAATAAGAAGCTGACTTAGATAAATAGATTGTTTGCTCAATCTTCTCTAATTTTGACACATGGTCCCACAGTGTACACACACATGCACACACACACGTGCCCCCAACAGCCCTTCTCTCAAACAATTCTTATACTTGAATAGTTCTTTTCTTCTGCTTTTCAAAAGTCATGATTATAGGTACCTGATTATAGGTAAAATGACTGAGAAATACATTGCAAAGCTTAACTTCAAGAAAAACTAGTACAGTTGACCCTTGAACAACACTGGTTTGAATGGCACAGGTCCACTTATATGTGGATTTTTTCAGTGGTAAATAATGACAGTCCTACATGGTCAGAGGTTGGTTGAATCCACAGATACAGAACTGAAGATAAGGAGGAACCACAGATACAAGGGATAAATATAAAGTTATATGTGAATTTTTAACTGTGCAGGGGTCAGTGCCCCTAAGCCCCGTACTGTTCAAGAGTTAACAAAATATTTCAAATGTTAAAGAAAAACAAAACTCTGACAAGGAAATGCTACCAATATATCTAAGTAGCTAAAAGCAGATTTTAAATATTCTTTATTGTTCAGATTTTCTTATTTCAAAATAGGGTCCTGTGAAAGAAACTAGAGATATCATCATCATTTCGGTTTGATACAACTGAAGTTATTTGATAGAAAGGGTAAAATATGAGTCCTTATTGCTTATTTCTCTAGAAGGGTGGCCTTCCATCTCTGAGGAGAGAAAAGGGAAGCTGCATCTCTGTTTCCATTAAGCCAGATCATGATGGTCATGATTTGAATCTCTAGGCATTGGTGGAAAATGTCATCCCATAGCTTCTAACCACAGCTGAAGATAGCCTCTCGAGGGCAAGCCCAGGCTGGACCCCATGGCCTCGTCCGGGGGTCCATGAGGACACGTCATAGCGCCACCACCCACAGCTGGGCAGGTTGTTCAGAACCCTCCCAGCAGCCCTGAATATGAGCTTTTGGTCCTACCTAACAGACGGACCACAGTTCTACCAGCTCTTTAGAGTTGGTTTGTTGCTCATCTAGTCATCCTGACCTTCTACGTGGAAGAAAACTTAGAAAGCGTCTAATCCAGAGCTTGCCAAGTCTAGAAACCCCTCTGCACTACTCTTTCCTTGACAGATTGTCTCTTAGTCTCTACTTAAACACTTTCAGGCACAAGGAATCCACGCTTCACTGTTGCCCATTTCAGGTCAGGATGATTCTGAATTATAGACCTAAAAACACTGCTTCTTGATATATGCACCCTGAAAACCTTGGGTTTCTCGTTTCTCAAGGTGCACTTTCTCTCTCTCTGCCTGAGACAGACATGTGAAAAGTATTTTCGAAACAACTGTCTTTTCCCAGATTGTCAAAGCTGTCAATATCCTAATGATAATAAAATGTCAGACCAAGGATACCTTAGCAATACAGTGGGTGGCCTGGTATGAAATAGACAAGTGTTAGACAAGGAGTCAGAATTCTTAACTCTGCCAGTAATTTGCTGAGTGACCTTGGGCAGGTCAGATGACCTTCCTGAGCCTCAGTATCCTCCTTTGTAAAACAGGAACTTTGAATACCCAAGACTTTCCAATACTAACATCCTAGGAAATGTGATTTTCTGTATTCACTTCATATATGCATTTAATCAGCACTGCCTGCCTAACACCTAGAGCAAGGCCTAGGACAGGTGTTCAATAAATATTTATTGATTAGCTGACATTTATTAAGAAACCCATACAGGCTGAAAATTGTAAGAGTACCACAGGAAAACTATGGGGAGAAGGAAGCAAAAGATACAATCCCCTGATCGGGGATTTCAATCTGGTGGGGTCTGCGCAACATGCACACAAGAAAAATGACTTCAAATATTTACCAGTGTACAAAGAACATTAGGAAGAGTTATGAGAGCGTAAGTAGAAGGGAATGAACCTCCACTGAGGAGTCATAAAGGAAGTAGCTTGGAGAGTATTTCAGAAGGGGTAGGGATGTTGGGAGAGAACATGAGCAAAAGTAAAATTGGGGGGAAAGTGGGGTAGGCAGTAGAAACAGTGAATGTTTGGTTTGGGCCAGCATGGATTATAAAGGAGACAAGCTATGAGGTTGGAGAGATAGTTGGGAGGTTCTAAAATCCTGTGAAGTTTAGAACTTTGTTCACTAGGTCACGCATTCTGAACAGGAGACTTACAGCTCCCAAAGATGGTGGAACTTGGTTCTTGGGGGGGTGGGGGGCGCAGCGGAGGAGGGTGTGCAACAAAAAAAAATCTTCTTCTTGTGTATATGTATAAAGCACAGGTCTATATACAGTACATAAGCAGATATACAGTATATTGGTGGTATTAAAGTTTCAGGGGGAAGGCAATTGGGGGATCTGCTGGTGGTAGGAAATAAAAGCTTGAGAAACACCCCTCTAAACTCTAGAAAGATATCAAAGAGTGCCCCATGCCCCTAAGTAGGGATTAGACCTGAGAGTAAACCAGGAAAGAGGTTTGAGTGTTCAGAGCACCAAGAGAAGACAAGATGTACCACATATATTCATGCAACAAAAGGCTCATAAAGTGGAAGGCATTCTGTGTCTTAAATCTAACCCCATCCATAAATCCGAAGCAGAAGACTTTGAGAAAAGACCCAACCATATCTTCTCTGCACAGAGACCCAACCTTAGTAGAATTAATCCTGGAAGGAATGACTCTGCCATCCGTAGAAATGATGAGACGTGCACACATTTGTACCTTTCATCCGTGTGAGAGAGAGAGCAGATGAGAATTTTTAATCCAGTGCTCCAGGGATGGGTCCTTTGACATGAATGGGAGCTACCCTTTTTCAGCAGTCCCCAAAATGAATGAGTCTAATTTCTAACATGTATCCATTGTTAGGATTGCAATTTACACTTCTTACGCTATCCAGAGATATCCACTTATGATTTTCACAGATACGCATGCTGGACTTGTTTTTAGGTAGTTGCTAAAGGACCCTCTAGAGTAATAATTTGTTATATCCATCAGCAGCTTCAGGAGTGCTACAGGAAAATTCCCCCTTTTTACATATAATGCTTGGAATTGTCTCTCTGGTTATTAATAGAAGTTATTAATAGCCAAATGAATTATTAATAACATTAGTAATACACTGTATTATTTTGCTAAGAGCAGAAATATCAAGCATGTTTCTTCAGCCTTTTCTTTTTTTTTTTTTTTGTGGTACGCGGGCTTCCCACTGCTGTGGCCTCTCCCGTTGCGGAGCACAGGCTCCGGACGCGCGGGCTCAGCGGCCATGGCTCACGGGCCCAGCCGCTCCGCGGCACGTGGGATCTTCCCGGAGCGGGGCACGAACCGGCGTCCCCTGCATCCGCAGGCGGACTCTCAACCACTGCGCCACCAGGGAAGCCCTCTTCAGCCTTTTAAAAGTAGATCATGAAGCTATGTCACAGGAAGGAAATATTTCTATGAGTGCAGTGCAGCCGTCTAGCCAAAATGTCATGTTTTACAAATACAATATGTTTTGATTAATATAAGTACTTTTTTAAAGTTTTGATGTCTAAAATGAAGCTCATTTCTAATTTGGGTGCCCACCAACCGCTAATATGTTTAAAGTTGCTTTTGCATACATTTGTATGTTATTCATTCCTAGCTACTTTTAATTCACTCAGAATTGACGTTTTAACTTTCCAGGCTGCCATCTCGAAAGATCTCCTAATTCCTTGATCAATATTCAGTGTGTGTATCATTTAATGATCACATTTGCTTATATAGGCTTACACATGTCTCAGTGGAAATCGCCAACGGTTTTGTTCCATAGCAGTGTTTAAGACTGAGAACCACCAGGGACTGAATTCAAAGGCAGATTCCCCAGTTAAACAGAGAAACATGGAAGGAAAAGTTCCATTTTCCCTTCCACTTAATAGTCAGCTTTAGCTAATCTTCTCTTGAGTGTTCCCACGAGAGCGCCCTTTCCTCCCAAGTAGAGAAGTGTAATTGGCTTTCCCCAACTGTGAAGTGTAAAGGATGAACCTGTGAGACACCTGTTTCCCTTAAGGAAGAGAATGCCAGGTGGCAATTTTGCATTCTAGGTTTTTCCATCCACCAGCCGGGGCTATATTCCCATCATGAAAGGGTAGCTCATTTCTAGAGAGAGACAGGTGTGTCCAGACTATTTCTAGAGTCCCAGTTTCGGGTGTATCAGGAGACTTGCCCCCCTGAGCAAGCCCAGAGGCAGCTCCAGCCTTTGCAAGAGCTGTGTTAGTCAAATACAGCTTTGCCCGGGGCAGAGCTGCTTTGGCAAAACTTGCTCTTCTGCACGATCCAAAAAGAAAACCTCTACTTCTTTGCCAAAATGCTGTCAACTCCACTTAAACAGGAAGGCTCCTCTCAGATGCAGAGTTAGGCTGGGCTCCACTGTGCCAGTGACTTTGGCTGGATGGAACACCCTTGAAATGCCACTACAGAATCACGAGGTGCCAGCTGGTTGAGCAGTATATGACACAGTCCCTCCAAAGAGACGTGGTTGATGCTCTTTGAGGGTTTTGTTTTGCTTTATTTTCTCTCTTTACCCATAAAGCCACCCATCTCTCTTTCGTCACATCAGTTGATCGATCTTTGTTCAAAAAACAAAACCTGATACGAGGTCACAATTTTTAACTGTTTATAATTTTTAACTTACATTTTAACTTTTTACAGAAAATACAAAACTTGATTAATATTCACAAGCTGAACACATCCATGTAACAATCCCACAGATCAAGAAACAGAACATCACCATCACCCCCCAGAAGCCCTTGTCACCCTTTCTCACAGTCTCCTATCTCACTTTCAAGGGTAATTACTTGTAACAGAAGCCCTCATTTTAAATCCACTCGTGGTCAAAGAATTCACTATATGAGCTGAAGTTGGGATTCTTTTCTTTCCCTTTTTTTTGAGTGTAAACCTTTCTCCACTTTAATTGGACTTAGTTCGGGAGGGGATGTTTCCATTTTCTTTAAGTGTTCTATAAAATTATGCAAAGCCATTCATTCTTTTTGATACAATTCCTTCATCTTCGCCATCAACTCTGATGCTCCACTGCACGTACACCTGTCTTCAGAAGTAGCGGTTGGAAAGAATTCCATTTCTGTCCATTACCGTTATGTATACGTTCAATTGCGTAAATTTCCTGCTACACCTCGTATCTACTCTCTGACTTAAGGAATGTGCCTCCATCAAAACTAATTTGTAAATAAAAGAAAAAATCAAAGTGTTCCACCCTTTCTATTAGTCCCAGCTACTTTACTGCAGCCCTAGCCACAGCAATGCCAAGAATTCCATGAACTTCAAGTTCTTTGTACGAGACAAGGTCTAGACCCTTGTGGCAATGGATTTGGAAACTGAAGGCCCCTCACAAAGGCATTGAAATAACATGATCATTGTATACAGGCGTCCATGAGTGTCCACGCTTTTCAGTCGCTCTGTGGTTAATTTTTTTTCCATTAACTTTTATCATTTCTCTCTGAACACTGAGCCACACCACAGCTCCCCATCCGTAAGCTGCTTTCTGAAACGTGTCGCTTAAGTTTTCGTTGTCGTCTTGCTGTGGATTTAGCCAATTTATTTACAACTGTTGTGTGCTTCTGCCACATCTGCATTGTCACTGTGATGGTATTTTTTTCTTTCTGTCTGTTTCTTCCACAGGAGTTTAACCAGTAATCTACCCAATGTGAACCTACCCAATGTGAACCTTCCCAAAGTACCAAATCTACCAGTTAACATCCCTCTAGGCATCCCACAAATGCCTACTTTTTCGGCACCGTCATGGATGGCTGCTATATATGATGCTGAGTGTGTATTCAGTTCACATTAGATCTAATTTAAATTTAAGTGATCTTGGCATGGATATGTATTGTTTATTTCTATACGTCCTATATAACGGGGATGGAGATGGATAATTAGACATATTTTGCTGATCATACAGAGACAATATTGTTTATTTCTGGCATGCAGCGTGTTTGTAAGACGTTTGCTATATATACAGCACTAACAATTTGTCTTACGCCCACTGAACGTTTGAGGACTATGTTTCACTTCCTGAATTCCTTTGCAAAAGGCTTCTTCCCATATATATATATATATATATATATTTTTTTTTTTTTTTATTTTTAATGCAGGTGACATGACTTTAGGAGTCAGTCATCCAAAAATAGTCCAGGAAACCTCTTTGCTTGGCCAGCCGGTCATTTCTGGCTTGATCCAAATCAAAGAGGAAAGCACACCTACCTAGAAGCTGGTTTGGGCTTTTTTTTTTTTTTTTTTAAATAAAAAATTCCTATAGACTGTTTAAACCATAAAGCATATTTCTGGTGTCAGCAAATGGCAGGATATAGTAACAGTATGTTCAGGGCTAAATGAAAATTTCTGAATGGATCAAGCCTTGGTAACATAAATGTTATGTAAAGGTACGTTCCAAGGTCATAATACAATTTGGAGCACTGAGATCTAGGTAGCAAGATGTCTAAATTTGAGAATGCACTGCAGTTAAATTTGGCGGTAGCCGTATTATCATCTGTGGTCTCAGTGTAGGGCCACTCTCTACACTCATCCATACAAATGCCAGCAATGCATGGGGTTTGTTTTCCTCGGAGGTCAGGAGAGGAGGTCACCCCTTTAAAGCCAGCAGTTTGGAGGGTGGAGGTTGAGAAGCCATTTCTTCTAGCTTAAGAAATGAATCCTCTCTCCTTCTTTCCTTCTCAAGTAGAAGGTCCAGCACCCCGAAATCCTACCTCAGGGAAATTAAATTAGAACCACATGCATGATTTAATACGTGAAAGAAGGTTTAGCAATCCTATACCCTCCTTTGATCCTTTTCTTAGACCGCAGCTAATTATAGGCCAGATAAGCTTTTTCTTGAAAGAATAAATTGGCACATTTTCAAAGGGAAGTGTTATTATCAAAGGAATAAAAAATGATCTGAAACTGGCAGTGATGTTTTGAAATCTCAAAATCACATGTGTCAAGATGGCCCTCCACGTTTTTAATTCTGCAGTAACCCAGGTAGAGAACAGAACTTTAAAATGACTGCTCTACTTGGCTTCTCCAAAGATACCTAATATTTTTAAAAACCCGTATTTGCTCACAAGTTCACAGTGAAATCACCTGGTCAGTCTGATTTTCTTTTAAAGACAAATAAAAACCTCCAAAATTTGTATCTGGAAAAAAAAAACTTCAAAAACAACCCCATAAATCATATTCATGCTAAGATGACTATATGAAAAGTTAGATTAGGTAGTATTCTGTTAAAAATTAACAAATAAATATCCAGAAGCTTCTCTTACCTCCTTCTGTGCATGCTCTGTGACATTGTTTTTGAAAAGATATGAATCAAGACATTGTAATAAAGCAGATAATGGTCTCCATTCAATTAATTAAGACATGAGTGGGAACACATTTTGGTAACTGCTCAGCAATCAAAATAATCTTGGTGCTATTGCCTTAACATTAACAGTTTATCTTAAAAATAAAAAGAAAATATTCTTTTCCTCATGTCAAAACTTAATAATAAGCTCTTCAAAGAAAAAGAAAAAAAAAACCCTAGAAGAATTTTTTGAAACTCTGAAACCAGATGGGTGTCAAAATGTTGTTGTAATAAATACCAATTATTGCATTCATATGTACTTAATGATTTAAAACATACAACCATGCAGTTCCAAAACGGGGTTTCGACTAGGCAAAGTTGGGGTTTCTTTTCCCAGGCATAGGATCGGATGGGGGGAAGGTTGAACTTTTATGGAGAAACAGTGCATCCCCCCACTTTTGAACAGTGCCTACGACCGTATCTGAAAAGAAGGCGTAGATTCTCAATCACCCACCAGGAAATGCCTGATTCTATATCTTTTCATATTTTCAGTTTCCTCCTCTGCCACCTTTCATTTTAAGAACGTGTTTCCATGTTACCTGCTCCTTCGTGTCAGATACATCTACGTACTGACCTCAGACTGGTCTGTCCTTGAAAGCGTTACCCTGTTGGTCCAGGCCGTGGGCTCCCTCCCGGCATGTTGGGAGTCTTCTCCTACCCCCCATCCCCCTGCAGTAGCTGTGTATGCCTTTATGCACTAGCTATATTTCTCTCTCTGAAGCATTAATTCAATGCAGCTGGCATCTGTCACAATAGAAACACCCACTCTCATCTGTTTCTATAGACGATGTCAGAACAAGTGGTAATGCATGGTATGTTGGACGTTTTATAAATTGCCGTGTTAGCATTAGTGGTATGCGAGGAAGGGGGTGGGAGGTGGCCACCCCGCAGAGCTGCCGATGGGATTCTTACAAAAGAGAAAGCCAGCCAGGGAAGGGCAAGAGGGTGAGAGGTGGAGCATTTCCTGTACGTGGGCTTTCCGTCGATGCCCCAGGTAAAAGTTTCTTAGACATCATTGTACAGAAAGGAATCAAGACCAATTTCTCCATCTGTACAGAGGACTGGGTAAGATGGTGCAGCGGTACAAGAGCTCAGGTTTTGAGCCCTAAAGCTTTGCAAATATCCCTTGTCCACTCACCTCCCCCCACAACCCACCTTGTCCTGGGGCTGCCTGTGCAACGGGCTGGTCTGTGCAAATTGGACTGATAACCAAACTGAACGAGAATCTTGGATTCAAGGTATCCAGGTGGACTCGGCTTGACGTGAGTCACCCCAGTTTCCTTCCAGCTCTTCAAGAGAGAAAGCGGGTCCTCGCTCACCACTTTGTTAGCACTGTCCTTTTACAAACGAAAGTCTTGTGCAGTATCCAAGAGGTCTCCGCTCTGGAGGGCAGCCGGGGAAATGCATGAAACCCTGAATTCTAATAACTGCATGTTGCCATGTAGTTATTATCCGTTGAGACCTACTTCTCCCTCTGGTTCGTGGCCTTCATCTGAATCATCACATGTGTTAATGTGGTTATTAAAAGAAGGCTGATTTTTACCATACCTTGTTCTAGTTATGGGGCAGCACCTTCCTCAGACTTCTCACTGGTCTGGAAAAATTGGCCGAACAAAGCCCATGAAGTCATGTATGGTAAAACTCAAAATCTGCCGGTGGAGATCGCCCCCACCTCCACCGCCAACATGCGTCGTTTTGTATGTTGAAGCCACTGTTTGCCTTAAGCCTTCTAGCCCCAAACTGTTCTTGTGTCAGCTTTTGCAGAACCCTAGGCCAGTGGGTGACTCTTGTTTTCAAATGTTTATCCTGCCAGTAACGGATCAGGCACTTCCGAAGATCTGTTCTGGAAACTTGACGCCCTTCAGACCTTCATTCGGGACTTGCACTGGCCTGAGGAAGAGTTTGGAAAGCACCTGGAACAACGGCTAAAGCTGATGGCAAGTGACATGATTGAGTCTTGTGTCAAAAGGTGAGCATAGGTGGCTGGACAGGTTTCTGCACCCCTTCCCCACTGGGCGCTGACTCGGGGAAAGGTGAGGGCTCCCACTCCTACGACTGGCCGTAATTTGGAGTGTTTTGGAGAAGGTGGCTGTTTGTCAAAGTCAGCTGGAGTGGTGACCACCTCACTGTAGCTTCTATTCACCTTCCCCACATCTGTCCCAGACCCAACAAAAGATGGCACAGAATATGGCTGCCAGTTTTTTCATTTAGCTCCATGAGGAAAGTGTCCTTATTGTCTCTGTATCCCCAATACCCGTAAGTGTCTGGCACAAAATATTTAGTTAATACCTATTTGTTAAATATCTGAGTGTATGCATGGGTAGCTTGCTGGAAGAAAGAGAAGCACCTGCAGTTCTAGAGCCAGTGTATTCAGTACAGGTAGCAGGCATCTCTTGACTTTCCAGCAATGTGGGCAGGACCTCCACGACATCATTCACTCTGTGTATATGAACTGAGCATGTACCATTTGCCAACCATGAGTTGTCTTGCCTAAAATCTAACTAGATAGCAACAAAGGGGCATGACACGTTAAATGTGCATTTTGATTTCCTACACATTGCCTGGGCTGTCACCATGGCATATAGGATTGAGGTGGGAATGCTGTGTCTGACCTTTCTAAGTAGACTTTCCTGAGAAAGAAGGAGAAAATGAGGACAGTACACATCCACTCAACAAAAATTGTTTGGGCTTCTCCCGTATGCCAGGCGCAGTGCTAAGTTCTTGGCACACCAGGAAGGATGGGAGATCGCATCCCTTCCCTCATGGAGTATCTCTTTCTGAATATCAGAGGCAGAAATGAAATCCGTCTGATTTGACATCATTATCATCACCCTGTCTATCCCCAGACACACATCCAAGTTCCCTTTCCAGTTCATAACGGTTCCATTATTTTTCCTCATTCAAAAACACCCGAAATCCCCCAAGCGGCACAGACTACTCTGGATCTCCAGATGTTGTATAGTTTAGTTGATGGATCAGTTGTGTGTGATGGGGGCTGGGTTTGGCTGAGAGTGAACTGAGTTCATTATTTTGTATCTTGGAAGAAGAAAAGAGAAGTAATAGCATCAAAACTGGAAACCAAAAAGGGCAAAAGACCTGCACAGCCCCAGGTAGGGGAGCATCTCGGCAGGAATTGGTAAAGGAGCCACATGCTGTGGGGAATCTGGGCGGGTGTCTGATGGCACTTCTGGAAGCTTAAAATCCTGGTGATTCAGATTTTGTGTTTTGCTCTTTTCTTCCCAGTTTTAGAAGCAAAGGCAGGCCTATTTCTCAAACCAAAGGTCAAAATCTTTCCTTAGGGTTTTGGATTCCACCATTTCCTACCTGGTCTATATCAGTTTTAGGAAAAGTAAGCCTTTCCCTATGGCCAAACCATCCCACCAAAAACTTCTTGCAGGGCAGTTTCCCTGTGGTGAAAAGTTCTCCCTTCATCTGTACTGGCGGCTACAATGCAGTAGAAAGAACCCTTACTAGCTTCTGATCTGTGTACGCAATCGTACAGAAAGACATGTATGCCCTTCTCTGAAAAGCCAGGCTTCTGAGTAGGGAGGAAGAAATAAGGAGACGCTGGGAGGAAAAGGGAAGACATAGGGATGTGAAAGGTAGATAGTGACTCTGTTTTCTCCCTTACCACGTGCCTTGGTGTGCAGGAGCTAGCTCCCTGACCAGGGATCGAACCCACCGTGCCCTCGGCAGTGAAAGCTCGGAGTCCTAACCATTGGACCACCAGGGAATTCCCCTTACCACGTGTCTTTATGGATCAGCCACCTCCAAGAGTGTGAGCTACCGAAAGGCAGGGAGTGTATCTTGTTCATTTTGAACTCCTCTCCCTCCCTGGGCCCCCGCCTCATGCCTGGCACATAGTGGCTGTTAAGTAACCTTTTGTGAACAGAAGTTGGTCAGCTGCACATGTACACCTGGCACTGGACACATAAATACCCCCATGTCCCTTTCAGTTGAGGCCCCAGATAAAAGCAGATCAGGGCACACATACGGGCAATTGTCACCCCCAAACCCCTCCAGATTCAGAAGGAAAAATGTGAATAAGTCCTTGGATGTTGTGAAGACACAGAATCTACATTAGTAGAGCCTGGAACATTTGCTTTCCTCTTTGGGACGGAACAAAAGGGCCTTGTTCTAGAAGGGCAAGGACATTATTGCATAGATGTAAATATGCAATGCCCCAAAGTCAATCAGGCACTCATTTCCAAGTTTTCCAGCAATTGAAATCATTCATTTGGTGGACTTGATGGTGCCGCTGGTCTAGTCTGTGTCAGGTCCTGTGCTCCACACAAAATACGGCACCCTAACTGCCCTCAGAGAGTCAGTGGATTAAGTGACCTCTCCATTCTCGGCTTTTCCTTTCCCATGGAGCCCTATCAGTCATATTAATTTTGCATTCAGCTTTCCTCTTTTTCACAGCCGCACACTCCAAGGGCTATGAACAGCTCTCCTGTGAAAACAGAAGACGATTGCTTCATTGTAAGGGAGCGATTTAGCATTTCCATTTCTCAAATTGGGCCGGAACTGGCACACAAACCTCAGAAGATCAACACAGGGACCTGTCCAAGTCAGGCCCCATCAGGCCCCCTTTTCACAAAACCAGAAAGTGATGTATTTTCAACGCAGCTTAAAATGATCATCATGATTAGAAAGCTTCTTCAGTGCACCGAGTCTTTGGAAGCCAAGATCATTTATCTTTAACATGATCATATAATATATAGGAGTGTTTTTTTTTTTTTAAGTAAGAACTGGGCTTCCAACCTTAGAAATTATACTTGGCTTCCCTGCCTGCACCCAGGGTGTGTTAGCAAGCTGGCATCCTTTCCTGAGCTGACTAGCTGTGTGGTCCTCCCTATGCACTGTTAGAAAACTGCTACAAATACCTCTTAAAGCAGTGCTTTCCTGGTGGCTGCATGATCTCCAGAACCTGACTGTGAACAATGCTGAAAAGATGCACTGGTCGAAAGGAGCTTTAATAAAACCACTTACTAACCAGGTGCTTTTCTTTAAAGACATGTCATGACGTGACCCACTTCTCTGAAACCTTTTAAAATCTAACTGGTCCCCTTGACCATGCTGATATCAAGGATTAAACCTTACCCCTGTATTACCAGCTGTCCATGTCGGACTAGGGTTTTCCTGTGTGCAGTTAGCACATTGATGGGATCCTAATTTGGCCTGTGTCAAAATTACGTCCCCTTACGTTTCCACCGTTGTACTGTTCTTGAAATGGTAAGTATATTATGATATTTTTACTTATAAAAATAACATATTCTTATTATAAAATAATACATTGACATTGCAAAAACACACAAACAAACATAGCGGAAGCCCCCTGGGACCACTCCTCCTAATTTCAGTCTACTCCCCAAAGGGAGCCGTCTTATTTTTGTAGTCTTTAAAGCAAACATAATAAGCTTGTTGGATTTTTTTTTTTTTTTTACGTCACTCTCTTTCAAAACCAGAAAGGAAAAAAAAAACAAAACAATAAGTGTAATTTAAGATATTTCCCCCCATGAAGTTTTTGAAGATTAGAAGCTGTTTTGGGGGGAGAGGTTTTGCTGTTTTTTTAATGAAGTGATTCAAGGTAGTCGGGTGCCAATATGAGAGAACTTATATATGCTATAATGCTGTAATTGGGTTTTTGTTCATTCATTCATTCTCGTGCAATTAGGGTTCTCCATAGCATGTAAACTATAGACAGAAATGCGCCAAGCTACAGGTGTTCCATGAGCTGCAGAGAAAGGAAGGGTTTACATGGCTGTCTCTGTGAATAGGCCTTCCTTAGCTGGGAAAGTCATTTTAGAAAGAACACATGTGAAGTCATTGTCGATTGAAACTGATTACAGCCTTCAATTTTCTTTTTCACTGACCTCTCGGAAAATGTCTCCTCCACCTGCTGCCATCTGGATGCTGAATTGGTGTTTTCCTACTTTGTTTTAATAGAACCAGGATTGCATTTGAAGTTAAACTGCAAAAAACCAGTCGATCAACAGATTTTCGAGTCCCACAGTCAATATGCACCATGTTTAATGTTATGGTTGATGCCAAAGCTCAATCAACAAAACTTTGCAGCATGGAAATGGGCCAAGAGGTAAAAAAAAAAAAAAAAAATTACGGATTTCCCCCCCGCCCTCCATTGATCGTGCAGAAGAAAACTTCACAAATTCCTTCCATCTACACTAGTCTGCTAGTTTCAGAAATATACTCTAACATTTGTGGATTAAGCCACAGATGAATGTTTGGTGTCTATTTGTTAAGTAAATTTCTAAGGCATGTGCTGATGACTATGCCAGTCACTTGGAAGTGATTCTTGGCTGGGGTTGGGGTGACCGTAAAGTTCCCTTAAGTCAGATGAAGTTTGATGACCTTATTTATTAGGCTGGCATCTCCAACAGATCTGTTTGCCAGAATGCAAGTCATTTTCACACTGGAAGTGCATTTTATCACTTTGAACATCTGGACAGCAGGAGAGAGCTCTTCCTAGTATCATGCAACTTCCAGGATGTATAATGTTAGATCACCCTGCTACTCAGTCCCCAGCCAGCAGCAAGCTTTGAATTTCCAAGAAATCGCAGGCTTTCCATTTTCCTTAGATTGAGTTGATTGTGAATCTTCCCTGACCAAAAGTTTAGTCCTTTGCTAAGTTTCCAATTCCAAAGTGGTATTTAAAAATGTAAAGGAGAAAGAAACAGCAACTTGGGCTTGATTAAAGACTCTATCATGATCATTTTTCTCCGATGGCCTTAAGCCAGCTAGATATTCATATACCAATTTAGAATTAATTCAGAAACATTTCTGGCAACTCTCATGTTGTTGCCAATTGGCATAAATTGCTCCTAAATCAGATCTTACGATACCAGCCTTATATGCTCAGAATTTTTACTAAATTATATTTCTCCTTATTCGTTATTTATTTTCTCTCTCGGCACCTTCCATTTTTAAATGTGGGTTGGTGGTATTCTCTTCCTGGCAAGGTCATCTCGAACCTTCTTTCCCCTCCAAATCAGCTTCCTCAACCATCGCTGTTAGCTGCTGCCCCTGGCGGATTTTCTTGTTGGGTACCTTGCCCCGGGGGCTATGTTCTAAGCCCTGGGGTCAAATGCAAGGTGCCAGTGGTTCTCTTTCCTGGCTCCATTTGCTGCATGAGAATGATCTAGAGCAGTAGTTCTCAAATTTCAGGGTCTTTCGGACTTATCCAGAGAGCTTCTTAAAACCCAGATTGTTGGGTCCCACCCCGCGAGTTTCTGATAGGTCCGGGGTGTGGTCCAGGAATTTGCATTTCTGACAAATTCCCCAGTGATGTTGGTGCTCCTGGCTGGTCTGGAGACCACATTTTGAGAACCACTGGCCTGGAGCCCCAGTATCCAAAAGGAGTTAAGGAGAAGAGCTGAGGTACAAAGGACAGCCTCCTGAGGAAGGCTTGGGTTGGGTGTCTAGACCCTGGGTCTCTTGCCCTGGCTGTGCTGCAGACTAGACCTGATCAAGTCACTCGGCCTCTTCAAACCTCAGTTTCCTCATCTGTAAAATGATAGCACTATTCCAGTTTCATTCAGGCTGTTTTTAGCTATAGACTCAATTCTTCAAACCTTACCAAGAAGGCCAGCATATGAAATGAATAAAATTAGAGCTGTTCTGAAATGGGGGGCAGGAATTCAAGGAAGAGGGGGCCCAGAGCCCAAGCTACCATATTCCTCTTCACACTGCCCCCCAGGCACGCCCCCCCCACTTCTCTGGGGGACTCGGAACAATCTCGTAGGCTTCACAGAGCCCACTGTAAAAACCCTGTTTTTAGTGTTCTCTAAAGTTCATTAAAATCCCTTTGAATTCAAACTTTTCAGGGTCCCATCCCTTTAAAATGTTTTTCCCTTTGAGCTTCCTTTTTAAAAACTGAGATATAATTCACATACCATAAAATTCACCCTTTTAAAAAGTATGATTCAGTCATTTTTAGTACATTCACAGAGTCGCGCAACCATCGCCACAGTCGGTTGTAGGACATTTTCATCACCCTGAAAAGAAACTCAGACCCATTAATAATAATTCCCCAACCCTCCCTCCCTAGCCCGAGGTAACCACCACTCTTCTAGCTGTCTCTAAGGATTTGCCTATGCTAAGCATTTCATATCAATGGAATCTCATGTGTAGCCTTTGGTGTCTGGTTTCCTTCACATGGCATAATGTTTTCAAGATTCATCCATGTTGTTGCATGTATAAGTACTTCCTTTTTATAGCTAACTAGTATTCTGTTATATGGATATACTACATTTTATCACTTCATCAGTTGATGGACATGTGAGTTTCTTCTACTTTTTAGCTGCCTTGAACATTCCTGTACAGGTGTTCATGTGGACCTAAGAGTGCAATTGGATATGTACCTAAGAGTGAAATTATTGGGTCGTATGGTAACTCTGTGTTCAACTTTTGAGGAACAGCCAAACTTTTTTGCAAAGTGGCTGCACCATTCTACATTCCCATCAGCAATGTGTGAGAAATCCTATTTCTCCACAATTTAGCCAAAGCTTCTTATTATCTATCTTTTTCGGTATAACCATCCTAGTGTGTATAAAATGGTATCTCACTATGGTTTTGATTTGCAGTGATATTGGCCATCTTTTCATGGGTTTATTGACCACTTGTATATCTTTGAACAAGTGTCTATTCATTCAAATCTTTTGCTCATTTTACAAATTGGATTGTCCTTTGTTGTTTAGTGATAAGCGTTCTTTATGTGTTTTGGATACTAGACCATTATCATATATATGATTTGCACCTATCTTCTTGCCTTCTGTGGGTTGGTTTTTGTTTTTCACCTTCTTGGTAGTATTCTTTAAAGCATAAAAGTTTTTTTAAGTTTTATGGAGTCCAGTTTATCTGTTTCTCCTCACAGCTGCTGGAGATGTCCATTTTCACCGAGTTTCCCAAGGATGACACCATTCAGGGTAGGGAAGCGTTGTTACACAGGGATTGGCCTCCTTTCCCCCTCGGCGACTTTTACAGTCCCTCTTCAGACTGACTCAATGGTGGCCGCAATTGTAGAACTCCTACATGCCCGGACAGATAGCTAAACATTCTCTTCAAACAAGCTTAGTCACTCTGATCTTTTCTTTTTGAACTGGAGTTTGGGGAGAGTAATAGGAGTTGGGTGGAGGAGTGGAGAGGGGGTGTTGTCAGAAGCCCTACTGAAAATCTGATGAAGTGTATGAGGCCATTTCCCAGAAAATAAATTAAAAAATTAAAAAATTAAAAAAAAAAAATATATATATATATACATACTTTCATGCAGTTTCACTATACAATCTCTTGTCAGGCCAAACTATAGACCCTGGTTGGAGATATATACTAAGAAATAACAAGTTGATTTTGTCACAGTGGACCCTGTCTCTCATCTTTACCACTGATCACTTCTGTACTAGAGTAGAATGCCTTTGGCTTAACCTTGAAGTCTTGGTTTTCTAGACTAACTTGTCCAGTGGCTTAATAACTACATCACATGGACTCTACCCCTTAGCTACCAAACTGTGTGACCTCGAGCAAGTCACTTACTCTCATAACCTTGCTTTGGTTTGTCAAATGAGAGATAATGGCATGTAACACAACCTTTGAGAGGCATGTAGCTTGTCAGAATTGGGGATAAAGCTTCCTAATTTCTGGACGTAAGATTAGAAAGTTGTCTTGGATATTCCCAAATAGTAACTTTTTTTTTTTTTTTTTTTTTTTTTTGGGTGGGGTTTTTTTTTTTTTGCGGTACGCGGGCCTCTCACCGCTGTGGCCTCTCCCGCTGCGGAGCACAGGCTCCGGACGCGCAGGCTCAGCGGCCATTAGCCCACGGGCGCAGCTGCTCCGCGGTATGTGGGATCTTCCCGGACCAGGGCACGAACCCGCGTCCCCTGCATCGCCAGGTGGACTCTGAACCACTGCGCCACCAGGGAAGCCCCAAATAGTAACATTTTTGAGGCTAAACTACTTCTTTCTGGACATTGTTCTATTTGATATAATAGAAAAATTTCACGTATTTACCCCTAAATGATTCAAGGTGTTTTTGTTTGTTTGTTTGTTTGTTTTTAATGAAAACAATAACTGAGACTCATAAATGTTTCCCAGTTTCCCAGAACTAGCGCACAGACGTCCAGGCTAAATGATCTTTGTTAAGGGCCCATCCAATACTGTATTCTAGTCTATGATTCTTGTCCGAAGCCTGTCAGTTTCCCAAGCCATGCTAGAGAGACCTGCTCTGCCATTTCTCCTTAATGTAACTGAATCAGAGACACCTAAGTGACCAGCTTGTGAGAAATGAGGCCTTTTCTGACCTTAGAATGCCAAGTGACTGAACAGTGAGAATGAAGCCAGACATCATTGTCTGTAAATATATACTTCCTTGAAGGACCTTGCTCTGTGGCTGTGACCTTGACTAGAACTTTATCGGGAAGTCTCATGCAAATGGTCTCTCAATTTTTCTCACTTTGCAGAATGGAGATATTCATCTCCAAAGTAAAACTGAATTGTTAAAGTGAGATTGGCCAAGGGTGGCTGGAAACATCATGATCTTGGGAGAAGTCCAGTGTTTTTATGTAGTTTTCATTTTGTGAATATTGGATAGTAAACTCATATTACGGATCTAGTTACTAATACCTGCTTCCACCTGGATTCCAACTCCCTTAAGGTATTTTGGACTAGATACTGACCAGGTGATACAATATTCTCCAGTTTTAAGATCACTTCCTGAATTTCATCACTGGGATAAAGTCTCATTTAAAGGCAGCTGTTGAAACATTTGTTAACCATACTTTTCCATCTTAAATATTTATTTTTTCATTAAAATTTGTGAAGCACCAATAGAGAGGAAATTGTGTATTAAATAGTTTCTCACTTGGTCTAGTGTGTTTTCGTCTCATTTCCAAGGTCAGATGGTCTTAACAGAAAGACAACATACACACAATCTGTTCCATGACAAGGCAAAATGTGCAGCACAGGAAGTCAAGTGGAATAATTTTCACGAAGTGATTGTGAATTTGCTGCAACTTAGCTCATCAGAAGCAAAAGTAAACTCTCCAAACTTTCCACACCATTGAAGATTAGTAGTTCCCTTGCCATCATCATCGTCATGATCTAGTGCCCCAGAATATAACTTAGGAATATTGTTGTCATTATTAGGGTCAAGTCAATCTAAGAAGGCCAACAGAGAGGACTGGAAAATGCAAAAACAGGAAGGATCCCTTTTTGTACCCATATTAGGATGCAGATAGAACTGGATAGTTCAACTGACTGCAAGAAATTTTGTGACAAGATAGTTTAGTTAGGGGGATGGTAATTAAAAGATGCCCCAGTAGTATTTGTATCCCTTCATGGAGCTTCACATCTGCATGGAGCAATGTATCTCCCAAGAAAGAGCAGAGTGAAGGCAAAGTACTTACTGTTTCTCCAGAAAAGCAAGTCAATCAAATAAGTCTCAGGAGAATCTGGTAAAAGGAATTCATGTATTTTGTAATTACTTGAATAGGAATGGGGACTGCTTTGATACGTACCCCTTTGCCACGTGATAAGCAGGGTAGATATTCCCCTGCCCTACTATATATCCCAAAGTAGGTTTTATTTATTTCCAATTATAGTTTACATACAATCAAGTGTATATATTTTATATGGGTTTAGAGAAATGTGTACACACGTGTAACCACCATGCTAATCAATTAGTAATTGTAGGAGTAATTCTGCCAGATAGCACTTCTGAGTCTCTAAACCATGTTTCCATGCGTGGTTTCATGACTTTGTTAGGTGAATATGATTTCTACACTCACAACAGGGATAATTCTAGCCCCATTGAGGAGATAAGGAAATAGACCAATAGAGATGAACATGCTCAAGTTTCCTCTGGAAGTAACAGACAGAATAGTCATAGCAAACACTTTTTTCTCCTAAGTAGAAATTAAGAAAAGTGGAGAGGCGTGGAGATCATAATATTCACCTGGAGAGAAAGGGAGAGACAGTGGGACTACCTGGAGAGTAGTGGGGACGATATTTGGCATGGGAATATTGAAGACAGGAAGAGGTTCCCATAAACCACCATGTCTCCCTATACTTTAGTTTGGATTCCTTAGAGAATGAAAAGGTTTGAGGTTCTCCCACTTCTGAAGAGAAAGCCTGTTTGTCTTTGGAGAAAGAATGACATTGTTAACTCTTCAGAACAAGAGCCTCAGTCTTTCTTGGTGCAGAATGTTTGCTCTTGGCTTTGTTTGCCATTTCAGCCAAGTGTTTCGAGAGATTGTTTCTTTTCTCAATTGATGTTCTTTGCTTGGTTAGAAGCTCCTCATTTCATATTTCATATTATTTTGCCTGCAACTAGCTTTTCGGAGTTACCTTGTAGTTAATTTAATATAGGTGGATCATTTCTAGCAATTCCAAAGAAAATCTAGCGGAGTGAGGCAGTCTCATGAGGAGGGAAGGTAAGCATGTGATTCTGGATCTTATCTCAAGACCTAAAAGTGAATTTGGAGCCCCATCAATACTCCTGAAATTCTTTTGCTCTGACATCTTTCTTTGTGTTTCTAGCACAGAATTCTGCAGATAGTTTTTGCATTTACTTTGAGGTTTATCGCTCTGACTGGTAAATCCTTTCACAAAGCCAGCAGTAGAACCAACATGGGTCCTGATTTATCAGGACTACACAACATGGGCCATTCACTTTATTATTTTCCTCTAATCAACTAAAATGAAAAACTAAAGTGAGATGACTCATCTCTCCCTACCCTTATCTTCTCCATTATGACCTTGAACAAATAATAATATTTGAATTGCAATTATAGTCGACAAAATGTTTTCACATGTAGATAGACCCTCAATTCCATCTTCAAAATAGATTTATGAGCCTGAGAGCAGGACTGGCAGGAAAGGACTTAGCCCTGGTTTTTAAAAATAATAATAACAATAACAATAGTATAATGATAATAATAATAATTGAACAGGCCTGCTAACTATCTTCTTACAGAGTTTGCCTCATTCCCTTTCCAAAATCAGTAATTTGTACTGGCTTCGCCCCTTCTCACTGGTCCAGGGTAGTAGTAGCATTACCTGTTTTTTGTTTTTGTTTTTACAGATGAGGAAACTGAGCTATATTTTCTTAGACGTCGTGACTTCCCAACTTTGCACTGGAACTTTACCTAGGTCTTCCTAGGTAAAGTCATTCACCTATGACTTTAAGTGAATTAACCTAATTCACATCCCTTTGGTCACTTTCAATAATTCTGACTGCCAGTTATCAGAATATCAAACCACATTACTATGGCTTATTATTTCTGTATGTTTTCATAACTTTTTGGATGGTTTGTTTAATTTTTATTTTCCTCATTTGTCCTTTTGTCCTAATTTTTATTTGCACTGTTCCTTTTTCTTTTCTATTCCTAATTAATCATCCTTCTGAAAGTTTGCTAAAGAGTGGGTAAGTGCATTTTCCTTTCCAAATATCAATGTTTGCCTTGTTATTTTTTATCAAGGAAATATGGAATAATTCAAGTGGATACTAAAATGATCTAATAAATATCAAGGAGCTGGCATACAGCATCTCTTGTTGAAATCGCTTTTCCTTTTTTCCTGGCATTTAGAGCAGATTTTTGTTGGTGTGGGGTTGGCTTTTGCATTACTGTTTAAGTGACAGCGGCAGTTCGAGAAATTGAAAAACTTAGCAGCCATCTCAGGAGAGGCTCTAAACCTGGGTCTGCTTCTCCACAAATGAAGAAACTAAGTAGCTGCCACAAGGGTTCATAAAGAGACTCTTTGCCCTCACACTGAGTCAACACTTGGAGGTAGAACCCGGGAGCTCCGAGGCAGTAACCCAAAGGACCTGATGGTTTGAGAAGAGCTTTTGCAAAATCAGTCAGTGCCTTGGTCAAATTCCCTTTGGAATTTGTGGCTCCCTAAGTCACATCACCCAGCAGTTTCCCAAAGATAATTCTCAGCCTCTCTATTAAATCATTGTGGTATCTTGCTTTGTAAGACCCAGATCAGCACACTGCCAGACCAGCCCTTAAGCCATCCATGCATGCTGTCTGTAAATGTGTGTGTGTCTACACGTATCAAAGCCAGCAAAAGCTTTGGGTGAGGAACAGTGCGCCTGTTAATTGTTTTAAGAGCTTCTGATCTTTCTCCATCAGAGACCTGGAATCAGAATCTTACAGCTGCTTCTGGGACTGCGGAAATAAACGGGGTCCCATGGCCAGGTTTTACTAATAAATTGCGTTGTGTCTAAAAATTACCGACGGATGCAATGCCATCGCCTCCCAAACACGCTAATATTTGTCTTTCTGTGTTCTTTAGCATCAATACCATTCAAAAATAGATGAACTAATTGAAGAAACTGTTAAAGAAATGATAACACTCTTGGTTGCAAAGGTAACCTTCAGCTTCAGGTGAAATGTTTCATTGTGAACATTGCTCTGTTGTGTCTGCGTTTCCATTAAAATATGACACGTTAAAAAGTTGCGCTGGGCACTTGCATTTCTCAGGAAATAAGATCGTACGTCACCCAGCCGCAGCTCCGAGTGATTTTTCTGATGATTGCGAGCGTGTGAAAATGAATTGATGAAGTGGCATATGTTACCTTAATAAGAATTTGTCCCTAAATGTTGCACTAGGTTATGCAGGAAATATTTGTTTTGTTTTTCAGCCCCGACAAAGTTAGATTTTTAAGAACAGAAAGTTAAACGGTAATAAGGAATTCTGCCATCATGAAAACCCCCTTTCCGCTAGTTTCACATGCAGTGAGAGTCATAATAAAACATAAAAGTCAGATAAAGCTATTTCAGTCACCCTCATGAATTATAGAATTTTAACTAAGTAATGCTGAATGGGAAGACATTTATATTTGCCAGTGCTAAACTTCTGTTTCCCCCAAATTACTGATAAAATACAAATAAAAATAGATTGGATTAAATGTAGTGCTAATATGTAACGTAAAAACTGCTTTGCACAGTTTTGGATTTTGAAAAGTGCATTTAATATTATCGCACGCTATACACAACTCAATAATATTTTGTCACTTTGCACTCTGTAACACTCTATATTTGCAATCACATAATAATGAAGAGAAAGCCGAATAAGTCAGATATTTCTATGTAAAGGCAGAGTCTATTCCTTTCCCCAAAGACGGGAGCCAAATAATAGAACTTAAAAATGATCGAGGGCTCATTGCTGGTCTCTAAGCGGTTGGGAAATGTTGCTCTTCCTTGTGAACAATCATCGTTTGAAGTAATCATTCTTTTTCCTTTTTTGCTCTTTTACTAGTTTGTTACAATCCTGGAAGGAGTGCTGGCGAAATTATCCAGATATGACGAGGGGACTTTGTTTTCTTCTTTTTTGTCATTTACCGTAAGTAAAGAGCTGCTTTCTTTCCTGGTTTTTGTTCTAGTTGGGCTTTGGGTTTGGGTGTGGGGAGGCGAGCTGTTGTGTCATTTTGGTTTGGGTTTGTGAATATCTGTTAACTGCAGTCAACTACCAATGTATAATAAGAACACAGGGAAATAAGGAGAGCATTTCATGACAACAGGTAATCCAAAATCATTCCTATTTAATTTGTGAATACATAATACGTATGTGTGTATAAACACGTACATAGACACACACACGTACGTCTCTATATGTATGTATCCAAAGAAAGGGTTGCCGGCTACGCCCACCTTAGCTATCTCAGGGAGACCATTTAATGTTTCCCGGCTACCGTTTCCTGCAAATGAGGAAAATTAATTTTAGAGGTTACCAGTGGAGACCTACAAGTCAGATAGAGCTTGTAAATAGGTTTTATTTGGTCCTCAGTGCGTCAGGTACACTTTTCTTTACTGAATTAGTTGCCCGCATTTAAGCATCAGGAGGATTGAGAGGTGTCTGTATCCCAGGGTTTCCTCATGAAGTGAACGGTCGGCAGCCCTGGGTCTGCACGTGTGCACTGCAGCAGTCTACTGGAGCTCAGTAGGGTAGTCCCCACAGACCAGGCATGTGTTTGCCAGTTTCCTGTAACCCCCCTCCTGGCTGTTCCGCTCATTCCCCTACCTGCCTGCGCTTGGGGACACTGGAGTTCACAACCTCTGGAGCAGATGATCCAATCTGTACACGTTCTGGAGAGCTCTGATTCTGTGCCAGAACTGGGCATGTGCATGGAAGTGAGTTAGGTCGTGGGCAGAAGCCAGCCTAGTTCTCTGTAGGTAAGTGATCAGTGGAGATGGTCGCTGTAAATGGGCTGCCTCAGGGGCCCAGTTCTCCCATCCTTCTGTGCTAGGCAGGCCCTGCAGCTGTGTGCTTTCTTGCCCTTTCTGATAGCAGGGTTCTTGCTGGCTCTAAGACCGGTCAGCTGTTTTCCTCTAACAATGCCGTAAGAAAGGCGATCAATTTAGGACCCACTATCTATGGGTCTTTAAAGCAGCCTTACTCTCTGTGGGTCTTTGAAACATCTCTTCTAGGAGATGAAGAATCTCCTAGAGAGGCAATGAATGCCAAGGCAAAGCCCAGCACGGGCCAGGGAGTAGCACGTGATCATCTTTGGAATCCAGCAGAACCGGGTTCAAATCCCATTACCTATCTTAACCAGCTGTGTGATCTAGAGAGGTGTCTCATCCTCTCTGAGCCTGAGTTTGGTTTTGATTTTGGTTTGTAGGAGGCATGCTATTGTGTCCTTTTGTTTCTGGTTTATGTATATGTGTGTTAATTGTGGTCAACTACCGATGTTGTATAGGAGTGGGGAGTAGATAATATCTTCCTTGATGAGCTGTTGTGAGGATAATAATGAGAGTGGAAGAGCTTAGCATGGTCCTCAATAAATGACAGCTATTATTAATAAAAGATAACTAAGATGATTATTATACAGTGCAAACATACATGCCATGCACGTAAGTTCTTCCCAAATATACCCCTACTTTGGTCTTTCCCTAA
>NW_006781519.1:6637576-6650822 GCF_000442215.2 Lipotes vexillifer
TCTTTGCCTAACCCACACGTTAGATTTCCTGGGAATTAAGGGAAATGTAGACAGAAAACATGCAAAACAATTTTTAGATTGTATGTGTATGCACATTATCTACATGCCTAGCTTGTTTTGATATACAGCTCTGACCTTCCCAAATACAAGGATTGAACTCAATCCTGGAAGTGTGATGGCCTTGGTCTCTGGAATTTATTGGCAGACGTGGGGTGGGAAGAGGATGGTGACGATAGGAGTTCTATTTGATTCACTCAGTAGAACCACCCGCAATGTGTCAGAGCTGAAAGGAAACGTATCCAACCCATTTCTTTGACAAACAAAAAAACACAAGGGACAGAGAGGGGGAGTAATCTGTCTAAGGTCACACAGCAATGGGAAGAATGGGGACAGGAAAGCAGGTCTTCTGCCAGCTTCTCCCCACCACTGAACAGCTTCCTGGAGAGAGTGGGATTCAGCTGGCAATTGCCTGTCACTAGAAGGCAGATGGGCAAATGAGTCGGGAAGATTCATAAAGAAGGATTCAGGGCACATGAGTGGGGAATATTACAAAATCTTTCATTCCTCAGTGAAGTCATGGAAATGGTGAAAAGAGGCAGAATTAAATGCAGCTTTTCTGGAAAACATTCCCCTGACACCCACAAAAGATACCACTTTCCCTGAGTCTTCCTTTTGAGCAACTGTTTTCACTGCACTGCATTTCAACCAGCGCAAACCAGAAAAGCCCCTCTGCTCTTTCTCGAGCAGAATTCAATCCGCCAAGGGCCCACCCTAACTCCCGACCTTCCAAGGGAACTAGTGAAAGGTGGGAGCGGGGGCGGCGATATCAAGGACACGGGGCCAGGGAGATTCTCACGGGAGGATTAGAAACAAAGAAGACCTAGTGTAGCCCATGCGGGATGTTTCAAGCCGAAATTCTCATCCTCTCATCTCCCTTTTCGGAGACATTTTACAGCCGCACAGCCTGCCTCGTGAAGTCCCCATAACCACGGAACACTTCGGGGCTGTCGCTGGGCCTGTGACTTCCCTTCCTTAGTGACGCTTCTCCCACGTACTTGGCTACCCCAAGGCCAAAAGCACCCACTTATCATTTGCAGCCTGTGTTCTCATCCCTGCTGGTGTTCCAGTGTTGGAGAAGGCGAGTTGTGCTGAGCGATGGCAGGAACTTCTGCACACGTGGATCCGGAGCTCCTGCCCAAATTCTAAGGGGCCTTTGAAGACTTCCTGCAGCCCAGTGGTATTAATTACCCCGGAGAGGGGTGGAGGTATAAGGGGAGAGCAGAAGCAGCAGGGATTGCGGAAAGAGCCTTGAAATCAAGGGTGAGAGAACCAGCTGTGGGTCCTGGGACCCCGGACAAAGGCGTAGAGATGGTGCCGACACCCTGGCAGGATCTCCTTAACTCCGCTCCCATTTCTGATTCCATTCTTCGAGTATTACTGTGCACTTACCATGTCCCCACCTCAGCGGGGCTGCCAAGTCTGAGCCATGTGCTCTGCCCCCCAGAAAGCTGACAAGTACTGACAAATGTGCCCCCCTTTCCCCCTCTTTCTCCTGCGGAGCGCCTCCTTTCCTGGGTGGGCTTGATTTCGTGGTCCAAGCCAGACATTTTGGAAAACGTCTGCAGTGGCACAGAGCAGGCAGGAATATTTATTTCTCGTCTCCATCTGCATTGCTTCCTCTCTTGGAGAGGAGCTGGGGGGAGGAGGGCGGAGGAGGTGTGGCTTCCCCGTGCCAGAGCCCGAGAGGCGCCCAAGCACACCGCTCCCCTCTTCCATCCCCAGCTCCAGCAGCGGTAGCAGCCTGCGATTTAGGGAGGTTATAGCCTTTCGAACTTCTGAAAGATCAGCCCAGTTGGAAGTCACAATTAGCAGCTATCCGCCCATTCCCCCACCCCCACCCCCACCCCCAACTGCAAGATGTGCTTTTGTGTGGGTTGCGTGCTTGGAAGGGTCCCTCTCTTTGTGGGTAGCCTCGCGCTGTTCTTTTAGGAGGCCAGGAAGGGGGACAAGCAGGTGTCCAGGTCGCCCTCCCAGCAAGTTTAAATCCTTTCCTCGGTCCTATCCAGGTGTTACCAGATACGCTGTTTCTAGAATCAGTTCGTTTGTTCGTTCATTCATTCACCCAGCATATATTTACCAAAGCACCTATGGGTTGTGGATTGTGCCAGGTGCTAGAGACCCAGCAGTGAGCAAGGACGACGTATTCTCTGTCCTTTTGGAGCTTACATTTAGGAAAGGAGATGGAATTAAATAGGAAAGAAAATTGTAGAGTCGGACACTGCAGTACAGGCCACAAACCAGAGACAGAGAGAAGGGGTGGGGCGCAGCGTTCCTTCAGCCGCGATGGTCCTGGACGGTCTCTGCAAGGAGGAGGCATGGGGGCCGACACTTAAAGGGGCCAGCCATTGGTAAAGAGGAGGGGAGAAACTTCCGGACAGAACAGCAGCTACAGTGGCCATGCGGCAGGAAAGCAGAAGGAATTTTTGCAGAATGTTTTGAAAGGAGCACGAACGGGATTTAGGGATTGAGTGGACGTTGAGGGTGAAGATTCGATGGGAGGAGACTAAGGTGGAAGCCTCGAGAACCGTGATGTATCAAGAGCTCAGCTGAACTGAATGAGTCCTGCGAGTCGGGGGGATGCCGCGAAAAAAGGCATCGTGGTGTGGGGAGACCTGGGAGACAGGACCCCAGCTCTGCCCCTCCTCAAGGAGTGGTGTGACCTGGAACACGGGACCACCCTTTGGCTTTTAATTCCCCTCAGTGGCTATGTTAGATGAATTCGGAAGTCCAAAATAGCTACAAGAGCTTCAGCTCCTATCCTTTAAGCACTTGCTAAGTGCCTGGCACTGGGCGAAGTGCTTTAAATATATTTTTTCTCGTTGAATCCTCTGAGTAATCCCACTCCAGCAAGGCTCTCCTGCAGATGATGGAACTGAGGCTCCAAGAGGGAGAGGCCTCCAGCTCGAGCAGCCTCCTCTCTCCCTCTAAACTATGGAGCCTCCAAAAAAAAGTGAAAATGTGGGAGGATGTTCTGTCTGCCCCTAGGAGATAGAACAATTACATCAAATTCCCTGAAGCCCCCTAGAATTTACCTAAGATCCCTCCATCATCCACATCCATTTGAGATGGTCACAACATAGCATGGAAGCCACTCGGTTCAGGAAGAATAAAACCCATGCTAGGGCTGTCAGGGACCCAAATCCCATGGTCTGCCCATTCTCCTAGGTCTCAAATTACCCTCATTCACCCTTTTTCTTTTTGCCAGCATTTTAATTGTTCTGCCACTTAGAAATGAAAGGAAGTAAGCATGCTTCTTTTCCTGCTAGAATCCGAGACCACGGCTGGTGTCAGTGTAGATCAAGCAGCATGGACTGCTTTGGTGCAGAGCTCTTTTTTTGTTTTTTAAAGATTTTTATTTATGTGGACCATTTTGAAAGTCTTTATTGAATTCGTTACAATGTTGCTTCTGTTTTATGTTTTAATTTTTTGGCCGGGAGGCATGTGGGATCTTAGCTCCCCGACCAGGGATCAAACCCGCACCCCCTGCATTGGAAGGCGAAGTCTTAACCACAGGACGTCCAGGGAAGTCCCGGTGCAGAGCTCTTGATAACAGGCCAGAGAACAAGACTGCCACCTTGGTCCAAGGCCAGAACTGGATCAAGGGAATTCACTTCTGTCCACAGAACATTTTGGTCAGGAGGCAGTTCAAATGGTAGAGTCGGGTGGGTGTTGATAGTGATTTGTTAGTGTTACTTCTGATGGTGTTCCATTCTTGCTGTGGCCTCAAGGAATGCCCAGCATGGGAGAAATGGCCTTTTATAATGTGGGCTGGTGATGGCAGTGTAGGCAGAGAGGTCTTGGTTCACCCTCAGAGGGTAACCTCATCAAATTATCAGATGCTGAAATCATGTGATTCAAGTCATTTGGCTTCTACACTTCAGAGTGGAGGTGGCTGCCTTGGACAGAAGCACCAACCATGGTAGTAAACACTTACATTTATTGAACATACTATGTGCCGGGTACTGTGCTAAGTGACTTACGTGCGTTTTCTCATCGGATCCTCACAATCAGCCTCTGTAATAGACAGGATGATTATCCCCATTTTACAGATGAGGGAAGTTGAGTAATGTGTCCAAAGTCACACAGCTTCTGAGATTGCTACAAGCTGGCGTTGGGTTTGTGGTCTTCTAATTTTGAAGCTTCGAGCCACCAGTGGAAGGCAAGACTTAGCTCATCTAATGTATTTTGTTCACATGGAGCAAACAAAAACACCGGACCCTGAAACGCTCAAGAACTATAAAGCACTGATCTGCCATGTCCTCTACAAACTTCTTTCATCAGCCGCTCCCCAGTTTTTCAGAACTTGACATCCACTTTGGGGTCTATGACAGATAATTTTATCACCTAGTAGGACATCATCTTTCTTTCCAGTTCATGCCTTGAAAACACAGATGACAATTAACATACCCGCCGTCCAAGGCAACGCTTCAGAAGCTTTCAGAGGGGAAAAAAAAAAAAAATCCAAAGTCAACCATTTCCCTTAATATTCCTTAGCAAACATATAAATGTCATTCAAAATGAACGTAAGACAGACACAGTATTTTCTTTAGACTGTGAGGCGCTGAACTACAGGGTCATAGAAGCGTCAGCTATGAAAGAAATACCTAACGCACATGTACATGTCTTCAAACAGGAAATAATTGTTCCGAAATTAAAAGATAGAGATTCTGACCTGACCTCCGAGCCACATGCAGTGAGAAGCTTATCACCAGAAAGGTAGAGGGAGAGATGTGATTGTGAAGCCCAGACTTACAGACATGTGAGCACATTATCGAGCATTTGTGAGTCCGTTTCTTCAACTCTAGAGTGGGGATGCTAATACCTGCTTCAGGGAGTCGAGGGGACAAATAGATACAAAGGCCTTGTATCTTTGGCCTTGCATGGTACCTGCCATGTTGTGAGGGCCCCATAAATAGCCATTCTTAACCTTCCTTCAACTTAAACCTGTCGGAAGGTTTAAATGACCCTAGTGCTTTTAACCAACAATTTTCTCACTGGTTCAGTCCTTAGCATAGTATCATTTCTCCTGAGCAACCCAAACTATTATCCGTAACAGGATCAACCAAAACTCTCTTACAACTTTTATGTCAGCACATTCTCATATTCAAAAATTTGATTCATCAGAGACATTTTCCGTTGTTTAGCGTGCGTTTAGCACTTCACGCTTTAATTCTTCAAGAACTTTGCATGCATACGTAGTCTCTAGAATACCTCTCTGTTAATCAAAATAGATGTTTTACCAGAATTGAAGATCCCACTTTCCAAGCGTATGTTAAATTGAACCAGGTTTATTTCAACATGCACCAAGGTTACTTGCTTTTCCAGTTCTGCCGCTTACCAGGGTATAATCTTGGACAGATTAATTGACTTCTTACCTTAGTTTACTGACCTATAAACTGGGAAGGATAATAAGACCTACATTATGTGGTATTGTTAGAAATAAGTGAGAAAAATATTATATACCTGGAATGGGATAAGCATTCAATACTTGTTTTAATATTGTTATGATTGTGGTTGTTCCTGTGGTTATATCACTGAGTATTAGAATCAGTTAATCAGCCACCATGTTTTAAATGACAGCTGTCTGTAAATTATTGAGCTAGAGCTGTAGATGGGGAAAGACTTTTTAGAAAAAAAAAAAAAAAAAGACCTTATCTCTGTTTTCTGCAAGTTACTATCTAGAGTACATACAACAGAAGCACCTTTGGAAATGTTCTGGTCCAGTGTTTCCAGGGATGTGCTCAGTTCCTACCTGCTGTTCAGAGCCAATTCTTTGCAACTCTTTTCATGTCCAGATTTAGTGGTGTCCTGTTGGTAGCTTAAAATTGACCAGAGTCAAAGTATTTGCACCATGGAAATTGGAAAAGACCTTATCTCTGTTTTCTGCAAGTTACTATCTAGAGTACATACAACAGAAGCACCTTTGGAAATGTTCTGGTCCAGTGTTTCCAGGGATGTGCTCAGTTCCTACCTGCTGTTCAGAGCCAATTCTTTGCAACTCTTTTCATGTCCAGATTTAGTGGTGTCCTGTTGGTAGCTTAAAATTGACCAGAGTCAAAGTATTTGCACCATGGAAATTGGCAGAATCTGCCTAGACAAGGCTGTTGCTTCCCCTTCCCCTTCCTCCTCTCCTTCTTTCTCCTTCTTTTTTGACAGCCTTTTTCCTAGCATATCACTGAGTGTTTTCCAAGCGTGGGATATACACCACATGTTACCCGAGAGAACGTTAGATGCGGCAACAACTCAGTATTAAATAGAACCAATCAAATTGTGAGAGGGTTATTTTTCTTTAATTTATTTATTTTATTTATTTTTGGCTGCGTTGGGCCTTTGTTGCTACGCGTGGGCTTTCTGTAGTTGTGGCGAGCGGGGGCTACCCTTCGTCGCGGTGCACGGGCTTCTCGTTGCGGTGGCTTCTCCTGTTGTGGAGCACGGGCTCTAGGCGTGTGGGCTTCAGTAGTTGTGGCACGTGGGCTCAGTAGTTGTGCCTCGCAGGCTCTAGAGCACAGGCTCAGTAGTTGTGGCTTGCAGGCTGTAGAGCTCAGGCTCAGCAGTTGTGGTTCACGGGCTTAGTTGCTCCGCGGCATGTGGGATCTTCCCGGACCAGGGCTCGAACCCGTGTCCCCTGCATTGGAAGGTGGATTCTTAACCACTGCGCCACCAGGGAAGCCCGAGAGGGTTATTTTTAAATTTTATTTTCTTCCTTATCCTTCTGTCAAGGAGAAAGTTTCGTTTGAGGGCTTATCTTCCTCTCACACTTCTCTAAAATTTCACCTCTTCATGTCTAATGAAGAGAAAGAGGGAGAGTGAGCAGGCCTCAGGCTCTGGACCCACCGCAGGCAACCCTGCCTACCTAGGAAGTAATAATGTCGCTGCATTGGGTTGGCCAAAAAGTTTGCTTGGGTTTTTCCATAATGTCAACCTAATATTTAAGTTGTATTTATTTTTATGCTTCTCTTATTGAGAGTGATATTTAGTTTCCATGTATGGTAGGGACACCAAGTTTCTTTTTATAATTAAGTATTTTTTAAAAGACAGCCAATTTAAAGGAAAATATTAAGTAAATAAGTAAATAGAGTACAGATGGCACATGGGCAGTAGCCCAAATGAGGAAGGTGGTATTGATGCCGGAAGTTCGGGAAGTTGTGATACATTCTAGTCACCCCATTTTGCAGCTGTATAAACTGAGGCCAGGGAAGGAAAATGACTTGAACCACTCGTTTCGTCACAGAACCCAGACCTCCTATCCAAGCCATGTGTTTGTTTTCCCCACCCTTTACCTGAGCTGAGCGGGGTGGGGGTGGGGGGAGAAGGGAAAAAAAAAGAAACCTCTCCACTCTGTAGCAGATCTAGGCTGGCTACAAGAGACAAGCTGTCACTGGCAACGGTGATGTAAATAATCTATACCCTCGAGTTCAGGCTGAGGCAGCTGTGGGGAGAAGAGGAGGGCAGCAGGGCTGACAGGTGGTCCCTTCGTGCAGAAACATTAATGTTCCGTAATGACGGTACAGGCCTCATTGGCTTCGCACCCGGGCCATGCGGAAGCAGGGGCACTAGTAAGACATGGTCCTTGGTATCTTCCAGCTTGCGTTCGATTGGGCTTCTTAGTGTTGAGAGACGTTTATAAGGCAAAACAAAACCTAAAAATGCCAGAGGTGGGCAAAGCACCTGCCCCCCCACCTCCACTTATAATCAAATAGAAATAAGCCTTCATGCCTGCTTTGAGATTTTACAAAATGAAACTTTCCAATTTGCCCTTCCGAGTTTCTCCTAAAATGAGAGGATGCCGTGTAAATAAGCATGGAAGAGCAGCTCAGCATCCTTCAGAGGGTACAGACCCCGGAGTCCAACAGACCCACATTCACATACCAACTTCATGGTGCTGCCAGCTTTGGGTCTTGCAGGAAGTCACTAAACCTCTCTGAGCCTCAGTTTCCTCACCTGTAAATGGTGATAATCATCATGCCCCCCTTCTGTGAGGGTTAATTACTAATAGATCACTTAGCCTCGTGCCAGCCAAATAATAAGCACGCAACCATTGTTAAATCTCGGCAGCATTAACACGGTAGGTTTGGAGGAGCCCTTGAGCCTTGCAGAAATCCTCTCTGGGAATGAAGTGTTGGGACAGAAATGAGGGAGAGTGGAAGGAAAAACAGGCCCACTTCAGTCAGGCATCTGTTCAGAAGCCCCAGGGGGGTGAAGAGAGATGAGAACATACACTTCCTGGACCCAGTGTCGGAGCACCGTACCCTGAGCAACAGGAGAGAACAATTCTCCTTGGTAATGAGGCTGCGGCTCCTAATCAGCGCGTGGAACAGAACGCTTTTGCTTAATAGAGATCATTTCCCTGCCTCTTGCCCAACTCCCCAGCAGTGCCGGCAGCTCTTTGTTTAATGAAAGGTGGGGACTTTTGAGTAGTGCGGTGGGATGGGCTGGAGGAGGTATTATTACCCTCATTACTATGATAATAGTTTAATCACAATCAATATTTATGAACATGCACAGAAGCCGTGCAATCAACCAGCAGCCCTGCAACTCACGTTCTTGCCTAAGGATGCTTTCCAGGAAAGGCTGGGCTCTCTCCCACCTTTCCTTAGCCCCTCTGAAGCTCTACAGTGGTCCTCAGAGGTCATTTCAGAATACCAACGATGGTTACATCAATCATTACGTATGAGGTCTTGTGGTAATCGGTGAATAAAATCGTAATGTAACTCTTTTTGCTTTTCAAAGTACATCCATAAGCTATTGTCTGGATTTTATCTTCAGACTTCAGTAAATTATCTTGTGAAAAAGGTAGGGCAGGGTAGGAGAAGGCATAATGCAGTAGTGAATCCTTTGAAGTCAGATCCATTCGGGTTCAAATCCTAGTTCTACCCCTTCTTAGCTGTGTTCCCTGGGGGAAGAAACTTAACCTCTCTGAGACACAGTTCCTTCATTTGTAAAATGAGGAGACAAGTTCTTAAAAGAATTAAATAAGTTAGTGTAAATCAGGCATTTAGTCATTGGTAAATGCATCCATATTTTTATATATGACTGTATATCAGGTATTAATGATTTCTGTGTTGTCTATGAGAAAACTAAACAATTGCTGTTCCAAAGTTCATATAGTCAGTCATTGAAGGAACAGTAGTGAGAGTCCAGACTTAGAATCCAATATTCTCTTTCTATTATCTGAAAAAAAAATATTAACCCTGCTTCCATTTATAGGCCATCTCTCTTTAGAGAGATTTTATTTTAAAACAGTTTGATGCTTAACTCTTTCAAATATGAATCACATTTTCAAAGCCAGAGATTATCTTTCTGAGCAATGACCATCTGATGACCCACCCATAAAAAATTTTCGGTATCACAGTTCCTACATCTGTAAAAACAGTATTTATAAAATCTGGCCCTCCTAGAAAGGAAAGCAAGGGAAGATGGCCTCACAGTGAATGTGCATCTGTGCAGCATGTACACGGTGCTGACACGGGCACAGCATCTCACAGTTGGCCGGAAACACCCTTGATCTTCAGCAAGCATCGAAAACATTTCAGCCCCTCTGGTGGCAGAGCTCTGGGAATCCGTCACACTTTCTGTGACTCCAGATCTACTTCAAGGGTTGTGTTTTTCTCCGGTGCTCAGAAATTGTTGGAAAGGGCTTTCACTGTAATTGTTACTTGGCCCCAAGCAAGAGCCACCGAGGTTTGCTCAACTGCTCACCCGCACACACAGTCCCAGTACATCCACCCACTGGCACATTCTGTCTCCCCCAAGCCGTCAGTCCCTTGGTTGGCACTTACAATTTATTCCTCTTCCCAAGATGCACTTAGATCATCCAGATTATGTATTGGGGAGCGGGAGGTGGTTTGCTACCTTTTGCTTCTCAGAATCATGATTTCAGTCACGCAAAAACCTTGAAGGAGTTACCCTGGAGAAGATACATTCTTCCCGCAAAAGCTCGAATGCTGGAAATTCTATCACTTGTTTTGTTCTTTTTGCAGTAACTTTTTATGAAAGAAATATACATACGTGGTTAAAATGTGAAATAGTACAGAAACACAATAATTATTTTTTAAAAAGCAACAGTTCTCTGTCGCATCCCTTTCCATCCTCCGTCCCTTACCCCAGAAGGGACCCTTGCAAACAAGTTTGCTTTTATCTTCCTAGCTCTAAGTACTGTTCTTATACTGCAGTTTCTTGGTTTATTGATCATAGAGATGATTTACCTCCCTGCTTTAGTACAATAGATTCTCACTTTGCCCTCTCCACTTTCCACCCCCCATCCTGTTACAGTTACATCAGTATTACCAGTCACTTTACATGGTACCCATCCACCTTTAGTTCTTGTTTCATCCACAAGACGATGCTCTTGACACCCATGTCCTTTTCCTTCCCCTGCTGCTGCTTCCAGCTGATCTCTTGTTCTAACATGGGAACTGAATGACACACCTCTTCACTCTTATCACTGAAAAATGTAATGACCTATATTTACGAATGTCTCTCGAGTCTAGACCAGTGCTGTCCAATAGAACTTTCTCTAGTGATGGAGATTTTCTATATCTGAACTGTCTAATACAAGTAGCCACCAGCCACCTGTACTTGAAATGTGACTAGTTCAACTAAAAAGTTGGATTTTTAATCGCATTTTGTTTTCATTTCTTTAAATATAGTCACTTGTAGCTGTCCGATAGTGCCAGACCAAGCTTAATATACAAGCCTAACTACCTAAAGCAACTTGATTTTCCAGCAGAAATGATACTAATAGCTGACACATAGTTCTTACTTACTATGCCCCAGGAACTATTCTAGAAATTCGCTTAGTAACCCAGCAACTCTATGAAGAGTACTATTATCCCCATTTTATAGATGAGGAAAGTAAGGCCTGGAAAAGTGAAGTAAATTGTCTAGTAAGGGTTGGATCTAGAATTTGGCCCTATACCATCCAACCCCAGAGTCTGTGCTCTCAACCATTTCCCTGCACGTCCTCTAATCCCCATGAGAAATGACCGCATCCTTTTTCGGGTATTTCCATTCTGCTGATTAATGCTGTGCTCGTGGTTCTCCCATGTTACTGGCCTGAGCGATGCTTATCGTTGGGGCTATGTGCATTTAGATAGAACCCTGCCCATTCCATTTCTGCCACAGAAGAAAGAGAGCGTGGGGCTTCCCTGGTGGCGCAGTGGTTGAGAGTCCGCCTGCCGATGCAGGGGACACGGGTTCGTGCCCCGGTCCGGGAAGATCCCGCATGCCGCGGAGCGGCTGGGCCCGTGAGCCATGGCCGCTGAGCCTGCGCGTCCGGAGCCTGTGCTCCGTGACGGGAGAGGCTGCAATAGTGAGAGGCCCGCGTACCGCAAAAAAAAAAAAAAGAGAGCATGAAAACTGGAGGTTGAGGAAAAATATGGGCAAACGTAGGCACTCAGGGCAAATTAGCTGATTTTGCCAGTAGAATAGAAAGGCTGTTCCTTTGGCGTGCAATTCCAACCGTAGTAATAGCAGCTAGCACGTACTGAGGACTTGCCATGTCCTTTATTCTGCCCCTGTATGTGTTTCATCTTCATTAATCCTCACAACAGCACAGAGAGGTACAGATGATGAGGCTGCATCTCGGAATACTGGGAATATTAAAGTACTGGGAATATTAAAGGAGGTGGTTCATAAGAAACAGTGAAAACAGTGCCTGGCACAGGGCAAATAAGTAACACATGCTGCCTATTGTAATCCTGCTATTTCATTGCCAAGTCTACCCACTGGTCCCTGCTACATTGTCTGGTACCTGTATGAATGGTCTTTATCTCTATTGTTTTCTCCTTTTCCCTGGTACTATAATTTTTCCTGGAGCCTCATTTCCAGAGCTCTTATTAATACTAAGATATTAATAGCCTTTTGTTTTACTGCTAGAGTATTTATAAACTTTTCAAGGTGTGGGAAGTGTTTCCTATTCCACATTCTTCCTAGCATCTGCCTCATACACCATCTAAGAGTCGTATTTCTGGAAGGAATCAGGGGAAAACATTTAGCTCTGTGCCCTATTGTAATAGGTAAGGACAGGAGGCCAACAGGTTAGACAAGTAGTCAGTCAACTAGTTAATGGTCATATTAAGATTAGAAATTTACATTTTATGATCCTTCCCCTACCCCCCACCCCAATGGCTCCTCCTCTAGTCCAGAGGTCAGAAAATTTTTTCTGGAAAGAGGTGGGTAGTAAATATTTTTCACTTTACAAGCCACATAGTCTCTGTCACAGAGACTCAGCCTCCTCCCTTGTAGCGTGAGAGCAGCTGTCGACAAGATGTAAATGAATAGGCATGGCTGTGTTCCAATAAAACTTTATCGATGGACACGGAAATGTCAATTTCCTGTAGTGTTCACATGTCAGGAAATATGATTCTTCTTTCGATTTTCCTTCATTTAAAAATGTGAAAACCATTCTTAGCTCGTGAGCCACACACAAACAGGCAGCAGGCTAGGTTTGACCCACAGGCCAGAGTTTGCCAAGCCTTTTTTCTAGTCTATAAACTATAGATGGGAACACACTTGGCACACTTGGTCAACTCGCAGGTGACGACAAGTGGCTGAAACACTAGTAACAGTATTAGGTAATACTTCTTGAGCTCTTACTAGGTACCAGGCATTGCACTGAGCACTTAACATGATGTCAACCTGTTCAGCCTCCCATGAACCTCCTAAAGAAGATATTGTTGATACCCTCATTTTGCAGATGAGATTATAAAAGCTGTGGGAGGTTAAAAATTTTTCCTAAGTTCATTTAGCTAGTAAGTGATGGAGCATAATTCCAACAGAGCTGTGTCTGACCCAAAGTCCCTATACGTCCAAGTCGGCTCCTCTTCTCCCAGATCCCAGGTGATTATTAGGTAAGAAATGGCTTTAGAATGACACGTCATTTTCACAATATCAGCAACTTGATGTCCTGAAAGGACTCTGCACTTAATAACCAGACCTGGGCTTGGACACTTTACTGGTTTACCTCTGGGGAGTTGCTTAACCTCTCTGAACCTCAGTGTCCTCATCTGTGAAGCGGGGATGGTGAAATGAGCCTTCTAATGTTCTACAGGAATGATTAATTGAGTTAGTTATACATGAGGTGTCTAGCTCAGTGCCCCATACATACATGCTCAGTAAATATCATTGAGAATCAGGTGAAAATCAGCTGGTCTCCTTTTATAGCCAGGAGACCCAGGAATGCCCA
>NW_006781519.1:6650855-6656704 GCF_000442215.2 Lipotes vexillifer
GAATGCCCAAATCCTGTCCTGGACCATCAGTGACCTCCCCACAGCATCCTCCAGGAAAATACATGCAGTGGATAAAATTGGGGAAATAGGAGACTAAGTGACTCCTTCTTGAATATCTTGGTTATCTATTGCTGCATAACACACTGTGGCAAAGTTAGTGGCTTAAAACGATCTGTTTATTTGATGTACGATTTTGTGGGTCAGAAATCTGGGAAGAGCTTGGCTAGGGGATTCTTTGGCTCCATGTTGCACTGACAGGGGTCACTTGCTTGGCTGGGCTGGGGCTGAATGTCTGATAGCTTGATGTGTCTCCATGTCCCCATTCCTCCCCCATATGGGGTCTCATCCAGCTGGGCTTCTCCGCGCGCCTCGGGCTTCTGATGGCATGGCAGTCTCGGCACAGCTGCACTTAGTGGCAGCTGGCTTTCAAGGGTAAAGCAGCAAAGCTGCTGGCCCTCTCCAAGATTAGGCTCAGGGCTGATATGGCGTCACCTCCGTCATATTCTCTTAGTCACGGCAGTCACGGGCCAGCCCAGGCTCAAGGGGGATGGAGGAATAATAGACCCCACTTCTCAATGGGAGTGGCATGCCCACACAGGGAGCAAAATAATAAGCTATCACATTGTGAGGTTGCCTTTGGGTCCATATTCCAGTGCAGAGAACTCTATGGAGCCCTGCTGGTCTCCAGGGATGTCTTTGTTAAGAGCTGAGGCCTGAGGATCCAAGGAGAAATAGAATAGAGAGAGAGTCCAGACCACAACCTGGCACAGGGCCAGCAAAGAAGAGAGGAAGTAAGATGGCCAGGCCTCTTACAGCAGGATTAGTCACAGACATCCTGAAGCTTTCTAACCGTGAAACAGAACCACATACCTCAGTGTGCAGATGTTTAAGGTTTAACAACCCCACCCACTAGCAAACATAGCCCAACCTGTGCCCTGGAACCTGAACTATCAAATCAGCCCCTTCGGACGTGAAAGGAAAAGAGAATATAAAAATAATAGGCAACATTTATTGAACACGTACTATGTGCCAGGCCCTGTGCAAAGGTTTTCACACACAGTGACTCATTTGATGCTTTGCATGCGCTAAATGAATTTAATACAAGTCAAATCCTTAGAATAGTGTCCTGCACGTTTTAAGCCCTTAAGAAATCTCTTTTTTCTATTAATAATCTGTACAACCACCCCATGAGGAGGAAATATTGTCATTATCTCTATTTTCCAAGAAGGAAACTGATGCTTAGAGAAGTTAATTACCTGGCCCACAACTGGTAGCTGATCAAACCAGATGCCAGCCCAGGTATCTGACTCCTGGCCTCGAGCTCTTACCTCTGTGCTGTACTCATACTGTAGGGACACAAGAGACCCTTTAAGCTCATCTTACAGAAGCAACAAAAGCCATTTCCTTTTGAATTGATAGTGCCCGGTCACACTTTTCTTAAGTGATTCTTTAAGAGTGTTAGAGCTTGAATAACAGCTTCAAGAAAGCACTAGAAACCTTTATCCTGGGTACAGAGTAAAGAGTACCATGCTCAGAAGTTCATTCTGTCAACACATTTTTATAAATTTTTTATTTTATATTGGAGTATAGTTGATTTACAATGCTGTGTTAGTTTCAGGTGTACACCAAAGTGATTTAGTTATACATATGCATATATCTATTCTTTTTCAGATTCTTTTCCCATATAGGCCGTAACAGAGTGTTGAGTAGAGTTCCCTGTACTCTGCAGTAGGTCCTTGTTGATTCTCTCTTTTATATATGGTAGCCAACACATTTTTATTGAGCCCCTACTATATACAAGGCAGTGGAGATAGTGAGGAGAGAAAAAGAAGTTCTTATTCCTCATAGAGCCTACATTCTAGACATAAGGCTGGTGATAGGTGATAAAATTCAACTAATAAAATCATTTTACTGATGATGGTGGTACAAAGTAGCATGTTGACATACCAAACTGTCTCAACTCTCAAAAAAAAAAAAAAAAGAAAGAAAGGAAACATCCAGATCTCTAAGATCACCTGAGTTAGGGAAGTGGAGAAGGAAGCAAAATAGCATCATGATCCTTGCAGCAGAAATTTCACAAGCCAGACACTGAAGTAAATGTTACCGGCCCCTTGAAAGAGTGGTGTGGTCGGCAGTTTGTAGGCAAAGACAGAGAAATCAGCTCCAAGTTCTTGTGAAGTCAAACAGGCAGGGGTGGCGTCAGCTTGTGCAGAGAATAATAAATCGTTCGCTTGGTTGGTTTTTGTCTTTTTTTTTTTTTTTTTTTTAAGAACCCCATTATTTCATGTTTTTCCTTCAGTGAGCTGAGACTGGTACCTTTTCTTGACCAGCTAGAGTGACCAAGGGCAGTATAACTCATAATAATAGCAATATAATTCATATTCTTTTTTTTTTTTTTTTTTTTTTTAAGAGACCACGGGGAGAAAGGAGAGCTCAGGCAGTCACTAATGCAGTGGTATCTGTTCAGACTTCTTTTTTCTTCCATCTTTGCGTCTTACCCACCAGATTTCTGTTTGCAAAAAGGGCATAATCCACTTTTTTTTTCTTGTCCGTGCATTGATTTAATAGTAACAAACCCTGAGGTCCTCGTGGTCTGCACCTGGGTTGCTTTTTCCCCTAATGAAGCAAGAGAAGTGGTTTAAGCCCCCGCCGTGCTCCCTATCAAAGCTACACAGTGATTAACTCAGGTCCCCTTATTAGGACCAGGCAGAAGAAAATCCCTTAGTCATCAGCATTGTGAAAATCCTGGAATGGTGAGTGTTCAATGAAAAGATTACCTTTGGGCACCTGAAAAATAATGGAGGAGCTCAATAGAGTAACCATTAAGGCTGTCTACACACGCTAAGTCAGGTGGAGGGTCGAGGTAATTAGCTGGGACATTCAAAGCCAGAGAAACTGTGCTGGACCTTCTGCCCTGACTGAGTCGGTGCAGATAATTATTCAAATCTCTCAGACATTTTTCCTGGAGAAGCCATTTTAGGTTGTGTCTACACACACAAAGAAACAAGACTTAAATATGACTGGTTTGATAGGTTGTTTTTTTTTTTAACTGAATAATAGGGAGCTTAAGGGATGGGAGGTTCAAAGCTATAACTTATTAGCTGTGTGACTTTAAGCCAAATTGCTTCCTTTCTGTTAGCCTCATTTTTGTCAACTGTAAAATGGGACTATTAATGGGACCCTTTTCCAGAGGTCGTTGTGAGGATTAAATATAACATATGCAGTCTTCCTAACTCATCTCCTGGCAAGTCGAAAGCACTCAAGAAATGTAACTTACAGTTATGAATTGTTGGATGGACATGACTTATTCTAGGTGTTTAGAGAGATTGTGCATTAAGACATCATCCAAGGAAGGCACTAGAAATCAAGGAACAATTGCCTTTACCTACAGTCCCTAATGCAGTGCCTTGGACCTAAGACTCAGTCTTTGCTGCAGGCCTGTGAAAATGTGAACACGCTGCTCACTGACAGCTCATCTTCCCACCTTCACCCTTGGTCTCCATCAGACTCTTCCAGTTCGTGTCTCTTTTTCGAACCTGCCTTCCCAGAACTGGCTCTGTCTGGTCAAGGGGTGGGGGTGGGGTGTTCATGGATACTGCTAGAGAAGGGACATTCTTTGTCCCACCAGAGGGGATGGTGAGAAAGCAGGGAGATCAGGAAGTGAAGTCTGGCTGAAGTTACAGTTCTTGTCTCTCCCGTGAGGGCAATTGAGTCCCTGCAAGGATGCCAGACCAGGTGTCTGGGGCAAACGCCTCTCCCGCAGCCTTCTCTCCTATGCCCCAGGACGTTTGGCTTCGTACCAGAGAGAAGTAGGGATGTGCGATTGAATATACAGAGCACCCTGGCTTGGGAAACTGCCCTCTCACTCATGCCCTGGCTTGGGCAGCCTGAGGAAGGGAGCAGAGGTCTTTGCTTCTGCCTCAGTGTTCTGGAGAGAAGTCCAGTGCGTACGGTGTTCATGGAATTGGCAGGAAGTTTGCCAGACTGAAGACCAGCTCAGATGCCTCCTGGTAACCTGAGGAGATCCCAGCATCCTTTTCATGGCAAGAAATTGCCCGTGGGCTAGAGGTGAGCAGTGACACTGTCACCACGACCGCCAGGCTAAGGAGCAGAGGCTTTATCTACACCAGTAAGCCAATATTGCCAGTAAGAAGAGGTACATTTATTAGCTTTTACCATGTCTCCAGCTCTGTTCTGTACCCTTAGATGGATTACCTCATTCAGTCCTCTCCATATTCCTTTGAGAAACATTATAATTGTCCCATTTGCAGAGGAGGCTCAGAAGTTAACTCGGTCAAAGTCACCAAGCTAGAAAATGGCAAAGCCCGACTCCGAACCCTGCCAATCCTCAGCCCAACCTTTCAGCCACTTCACCAAGAAGAGTTCTTTTAAAGTTAAAAAAGAAATGAAAATTACACACACACACACACACACACACACACACACACACACACACACACTTTTGACATCCCTTGATGGGAAAAAAACACGTAATGACAAAATTTTATAAAATAGGTGTGCTTTTTAAGAAATTTGTATTTTATTCATCAAAACAACATGTATATGTAATGGGAAATAGTCTTGTGTAGGTTACAAGGTCTGTTGTTTATTTGATCTAGACACAGTGTCTGGTGTGCGCTTGGACTTTCTGACCCTTGGCAATAATTCCAAACCCCTAGTGGGTTGGGAGGATCTGTTCCTTCCTCTCTACTTAGAGTATAGCTGGCCCAAAACATGGTCAGTCCTATGGATACTTCAAAGAAACATGATGCTTAAAAAGGTAGCACTGTTGACATTAGGCAGGAGAGGGTTCCAGGGACCGGAGTTCTGATCCTGGTTCTGTCAGTTTATTCACTCTGCTATATCCCGACATGTATACTGTAAAAAAAAAAAAAAAAAAAAAAAAAAACTGATGACAGCTTTCTACCTCTTAAGGAGGTGAGCAACAGAGACCAGGAAGCAGCCTTACAGGTCACCTCTCGCATAAGGAAAGTCTCAACATCGGAGCATCCTACATACCTCCTGCTTGAGCTCCTCCAGCAAGGAGGGTTTTTTTTGTTTTTTTGGTTTTTTTCAGCAAGGAGTTCTTGATCACCAGAGATAGCCAGTGCCTGGCTAGACTGAGATAGCTGTTCGCACCTTCTTTTGGGGCCCCGTCATGTTACTCATTCATCCTGATTCTATGCTCTAGAACCACCGTGACCAAATTCAACCCTTCAGCATTGAAGGTCCTTGATTAACCACGTGAAAGTTTTCATTTCGTTTGCCGTTAGCCCTTCCTCTTCCAGGCAAGATGCCTTCTCCTTTACTTTTCTTGTCGAAGACACTTCCAGACTGCCCTGTATCCTCAACATCTTTCTTCAAGTTCAATGGCCAGGACCAAAAAATGACACAATCCTAATAGGACCACAGTTTACTCTGAGCTGTTTTTCCCTGTTTTTATGGGATGGGAGAAAGATCGATAAGACTAAGTGCACGTCAGCAGTTACCAGATTTAAAAAAAGACCAACAAACTGAAGGCTAGTGCACGTAGGAGAGGGGATGGTTTTCGTCATGACATAGAGCTTGCCTTATCTTCCCAAACTGCTTTGAAAGCAATAGACTTTGGCTGGTGTCATTTTCTGGGTTGAAACTGCATGTTGGTGGTAAGAGTGGGTGTGTTTAAAGGTTGATCATTTCAGCTGTAGCAAAACTCCTACCAACTGCCAAACACTAAGTGTACAGAGGGAAGGAGGCGATTTGTAGCTGAGAAGAATTGTTTTGTCAGCACCTGCCCTGACCACCGATGCTTAAATTCCTCATACTTTCTACCACTGGTAAAAAAGACCAGGAGTTCAAAAGGAAAGAGT
>NW_006781519.1:6656741-6664261 GCF_000442215.2 Lipotes vexillifer
AAAGAGTGGGGCTCAGGAGACCCTCATGTGAGTCCAGCCTTCTCTGTCTTCTGGCTCAGATCATGATGAAATAAATTCTTAAATTCTGTGGGTTTTAGTGTTCTCAATAGTGAATAGATAAACAATTAATAGCCACCCTTTTGCAGGGTGGCTTAGAGAAGAAACAGTACGTGAAAGTGCTTTGCAAAGTGTAAAACATCATACAACTGTTACATATTAATGTACATAGAGGAGATTTGAAAGGAAAGCCACCTTCTTGCACAAACTAAATTCTAGAACAGGAATAAAGAGGAAAGATTTCGGGTTGAGAATCATTTAGTAAAATGTTATTTAGGCAAATTCTGGAAAGCTTTCCTCATACCCCCCTTCATGGCCCGGAGTGGTTTCCTTCACTCACCAAGCTTTGCAAGCATCCAGCTTTATATGCGACCCTGTTGGCCTTCAGACTAACTCAGGCAGTGGCTTCTCAACCTGCTCTGTTTATTCCTCAACCACCCTGAAGCCGGCACTGGTCACTAGCTTTTTCTCCTTCCTTCTACAGATTTTCCCTGAGTGCCCTTTCTAAGCCGGGTAACAAGTGAGTCACTGGGGAGACAGCTAGGGGCAAGACATGACATTCCGTGGGAGACAGACATGGCACCAAAATTACTGAATTGCGATTGCAATCAGTGCTGCAAAGGGAAAAAATGTAGGGTTCTGAGAGAATCTGTAACTGGAGACTCTAGGAATCATCTTGGGTGCTGGCGATGATTCCAGGAGATAGAATGCATTGCCCTCTCAATAATTAACTAATTGATGTGTGTTCCGCCCTTTAAAGTTTATGAAACACTTTCCCGTACATTTTGTCACTTGATCACGCTCTCAGCCCTACAAGGTACACAGTGGTATCACCTTGTTCTAGAAATAGAGAAACCCAGGCGAAGAGACTCGAAGTGATGATCCCAGGGTCAACTAATTCTATCACTTACAGAACTTTTGACTCTAAATCCTGGACTCTTTCCACCCCAGCCATTGGCTCACTGACTTCTTTCTTGAGATTTGACATTTTGAAAAGTGGCTTTGAGAAAATAGCAACAGGGAGAAACACTCCCCTGGATACTTTCCTGGGAGACATGGGGATAGAGGTAGTGACTCCCAATACTGGTCTCAGCCAGGTGGCAAGAGGCAGCCCACCTGAGATGTGAAAAGACGTCCTAAGTGCTTGGTGTGCATCGCAGTCTTGGTACTTGCCGACAAAACTGAAAATGCTCCTCTGATCCCAAATGTAGCCCCTCGGTCTTACCTGTGCTTAAGTGGAACGTGTGTGACCCGAGTCAAAATGAAACGCATAGAATATCAGACATCCTCCTCAGGTTCTGTTCCTCAAACCCAGCTGTTCATTGACTTCTCACAGGACCCAGAGCCCCGCCAGATCTGCTTGTGAATCGATCCTCTCAGCCCCCATGTATTCTGTGCTTGCTGTGTCCCAGGACTCTGTGTGTATTCACCCTTGTATCGACCCGCTGCAACAGTTACCTAATGGTTTCTGCGTTTTGCAGACGAGGTAACTGAGGCTCAGAGAGAAGAAGTCACTTGTCCAAGGTCACACAGCTTGTAAGTCGTAGAGCTTGGATTTGAACCCAGAACTGACTCCAAATTCCATGCTCTCAAAACACTGTACGTACTCCACCACACTCCCTCCACCAGAACTGAAAATAAATGTCACACCCTCTTCCTGCACTTCCCTTCTGGGTGTTTTATTATTTAAAACCAGGAGACATAACAACGGCCTTGGGACAGTTTTGAAGGGCTCTGGTACCCTCCCAACCCCCTCCCACAGACACCCATCTCCCTCTGGGTTAAGGGTGCCCACCCGCTACATCCCCTTCTCTAGAAGAGAGTTACTGGAAAGTGAGAGCTCAAAGATTCAATTAGGACAAACCTGTAGCCAGATTATACAAAGACCCCAAGGTACAAGAAGTGACAGTGGACTTAACTGCTTTTCTAGACTGGTGAGCCCTCCACTCAACGGTCTGGGTTTAGCTACAGTCATTTTTCTCCCTTTTAAAGGGAGGGAGGAAAATGCAGATCTCCCACACCAGCTACAGAATCTCAGTAAAAATTTTGCTGTCTTTTTCTCTTTCCTTCTCTCTCCTCTCCCTCTCTCTCTTTCTCTCCAAAGCAGTGGGTCTGGCTTGCAGGGTAAAAAAAATTAGCAAACAGATTTTATTTTTTTAGTACCTTTCTGTGTTTCCTGGTCAGCTCCGTCTGCCAGCATATTGTTTTAACTCTGATGGTGATACAGCATTGAGCTGTGAACAATTAAACATAAACACCACCCTCACTTCCATCCTCTTCTTTCCTCCTTAGGTGAAGGCAGCTTCCAAATATGTGGATGTACCTGTGAGTATTTGAAAAATGTTTTTGTGGGTGTTTTGGCTTTCGTGAGAATTTTGATGGTGCTCTTTTCATTAGTTGCCACTAAACTGTATAGTCAAAAGGAAGCGAAGAATATTGCACAGTAAAATTGTTTTGAGATGAGAAGAGGGTAGGAAACTGTAGTTTCCTTCAACAGGAAAAAGAGATCCTATTTTGAGGGTAAACCCAGTTCACTTTCATTTCCATTTTCATTGGTTTCTCTGGTATATTTCATTCTGTTATCATCCAGCTCCCTCCCCCTCCTGCCTGCACACCTTGGGAGCAGGGCCTTAGGCAGAAATTTGCACAAGGGTGCCAGTAATTTTTTAAAACAAATAAATTCGGAATTTGTTCATTTTGGGGTCAGTTCTGCAATTGTTTTAAGGGAAACTTACAAAACTGCTTATAATTAGTGCAGACCTCGTTAATGAAGGGCACTCTCCAAGTTCACAGATAAAGCACTCAAAGTTGCCCAGAATTTACATTTAAATTGAGGTTAAGTTCTACACATGAATGCTAGAGTGTGGGATTACCTGTGATAAATCAGGATACATTTATAGACGGACTTCGCCCTGCCTATTAGCAAAATAGAATTGGAGAGATTTAAATATATTCCAGTGAAGGAGAAAAGAAAATGATTCTGTTTCTCCATTTCTAACAAAAGAGGTGTGAGTCTATTATAAAATATTAAATTTAGAGAGCTTATCTCAACAGCCACCAACGGGCTTGTACTGAGGGTTTCTCATTCTGAACGTGATTAAGTACCCTCCTTGTTCAAATACTTATTTGTTAAAATTTGTTTTTTTTTCTAAAAGGATTTATATTAACATTTAAATTCATTTCCCCAGGAAGCTAAGTGTGTAATGGTTTATTGGCTTATTTCTCAAAGGATGGCAAGATGGAAAATTGGAGTGAGTTTAGCATTAGCATATATTTTGTTTGTTTAATGAAAGAATGTACAATCAATAATTATGCTTTGAATTTATATAATACTTCTCATTGGGGGACCTCCGACTCCTTCACCTAGATAGTCCTTATAATAGAGAAGAGAAAAAGGTCACATACCTGGAGCAAGGAGAGAAGTTAAGTAATTTATTTTCCCAAGCCCCAAAGTAGAAACTTTCAGTTCACAGGGAGCAAACTACTCACATTCTCTGAGCTGGTTCTCCATCCTTAAAATAAAGATAATAATACCCACATCACAGACTTGCTGTGCAGATGATATGGCCCACATATGGGATGCTCAGCACTGTACCTGGCCCTCACTAGTGCCAGCATCAGCAGCAAGGCCCTTGGGTCGAGGGAGGGGCGAGGGAGTGCTCTGCTCTATTGCACGGGGTCGGAGCGGGGGTGAATTTGCTGACATCCACCCTGGCCTGCACTGGGCTTCAACAGTAATAGAAATGGAAATTCTAGTCCTCAACCCGAAGATCTGGTAGCTGAAGTCTGTTTTCTCTTATACCTCAAAGCAGAGGGGAGATCTCACCAGTGAGATATAAACAGGCGACCGGGCAGGCAAAACCCAAATACTTGGGGAAAAAAATGATCTGGCTGAAATTATTGAGGAGGTCAGATTAGTTGGGGTAGGTCAGAAAGTCAAGTATTGGCAATGGTAATTGGTTCAACCTACTTCCTGCCAGCCAGGCTCAGGTTTATTGTAAAGATGAGGAAAAAATGGACTCTACGTCAACGTGAAAGGGAACAAAAATCAATGAGCCATGTTTCGGCCCTCCAGGGAGGCAGAAGAAAATGATGCAGCATGTCCCAAAACGGGGTACATTTCCCACCGATGATATACAATACCATAGAAACAGAAACTGCAACCAAGCCTTATAAAGCAGCCACTGTGTGCCAGGCGCCGGCCGTTCAAAGTACTTTACACGTAATCTTCACAACAATCCCACTTTAAGGTGAGGATACTGTGGCACAGAGAGGTTGACTTGCTGAGGATCCCACAGGTGATAAGGAGCAGAGCTGAGCCTTAAACCATGCTCTTAAACACCATCTCATTTGCAAGGTGATTTCCTTTAGTGCACAGAGAAGCATCTCTGTTTGGATAACTGAGAAGTTATTTTAGGGAGTATTAGAAAAAATACGATCGGCACATCAAATGTGCTCTCTCACCATGATTTCGCCACTTAGTACAGCTTGGGACAAAGCTAAACTTTAAAATTAAGTTCGTTAAAGTGTTTTTGTAACAGACGGTATTATAATAAGTTTTAACAAATAAACAATTTTCTAGAAAATAATAGTACAAAATACACAGGTACTACCTGTACACTGTTCACACAGAGTAAATAGTCATCATTTATGTCTCAAAACAAGCCTATGAAGGGAGTAATATGATCTTCCTGTGTCACAGCTGAGGAAACTGAGGCGCAGGGAGGTTAAGTGGCTGTTAAGGTCACCTGTCGAGTAAATGGGAGCGTGAAGATTCACGTGCTTGCAGTCTGATATATAGAGCCTGCTAGCACTGGCTCCCAAAAGTCAATTGCGTGCATGTCTTTCCGACTCTGCCTTCAGTGAGGGCACTTTGGTAGCTCAGACTCACCCATGGAGGGAGTATTTACACCACGGAAACTGGCAAGCGCTACAGATCAAGGTTTGCTGTTTTGTTTCATTGTTTTTGTTTTGAAGAGTCAGTTGACCAGCTCACCAGCAAATATCACCTATTAAATCAGTGGTCCCCAAACCAGAATGTGCAGAGGTGATACTTGGCAAGGGTTTTTTTGGTTTGTTTCTGTGGGGTTTTTTTTTTCATAGAGATTCCCAGCCCCTTGCCTCCAGAGATTCTGATTCAGTCGTTCTGGGGTAAAGCCTGGAAATCTCTTTCTAGAACAGCTCTCCACCTGATTCTGATAGATGGTGCAAGTTTGGGAACCAGTGATTCTGGACCTCGGTGTTGTATATTGGAAACATCTGGGGAGGTTTTTACGAGGAGTAGCCTGAGGATGCTTGCCAACTTAAAGCAGAATCTCTGGCTATGGGGTCTAGACATCAGTTTTTTTTTGTTTGTTTGGGTCTTGTTTTTTAGGCATCAGGTTTTTTCTTTAAAGCTTCCCATATCCTTCTCATTTGCAGCCAGGTTTAAGAACCAGTGGATAAAATCATCTTTCAAGTTTCTTCTAGCTCTGAAGACTGAGTTGACCTCTGTTGCCCTGTGAGGTTTTTAGCACACGGTTTATTGGTTTAGTTCCTTGTGGGGACTAGTTATTTAGTTACCTTAGAGGTTTGTCTCTTAATTATCAACACTAAGAGAGAGAAGCGCTGTTGCCAGGTCATTCAAAACATTGCATAATCCCCAAAGCATATCTCTTTGTCTTAGATGGAGTATTCGACCCCTCAGTTCAGAGCAGATTTGCATTCCTAATTAGGGCTTGCTTAGGATGCCGAAAATTTGAATTTGTTTTCCTCAAGCTCAGCAATATCCTGGGAGGAGCAAGCTACAATTAAAATGTCCTGTTTCTTCCAAGCCACCAAGTGGCCTCTTCACAAACAATGTCTTCCACACATGGATGGAGTTAACTATACAGACATTTATACAGTCGTTGTTTGTTTAATTATTTTCTAACATCTACATCCTATGCCATCAGTCTGTCCAAGCCGCACTTAAGATAAACAATGTAATTGTGAGATATTAAACACCGTCACCTGAAATCTTTCCCATGGTGACTAGATAGCCACGTGGTATAAAGCTTCATTTACCTAATAGCATCAGTTGTTTAGTCAAGAATATTTTCCATCTACAACTACAAGTTAGCTTGTTGGTCGGTGGACAGTTTTTATTTTAACCGTTTTGGTTGAAAACCTGCTTAGAATGCATTGCACAGCCTTCCCTGCCTTTTTCAATAGGGAACTGACAGTCCTTGAACATTTTCCCTGTGATCAAGGATCACCATTGTGACTGTGTCTCTCCCCAGTGGCCCCGCTCCCCTGAGGACCTCTCAAGGTACAGGGGCGTCTGCACTTCATAGCCCCAAACCTCAGGGGATGCTGAATATACATGTCTGGTGCTCCAGTTTGGCAGCCTTCTCCCTCAAGCTCAGGGTATCTCGAAAAGTGATAGCTTTAATCAACACACCTGTTTCAAATAAGTCCCCTCATCCCCCTTCCTGGTCCCCCCAAAGGATGGAAAACAGACCTGTTAGAACTGGACGTAAAGCTGGTTAAAGTGGAAGATAGTTGTGAGTGGGGAACCAGAGGACTCTGAGAAAACACATTTCCATGCAGAGACTTTGTCATTTTTATTTTGACGTTGGTTTCTCTGAAGCCCTTTCTTTCTTCTTGGTTCCAAAGTAGGTTCCAAAGGTAGGTAAGGTCATGAAGTGATAAATCTTGTGGAGGGGGTGGGGGGGAGAAGAATCATAATGGCTCATGTTTGTAGAGCAATTTATGACCTTTGAGGCATTTTAACTTCCATTATTTTAGCTGACGATCACAACCATCCTTGAAGGTAAGTAGGGGAACTATTATTAATCCCATTTTGCAGATGGTATAACCAAGGCCCAGAGAAATTGAAATGATTTTCACAAGCTCCAGTGTGTGGGGGATCCAGTAAAAATCCATGTAGTGTGACTGAGGAGTCTAAAAAAGGAGGTGGGGGCTTCCCTGGTGGCGCAGTGGTTGAGAGTCCGCCTGCCGATGCAGGGGACACGGGTTCGTGCCCCGGTCCGGGAAGATCCCACATGCCGCAGAGCGGCTGGGCCCGTGAGTCATGGCCGCTGTGCCTGAGCGTCCGGAGCCTGCGCTCCGCAATGGGAGAGGCCCCAAGAGTGAGAGGCCCGCATACCGCAAAAAAATAAATAAATCAATAAATTAAATAAATAAAAAATAAAAAGTAAAAATTAAAAAAGGAGGTGGGACAGGGGCTTATTCATTCACGATTTTGTTCATTTGGCAAATATTTACTGAGCACCTACTATGTGCCAGTCCTCATTTATATGCTGAGGACACAATAGAAAATAGAGCAAATGAAGTCCCTGTATTCATGGAGCTTATGTGCTAGTGGGAGAAGACAGTAAACAAATAAATATATAATACAGTGTCAGGTATTGGTGAGTGCTATGAAGAAAAAAGAGTCAAAAGATAGAGACTCATGGAGTTCACCTGGGTGAGCTGAACCG
>NW_006781519.1:6669391-6713320 GCF_000442215.2 Lipotes vexillifer
AGGATTATTCCCATTTTTTGGCCAGAGTGTACCTTGTGGAAAAGGCTGGGTGGCATTAGTGTGTGTCTGTATCTGAGAATATTTGGAGTAATAGCTGGTCATTTAATGAGTACGTCTTCCGTTTTAACCAGGCCCCTATCTCAGTGTGCTCTCTCTCTCTGTCTGAGCTGGTTTTTTCTTTGCCTCGTCATTGTACTTCTGGCTGGAATTGGGTGCTTGTGGGAGATTATCGGCATAGCATTTGGGGCTCTATATTTAATGTTCTGCATTTTTATCTATTTTATTATGTAACTTAAGAGCAACTTTCCAAATCCATCTTCACCAAATTTTTTTAAACAGGCATTTTCTAGGTTGATGGTAGAAATACAGTTGATGGTAGAAATACAGTTGTCTCACCAGGTCTTTTTAATGCAGTGTAAGTTTCCCTGTTTATTAATAATTGATTTACATAGTCCTCCTATAAAATGCTAGCAACCTCTTTAGTCATGCACCTCAGAAAAAAGCTAATCAGTCCAAAATTAAGTGCTGATGGAAAAGAATCCTCAAACTGTTTTTCTTGGTGTTTCAGATATGCAGCTTTACATTTTTTCATCTGCATTTTTGTAATTTTTTTCCCAAAAAAATGGCAAGCCGTTGTAAACTGGTTTCAGTTGCTGCAAAGATAACAGTTTATAATATTTGAAACAAAAGATTCAGAGGTTTAGAGCAAGAGAATATGCCGATACGGACAATAACAAGGAATCTAAATTTTATTAAAGGTGCTGAATTCTTAAAAGAGAATCCGATTGCTGTCGGACTCAAGTGAGAGCTTGGCCTCTTTGAAAATTATTGCTGACTTTTAAAGAAAATATAAAACATGGAGATGAGTAATCTCCATATTCCTAAAGCAGCAGCTGAAAAGGAAAGCACGGCCCAAGAAATAACTCGAAGATAGTGATTTAAAGCTTGAGTGTCCATAAATCATGCAGATAGCTTCTCCCCCTTTCTCTGGTGATTAATTCACTATCTTCCCTGAAACAAAAACACGCTTTTTGAAATTAGAGATCAGATCATCAAGAGAAGCACCTAAGATTTCAAGGTCTAAACAAAAATTAATTTATTTTCTTTCCTCCTTGTACTTCTTGAAGACACAGACTGAGAAGAAAATCAGGATTAAAAGAGATGTGCTTAGGGTGAATTCATCTGCTTAAACCTCACAGGCTCGGCGATGAGTGATTAAAAAGCCATCTCGAACTTGGATGGCATCCACATTGAGGGTAATGCTGCATCCGCACTGGCTTTCTTCAGGCCCCCGTGTTACTGTGAACCAGGCCCAGGGAACATTTGACTGGAGATGATACGTGGATTATACAGGTCAATTATACACTTAATCTACCTTCTGGAGGATTAAGTATTTGCAGATTGCCTCTGCATTTGGCTTCTCCGTGGCAGTTATCAGATCAGGAAAGGACCCCTCACCAAACTGCCTCGTAAGCACTTAATCAGGCAGCGCGGTCAGGTTCGGATGGGGCTGCTGCTCCGTATTCTTTGCCTTATTTTTGCCTTATATTTTGCCAAATTAAAACAGATTTTAATTTGCTGTTCCTTTATCAAATCGTATATTTGTCCACTTTACGTGTCAGCACAGTAATTGAGTGTGAATATGTCCCTTTAAAGGGGTAATTTGAAAAATAAAACCTCTGCCTATTAAAATATATTTGCTGTATTTATATAAGACGCCACAGATAACCTGATCATTCATAACCTGATTAAATTACAAAGGCAGTACCCATGTGAACATGTATCAATCAAGGTAGGAGCCATCCTGCTCAAGGAAGTAAGTACAGAATAACAGGCAACAAGGAAAGCATTATGTTATTAGGTGATATCTGTAAGGTGTATGGCCAGCTGTCCGGCTGAGGGAAATTACTTTCCAGAGTACAAAAGTGGGGAGAAGTCCACAAGATTCACCAATATAACAGGTTGCGGTTCTAAGGGCTGATTAAAGAAAGTCACGGCGTATGGCATTCAAGACACTGAGACGGTCTCCTCTATAAGCAAGAAGCAGGTTTGGTTGCCCCTTCATGGGAGCTCTTGTGTAGTGAGCCTGGGCCTTGCTTCTGGAGCCTTCAAAATTCACCCTTGATCCTTACAAGCCGGGTGACCTCGGACAAGGTATTTAATCTCTCAGAGCTTCAGCTGATTCATCTACATAACAGAGATGATAATAAGCAGAACCTTCTCATGGAGTCGTTATGAGGGTGAAGCACCGTGTGCTCCTGCCAGCGTCGCGCTGTGGAAGCATTTGGTAAGTGTCCTCCGCCGTGGCCACCACCATCATCGCATCATCATCATCATCATCATCATCATCGTCATCATTATCATCATCGCCATCACTGAAATGGAAAGGCTTTTCCCAGGCATCTTTTTTTCTTGTTAAACAAAACCCCATCTCCTTGCTAAGGTGCTGTAAGAATCTCGCTGTCACTTTCAGGCATTAACTCCAAGCTTGCTTAGAATTACATGACGTACAGCAGCCTAGTACCGGTTTGCTTTCGGTAAAACGTAGTTCTGAAACAAGCAAAAGAGTGATGGTTGGGGCTGGGGCTCTGAAGTAAGCCAGACAGGAGAAGGGATGCTGGTTTTGCCACTTCTGAGCTGTTTAACTTCGGGTGAATTAGTTAACCTCTCTGAGCCTCAATTTCCTCAGCTGTAAAGAAACTTACTTCTTACAGTTGTGAGGACTAAATAACACAGTGGATATAGACTGGCACAGTTAAAAATTCGACAGGTCTTTTATCATCATCATTATCATTGTCTCGTAGAAATATTTGTTCCTTACAGTAACATTGAAATGACCCAGCCCTACCCCCTAAACAAAACCACAGTGCATCGGCAAATAAATCAGAATTGACCTTCTGAACTTGATGAGTTGGGGGCGGAGGGGAGGATGATTAATGCCTTTTATTATTACAGATGAAATAAATTTACATTGTAGACATTTAGAAAATATAGCTAAGCAAAAATAACAAAATATTACATGCCCAGCAGGCATAGATTATTCCTTGAGTGTTTATCCTTTGAATCTTTTTCTATGTGCTTATATACTTGATGTATTTTTAACCAAAATAAGTGAGCAAAAATTGCTGTTTTTAAGTTAGTGGTCTTGATTTTCCCTGCGAATAAGTGTTTGACTAATACACTGTCCATATTCAAAGCTGCCCACTCATCCCCACAGTATCCTTTATAGTTGGTTTTTGCAACCGAGGCTCCGATACAGGGCCACGCGTCGTATCTGGTTGTGATGCGCTTTCAATTTCTTTTTACCAGCACTGGCTTTTTTCATGATCCTGACTTAAAGGGACCACCGTGCCAATTGTTCCACAGACTGGAGGAGTTTATTACTATCTAAACATAGAACTGATTTCAGGAGAAAAAAAAAAAAAATCTAGCTGAATTCAACCAAGTAGCTCTTTTGGACATAATTAGTAACTCAGCATAATTCAACCAGGGTTTTTTTAAGCTGTCCTCTGTATGTAAGGAAAAGTTCCGAAGCTAGTTTTTTTTTGTTGTTTTTTTTTTAAAAAAAAAAAAAAAAAAAAAAGCTAAACAGCAAGAAATCCACAGAGGTCAGGGAACAAATTGGCCATGTGAAGAGCTACCGGGATTTTATTTCATGTACTAAGGCACAGGTGTCTGAGCTGGATGGGTCAGTCTGAGGTCCTGGTCCAGTGTTTCTTGTCTTGCTGCCACTGCTTTGGTGAAATCTTGATGAGGAACTTTCACTCCCACCTGAGATCATTAGGAAGGTTTCTTTGCTAATTCTGCTAGGATTTTCCCTGAGGTTATCAATCTAAAATTAAGCCCTTCAGATCAGTCTGAAGCTGAGCTTTCAATAGTCTTCAGATCAAACTTTAATTAAACTATGACCTCGACTCTATCCTCCTCAATTATGAGGCTACAGAGCCTTTTCTCTGGGCTACTAGGATAGCCTTCAGAATCTGTGTGATTATATATACTAGAACAGGAGAACAAATCCGAAATGGACCAGGAAAGACAGTTAGGAAAGGAGAGACAGTTGACTTTTTTTCCACCTAATTCTGAATCTCAAAGTAAATTCTGGCAGTTAAGCCATGTCCTGGGCCATGTGTCATTCCCCGAGTGTCATTTCTCAAGAAGAATATGGAAACTGGACAGAGTCAGAGGGAAATGAGATGTGAAAAGCCTGTCCTCACCTTGATTTGTGACATTATAAGGAATATAATACACACACACACACGCACACACATACACACACACACACACACACACACACACACACACACACACACACACATCATTAGGGTTTGGGTTCTTGCACGTGAACCTCAGACTCAGGACCTTTCCAAGCTGAAATTATAAAACAATCCAAGTTCACCTTCGTGACTTTTATCCTCCAGTGCCCCTTAAAGACCCAATGCCTTCATGATTTCCCTACTTCCCATCATGTAAATCTGTTTTTAGCAGATGTGCTGTTTCCTCCCCTATTAAGGTAAAGAAAACTTAGTGCTGGCCTTGTTGGGGTGTTTGCAATTTTAACAAAATATTAAGCTAAAAGAATGAGGCACTAATAATGGAAGTTTTTGATCTCTGACATGACAGAGATCAAAGTAAAGCAAGCTCTACTAGGATGGGAGGGGATGGAAAGAGGAGTGTTTCGGTGCCTCTGATGCCCTATTGCAATGACTCTCATATTCACATATGCATCCTCTTGCCCCGTGACCTTCACACTAACAAGTAAATGATAACAATGCATTATTTTTCTTTTGGAGTCTTAGGTATAGAAACACATTTCTATTCCACATGGACAGGCTTTTTTCATGCTTGGGCAATCTGAGTTTTCAGCAGTCGTTCATGCAGAAAAGATAAGGGGGCATTAATAGATTTGGATTATTTGGATTAATTGTATCAAATGGGTTGTTACCATCCAAAAGGAAGTGTTTATTTTTTTTTTAGTGTCCTTGTTACAGATTTATATTTCAGGGCCATGTCTTCAAGTAGTTCTTTCTAACCTAGATGCTGCTTCTAAAGCCATTCACAGAAGTAGGCCTCGTTTACTTTCAGGCAAACCTGACATAAAACCAGTCTTGAATTTTCTCTGGAGCTTGTGTGCAACAAAGAGTTTTGCTAAGTGTCTTTATCAGAACAGCTTTCTGTGTTCCAGGAGACATTTGGTGAATACAGTTAATTTGTTTTCTTTTCCAGTGGAGAATGTTCCAATAATCATTCTAAGAAGCCAGGCTGATTGCTCTGTTACATTAAGGTCACAGTATCCTTGCTAACATGACCCACACAATACTTTTGTGTCTTAGAAAAGGTTTTTTTTTTTCTTATGGCAGACTTATGGCATGGAAGCAGTAAGTGACGGACTCTTACACACACACACACACGTACATGCACACACACACATGCACACACACAGTAGCCAAGGCACATTTTGTGCAATGAATATTATCACATTGCGTAGCAAGATATGAGATGTACTGAATCCTCAAATACTTCCCACTATTTAACCAAGTAACTGTTTCCCTCCTTGCCTGGCTCTGTAGAGGCTGCTATCAAAAGATTTCACTGTCTCTTTATGTCTAACATCATAATCGCTTGCCCTAAAACTTTTTAATGAATGAACTTAAAATATCATCTAGGTTCTTATTATGCAAAATGTGGTCCATGGACCCTCAGCATCGGTCTCCACTGGGGGTACAGAATCTCAGCCCTAACCCCAGCCAAAATGTATCTGAGTCTACATTTTAACAAGAGCCTCTGTTGATTCAAAGGCACAGTAAAGTTTGAGAAGTACTGGGTAAGATCAGTGACTCTCTTCTATGCCTGTCACCCACCGTAAGAAGCGCATTTTACATTGCAACCCAGTATGTATGTATACACACACGCACGTGCATACACACACATACACACACACGCGCGCACACACACACGCACACACACCAGAAGTTTATAAAACAATATTTACTCTCTATGTGATGCAGTCTGATATTTTCTCTTCCATCTTTCAAAAATCTTGGTGGTAACCAATGCGATGGTTTCATCACACATTGTATGATGTGTAGGTTGTAATAGGTGCCAACCGTCAGAGAGCAAAATTTCTTACCCTCGCCACTACTGACATTTCGAGCCAGATAATTCTTGGTTGCGGGGTGCTGGCCTGTGTATTGAAAGACGTTGAGCAGCATCCCTGGCTTCTACCCACTAGACACCAGTAGCAGCCCCTTTTCTCAGCTTTAATGACCAAAAATGTCTCCAGACATTCCCTAATGTCCCCTGGGATGGGGAGGGGGAACCGAAATCACTCCTGCTTGAGAACCGCTGATCTGGATGAACCAGGAAAGAGGTATACGAGGGAGCGCTGCCTCTCTGCATGTCACATGTCCCTCTGCCACCACCATCACACACACTCGATGAGTATGTGTAGCATCAACAACAACAAACTGACCACTTATCAACCTGGGAGTTGGCTTGGGAGCTGTACCGGTCTTGGAAGTAGATTATGTTTGGGGGGCTTCATGCAATGACAGGGCAAGCTTGTGAGACATCCAGGACCCTTTACCCCTCTCACCGTGTCTCCCCAGAGGAGTGCCGCTCCGAGCCATGGGAAGGAGCCCTGCGTTAGATCAGCAGGACGGATTCCCAGTTTGGCCTCCCTCAATTGCTTTGCTTTGTATGATTCCACCAAGATCTTGGTTAAAAAAAAAAAAAAAAAAAAAATCGCTTCTACCAGGTGGCTACAAGTTATTTTTGTGCATCCAAAAACCTGAAAAGAAGGCTCAAGTTGAATACTTCATTCATTCCAAATTCCCAATTCAGAAGAGAACAGTTAACAGCCTCCTGTTGTGTTAAACTCCTGCCGAGTTGACTAAAAATCCAGTTAATGCGCGAGTCTAGCGATTTGCCACCAGTACGAATATTCCTGTATCAGGAGCCTTATAATGTTATAATGCTCCCTGCCACATTGAGCTACCTTGACTGCCTTTGGCAGAATTTTTCACTCTAACCATCCCTGGACTAACAGCCATTATGCCAACAAACCTCCAGGTCTTGCCCAGGATGGGATTATTATTAATTACCAGATCTTCATGCCAACCAGGATATAAGAGCCCCTCTCATTTTGTGTAAAAGAAAATTTTTTTTGAAAAGAACAAGTAATATGTAAAGTAAGCAAAGTTAAATTCATGAGTTTTCTCAGGCAGTTCTCTAAGTCACTTTTTTCTCTTTCCGTTTGTCTTTTTTTTTTTTAATTTTAAGTTTTTTCTACAATTTTAAAGGTTACTTTCCATTTACAGTTATTACAAAATATCGGCTCTATTCCCCGTGTTGCACAATACATCCTTGAGCTTATCTTATACCCTTTTTCAGGAAGAGAACCATCACTTCCTTTCGGTCAGAAAATTCATTATTTGGCCTAGGGAGCCATCCTGTTAAAGGGAAAAGACCCAGCTATTCGGTGCCTCACTAGTTTAGGAAGTACCAGTCCAGTGTTTTTGACCCAGAGGTGATTTTGCCCCCCAGAGGACATTCAGCAATGCCTGGAGACATTTTTGGTTGTCACAAATGGAAAGGGTGCTATTAGCATCTAGTGAGTAGAGGCCAGGGATGCTGCTAAACATCCTTGGATGCACGGGACAGCCCTCACAACAAAGAATTATCCAGCTCAAAATGTCAGTAGTTTAAAAATCCTTTGTCTTTAATGACATGGGTAATTTGAGTTTAAATATTGGTATCAATCATGAGCATTAACTGTGGATCATTTTCTCACCGAGGGATTCCAATTTCTTTAAGAAGACTGCACTTGGGAGATTTATCAGAAACTAGTCTCCAAAATCCTTTTGACAAGCTTCATCCAAAGACATCTTCTTAGGGTCTAAAAAAATAAAAACTGAAGAATCATTAACACCTACGTTTCTCAGCTTGAACTTAACACCCATCCATGCATAGTTCCCATGAAACTTTAGTACTTTAATAAAAACTCCGATCTTGTCAGTTAAGTGTATCACCACAGCTTCCTTCTACTCCAAAGTGCCTTTTCGAGTTTTAAGGAACTGGCTCTTTTACATCAAGCAGACATTAAGAGTGTAGGCTTTGTAGTATGACAGCCCCAATGTCAGTTTCTGGGTCTGCCACTTACTAGCGGTATGACTTTGGGTTATTTACTTAATCTTATCAAGCCTTGATTTCCCCCTCCGTAAAAATGGGGATAAAAACAGTACCGAGTTCTTTGGATTAGGAAAACTAAATGAGGCAATGAATAAACCATAACGATGCTCGGAGCACATAAATTACTGCACAAATGTCCATTCTTGCTGTCGTCTTTATCAGTAGTGGTAGTAACGTGAAAACCAGCGCACATCCTTGCCTAACGCTAAGGCAGGCTTTGCACAGAGAGAAGAAAAGTAGTGATACATTCCATGCCAACAGGAATTTGAAAAGCCAGAGATGAAATGGTCAGAGAATATAATAGCAAGTAACAAAGAGCCCAGGTGTGCTACAGGATCCCTAAAGAAAATCTTTTTTTAAAAAAATTTTTATTGGAGTATAGTTGATTTACAATGTTGTGTTAGTTTCTGGTGTACAGCAAAGTGATTCATTTATACAGAGAGAATTTTCAGATTCTTTTCCATTATAGTTTATTACAAGATACTGAATATAGTTCCCTGTGCTATACAGTAGGGCCTTGTTGTTTGTCTGTTTTATGCATAGTAGTGTGTATCTGCTAATCCCAAACTCCTAATTTATACCTCCCCCACTCCCATTCCCCTTTGGTAACCATAAGTTTGTTTTCTGTGTATGTGAGTCTGTCTCTGTTTTGTAAATAAGTCCATTTGTATCCTATTTTAGATCCCACACATAAGTGATATCATATGATGTTTGTCTTTGTCTGACTTACTGCGCTTAGTATGAGAAACTCTAGGTCCATCCATGTTACTGCAAATGGCATTATTTCATTCTTTTCTATGGCTGAGTAATATTCCATTGTGTATATATACCACATCTTTATCCATTCATCTGTCGATGGACTCTTAGGCTGCTTCCATGTCTTGGCTATTCTAAATAGTGCTGCTGTGAACATTGGGGTGCATGCATCTTTTTCTCTGGGTATATGCCCAGGAGTAGGATTGCTGGATCATATGGTAGCTCTATTTTTAGTTTTTTAAGGAACCTCCATACTATTTTCCACAGTGGCTGCACCAATTTACATTCCCACCAACAGTGTAGGAGGGTTCCCTTAAGAAAATCTGCTTTCAGACAGAGCAAAGTCCCACTGGGATGGAGCCCCAGAGATAGTGCCCCAGAGGAGGCAGACTTGGGCAGACGTCTAGGATTTGGGGAAGAGAAAGAGACAGGATTCTATGCTTAGGTACTATGCTGGGAGACATTATCGCTTCCTCCGGGAGCGTCCCTCACTCACCAACACTCTAGCTTCATCAGCCTCGGCAGGACTGTGCTTTGTAGAGGTCCTTTCAGAACTTAAATACGTGATGGCTTCACCCGGGTTATCCTGATTCCAATCTGTGCACCTGGATATTTGCTTTGTCGGCATTTACCTGCTCCGTAATCTTAAGGGCTAAATTCTTTCCATATTAACAGGTATTGTTTTCTCTTTTCATATGTGCTTCTTTTTTTTTTTTTTTTTTTTAAGAGGGTTACTTTTGTAATATATAAATTAATTTATTTACTTTTGGCTCCGTTGGGTCTTTGTTGCTGCGCATGAGCTTTCTGTAGTTGCATCGAGCGGGGGCTACTCTTCGTTGCGGTGCGCAGGCTTCTCATTGAGGTGCTTCTCATTGCAGTGGCTTCTCATCTTGCAGATCATGGGCTCTAGGCGCGCAGGCTTCAGTAGGTGTGGCACGCAGTCTCAGTAGATGTGGCTCACGGGCTCTAGAGCGCAGGCTCAGTAGTTGTGGCGCACAGGCTTAGTTGCTCTGCGGCATGTGGGATCTTCCCGGACCAGGGCTCGAACCTGTGTCCCCTGCATTGGCAGGCGATTCTCAACCACTGCACCACCAGGGAAGTCCCTAATATGTGCTTCTTAACCAGGGGTGTACATCAGAATTACTTATGTATTTTTGTAATCCATAGTTTACTCATACTTTTTTAGTTTCACCTAATGTCCTTTATCCGTTCCGGATCCTATTGATAATATCTCATTATATTTAGTTGTGTGTCACGTTAGGCTCCTCTTTGACAACGTTGTAGATTTTGAGGAATCTTGCTCAGATACATTGTAGGCTACCCCTCTGTTAATTATCTGATATTTTTGTCATAATTAGATGAAGCTTTGGGATTTATATGTATTTTTTATTTTAAAAATGTATCCATCCCAGCTGTATGCCACAGATTCTGAGTCAGTGGATCTAAGATAGAGCTCAGGCATCTGTTTTTTTAAACAAGTCCAAGGGTTTAATCTGATCAAGAGTCACTGATTTAGAGCAGTGTTTCTCCACGATGGATGATTTTGTCCACCCAGAGTTTGTCTGGAAGTAGTCTGGAAGCATGTTTGACAGTCACAACTAAGGGGCTAGTGGGGAGGGATGCTACCAACATCTAATGAGCAGATGCTAAACATGGCACTGCCCAGGACAGCCTCCCATGACAAAGAATTATCTGGCCCCCAATTCCAGTGATTGCAAAGTTGATAAATCCTGATTTAGTCGATAAAAGATACCGAAAGACATGTTTAGTTCTACTCTTTCTATGAATTCCTTCTTTGTGTCCAACAAAACAACTTTATAGCCTTTTTATTTTTATATCTATAGCAACCATACCAAAAGATAGGAGAAGGTACTATTATTTCCATTTTTAAGACAGGAACCTAAGGTCCAGAAAGAGCTTGCCCAGGACCCCAAGGTCCCAGGGACACCATCTCTTGGAACTGGCTTTTCCATCCCCTGCTCTGTGAGAAAAGTGATAGTATACGTCTTATTCGCCGGTGCATTCCCCCCCCCCCACGTATTCTAGCATATGTGAACCCTCAGTAACTGTGTGTTAAATAAGTATTGATGAATCCTTAGCCTATGTCGTGGACCCTGTTGAGGATATTTTCTATTTCGAATTCTAAGTCAAAAATTGTAATTAAATCCTTTAAGTGTCTCACTATGGATTTTTGCAATTGTCACCTGATTTTTTTTGGAAGGCTTGAATCTATAGGGTTCTGGTTAATTTTTTTTTTTTTTTTTTTTTTGCGGTATGCGGGCCTCTCACTGCCGTGGCCTCTCCCGTTGCGGAGCACAGGCTCCGGATGCGCAGGCTCAGCGGCCATGGCTCACGGGCCCAGCCGCTCCGCGGCATGTGGGATCCTCCCAGACCGGGGCACGTACCCATGTCCCCTGCATCGGCAGGCGGACTCTCAACCACTGCGCCACCAGGGAAGCCCTTGTTCTGGTTAATATAATGGGGAATGAATTGTTTTGGCCCATTTGGTTTTTTGGTTAATTTGAAGATTTATTGGAAAACCTTTTCTCTTTCAACCCCTACTTTTGAAACACTTTCTAAAATGTCTTAATTCTATTTTCTGCCTTACTGAGCATTTGAAACAGAATCTAATTCTCTGCGTCAGGATCTTTCAGGATGCTGGCTTTACCCTACTTAACCCCAAGTGACACTATCCAGTCATGAAGATGTAAAAAGAGTGACTTATCCAGTATTGCCCTACTAATAACTTCCCCGGCTCCAAATACAGTGCTCCTTCTATCATACCCCATTAGGAAGATGGGGCTGAAATGTTTATTATCCAGAAACACATTCTAAAAGCTGCTCTTCTAATTCAATCCCAAAGAGGACTTTTGGAGGGAGGGGAAAGGACAGCTTTCTCCTAAAAGGCAAATGCAAACCAGGAGAAAGAATCCCATTAATTGAGGGGTTTAATAAATGGCTGTTTAATAATTACGATAAAATTGCTTTAGACTTCTTTTATGTATATTTTCTGACTGTACATTAGCAATAACCACATCATCTTGTTAAAGGCGTTATTTCTTTTAAGTCTTCTTAGCAGCTCTAGGAGGTGGGTACCTAATGATCGCCATTTTATAGCAATTGAGGCTGATGAGAGCCAATATTTATCGGGTACCATCCGTGTACCAGGTACTGTTCTAGGCACTTAAATGTAATCGTTCATGTAACTCTCATAACTTCCTTGTGAGATAGGCTTTTACAGATAAAGCAGTTGAGTCACTGAGAGGTAAATTGACTTCACTAAATTCCGAAGGCTGGGAAGTAATCAATCCTAGATCAAGCTCCTACCTTTCTGTTGCAGAGTAGACACCTAACCATAATGTCTTTCCAGAAAACCTACACTCTTCGAATATGTACCCCCATCCCCCACTCCAGTGAGTTCTCTGCTTCCCACTTTCATCTACTGGGGATGTTACTGTAGTGATGTCACTATTTCCTGCTTGGTACCACAGCAGTACTCAAGACAGAAATTTTGATTGTGACCCCCCGGTAGAAAGTGGCTTATTAGTCATGGCTTGTCCACTAACAGTGATGGGAGTCACACAGCTAATCAGGCAGACCCCTTAAGGAAAACTCAACCCTGCCTCTCCTGAATGGGAGGACTTTGTCACCAGGCTCGAGTTCCACCAACACCAGCAGATCCTAGACCTAAAAGTGGGAGATCCCAGGAAGCGCTACCGTACCCACTTCAGGGTGAAACCCCATCCTCAGAGGAGAGGGACCACGACACAGTGGGGAAGGTTGCATACCACATGTGCTGCAAAAAACACTTCTGCCTAGGCCCAACTAAGGGGTGGGTTTCAGCTTTCAGTCTACATCTCCCTCTGTGTTCTGTCTAAGATCTCTCATTCCATAAGAATAAAGTTTTGTGGTTTATTTAGGGTGGGGGAACGATGGTAGCACAATACCATTTCATCGCAGACAGTTGATAAATGGTTTAGGGTAGCAGCTTAAGTTCCTTAAGCAAATCTTGACACAGTGCTGTAATTCAACAACAATGCCCAAGATTTTCCTATAAGGCCCTGTGGACTCTTTTAACCTACCCACATAGCTTTGTTTTCAGTGGCACTGTGAAGTTTCCCAGATCAGCAATGCCTCACAGAAGGGGAAAAGTAATCCAGAATTACAGAATAACATGGTTCTAAAATCCATGCCTAATACAAACGTAGCTGCAACTAAGTCATTACGTGGTCATTATCCAATAATGCCTAAGATGTCAGCGATGTGAATGTTTGCAATCTGGTTTCACCAAAGCCCTTCCTTGACTTATTTCCAGCCAAAGATTACAGTAAACAATGTGACAGGGTGATAAAAGAGAAAGGAAGGAAGGATGGAAGGGAAGGAGGGAGGGAGGGAGGAAAGGAAGGAATTGGTTTTTTTTTCTCTCAAAGCTTTAAAGAGCTTACCAGATAGATCGTCAGCTGTCAGCCAACCCTTGAAAGTAGCAAATCCCTTGGCCCCTGGAACGTTGTCTCTATGCATTGTTTCTAAAGAGTTTGTTTATTAAAATATGTCTGCTTTGGGCATTCAGTTTCCTGAGTGAGTGCGGGCTCACGGGTAGCAGCTGAGGTCAACACTGTACACCATTTACTGAAGCTCGCTCCTGCCTGTGGTTTCTGGAAATCACCAACTAGTCGTGACTGCAGCACAGGAGGATGTGGACGTGCTAGAATTCTTTTAAAGGCTCCCCACTTGGCTTACAGAGAATTAGAGACACGGAGGCCTGTTTGCCTCTGTTGGTGCACATTAGAAGTAAATTTGGGCATTCAGCTTAAAGAACTCACTAACGGCAAGATGCACAAAGACATGCTATTCTGGGTTTAGTGCAGTCTTTGTAAGCCTGGCCAGGCAAGGGGGGTTATCAAAAGAAATATGTAAATAATGCAACCTGCTTTACAAAGGAAAAGAGAATGAAATTAATCCAAAACATCCGTGGCGTAATACTATTTTCTGCCCTCAGCTTTTCTCTTTATAACTTAAGACGCACGGCCTAACAGTCCAGTGCAAACAATATCGTGCTCAAAAAAACCCCAGACCCAGGGCATCCTTCAGTCCCTAGGAAAGAACTCCGAATCAAGTCTTCAGCCTCCCGCACAATATTATTATTAAATCTAACGTGATCATAGCCAAATCTTTGGCTTGGGCACAATCCCCCATTCTCCCTCCTTTTCTTTTGTGGGGGGGGGGGGGGAGGGGGGAAGCGTTGGGAGGGCCAAGCCAATCAAAGTTAAAATAAAGTCTCTTTCTAGCAAGACTACTGTCTATAACATGTTGTTCCTTATAGAAAGTGGGATATGGTGGCATTTGCTTGATTAACTTGCTCGACAAAAGTGACAGCTGCTGTGGGTGCCTGCGGATAAGCTGCACGGCGCAGTTCCGCCTTTGTACATCTGTCAGCAAAAAGGGAAGAATAAAGAGTGAAAAGAGACAAATTGGTCCCAAAAGACACTCCATTCAACTTAGGAGGTTTGCCCCATTCAGGCACTCGCTGTGCGCCTCAAGTACTGAGAGCTTATTCAATTTCATTCACTCTTTCGAATGAACCCACAAGTGTTGAATTTCTCATTCTGTCGCCTCAAAAAAAAGGAAGGGGGGGGTGGAGAAGGCGGAGGGACCTTGTGGACGGAAAGCATTAATGGCAAGGCAGAGGGATCCAGCCTGCACATATTAACTCATGGCTAATTTACGGTTTAACTCTATGTGCTCAGGTCCTAGACCCATCTGAATGCTTCATCGGGGGACCTGACTCAGCCTTGTCTCCTGGCTGGTGGATCTAAAACCATCTGTAGATGTTGAGGGTACCCAGCAGGGTCAAATGAGTATCTTCTGTAAGGACAGTGGTCTGAGGTTTATGCCCTTTCCAGAGGTGGGGTGACGGGCTCCCTAGGATGAGGTTTGTGTTAGCGATCTGGCAGATGTGAGGGTTTTTTCCCACTCCCAGAAAGGTAAAAAAAAAAAAGAGTCCCACTCAGAAGTAGTGAGAGGGGAATATGGTTTCCAGAGATTAAAAATAAAGCAAGAGGAAAGGGCGCTATTGGGAAGCAGAGCGTAGCTGTACACGGTGAAAAGACACGTTAACTTTTAAAAAGCAGCACTTGGTCTTTCTTTTCTTCATCTCTGATCCCCCGGCATCGGAGCTTGTCTTCTGATGTCCTTTATAGGGGCAGTCCCCATGCATCCCTAAATGTTTCCTCCTAGGAGTTTGAGAAGTCTTCACCAGTCCCCCCGCCATCTTTTCTCCTGCCTTCATGACACCGCCTTCTCTTTGAAACCCAGCGCTCCTGAACCAGCATCTGAGTACTGTCCAGTTCGTTGACTGCTCTTTGGAAACTGAATGCCATCTCTGGCTCCTAAAAAGATCATACCCCTTCCTTATGAGAAATCATTCCCCATAGAGCCCAGGTTCACTAGGGCTGACATGGATCTAATGTTAAAACTGCTTAGAAGACTTTGGAAAAGGCTTCTGGAACCACAGATATGTAGTTGTTGGCTTTTGTTGTCTTGGAATCCTGAGGGCTCTGGACTGTGCCTCCTGGGTTGTATACGAGTATCCTGTCATCTTCTGCTGGGAAACTAGCTGTGTGGTTGAACCAGCAGCATCCCGTTTGCCTATTTACCTGAATGTTTTCCATGGAATAACATGGAAGTATGTGAATGTACAGACCATGGTTTTCGTTCTGTTTTGTTTTGTTTTTTAATATTGAGCGTAGGGACTAACACAACCTTGCCCAGAATAAAAACTCCCTGAAGTCAATGTAAATTTTCCTGCCTAAGAGCTTTAACTTTGACCTACAAAACTCTCATGAGTCATGACTTTAGAGAAAGTTTAATATGTGCAAATTATGAAATTAGCCCCTAATGTGATTAAACCAATCCTGTTTTAAAAAGACAAAGTTGGCACTCGGCTTCATCTTTCCGCTCGGTACGTGAGTTACAATCCTTATTTTAGAGTATGATTTCTATAATCATTTCTATATGGTATGCAAATTTCTCATTCCGTTGCTTACGTCAATCTGCTTGTGAATTAATGCAGTTAACTCTCAGTGCACTTCCCGTACCTAAGAAGCAGTCGGGGGGTGGGCAGATGCTGTTCTTGAATAATCTGATCTCAGTTCGTAGGATGAATCTCTCTCCTCCCTCTGAAGCCCTTGTACGCGTATCAGAGAATAGATTTCAGATAAATTATTCACCCTTCTCACATGGATAATAGGTGGTAAGATGTGCCACCAAAACCAGAATTTCGTTTTCAACATTAATTGAGCTTTAAGTGATTGAGATGACTTGAAAGTGTGAATTTGGATTGTAACTATACATTTTCTCAAAACAGTAGGTTCCTTTGAGAGGACGGAGGCTAAAGGCATGGGGGTCCATTTTCTCAATGCACAGGGAGGCCCAGGACTAAATCCCCAACATATCCAGAGAAAAATAGGCCCCAGAAAAAGGTATTGTTAACCGTGGTGAGTTTGTTAATGTCCAAACTGCGCACCTGCCCTGGGCAGCCCAGGCAGCAGACAAGGCCTGGTTAGAAGCCGACTGGGGATTAATCACGTTGGAGTCATTATTTACATCTCTTGGAGAAAGAAATAGTCTGAGAAAATCCAGGTACATAAGAGAGCTTTTTCCTTTTCCCTTAAATATCACAGTTTGCCAAAAGTTAGGTATCAGCTTCTGACATTTGCTAAAAAAAAAAACTCATCTAGTTAACAAAAGTCCCAAATACGAGTGTGTCCTGATTTGCTGTGATAGGTCCCGCTGGTCAGCCAGGGGGTGTTAGAACAGCTGGTGTTGGGCCCATGTTCCATCTTTCATTCAGGGCTTGACCACTAGTTACATATTTTTATTTTTTTTATTTTTTTTTTACTAGTTACATTTTTATTCAATTACTTAGATGTCCAGCAGTTTTCATGTTGTGTGCAGGCAAGCACAGATCTAATTTTGATACCTAAATTGGATTCTTTCTTTCAGGACAGCAGGGCTTTGGAGACTAATCAAAAGAGACAGAGGAGAAAGATACAGTTCTCTATTTGGGTACCTTAAGTTCAAAGGTGGAAGGATTTTGCAGGGAGTCATGCCTCGCTCCTCATTTAACTTGTTATTAAATGGGGCCTGGAGTTATAGGAAAAAAAACATGTATTTGGGGAGCTCACAGGCTTCAGGATCTCTGGAGAGTCAGAAGCAGGAAAAATAGAATGAACATTAAAAGCCGATTTATTACATATGGATGACATCTCCTTTTCTCTCTTTTTCATGGAGAATGAATTCACATAAATATGATGCTAGAGAAGTGTAAAATGGGATTTAAAAAGTAACTCTCTCCTGAGGTTGTTAGAAGAATTAAATGAGTTTAATCCATATAAACTGCTTAAAATAGTGCCTGGCGCATAAAAAGTGCTCACTAAATGTTTACTCTCATTATTTTTTTACTACTGTTATTGTTCATTTTTATTAGTAATGTCACTATAGAATTTTTTTCCAAAGTGGATTCAATGGAACATTAGTACCCTGAAAGCTGTTACTAGGAGGCTCATGGAAAGTGGTTCTACAGTCAAATACAGCTGGAAAATAGGAAGCAAAGTTCAGTGGGTTTCTTTACTACAGGACTTGTCAGAGTGTTTAATATGTTAAAGTAACCCTATGACTCTGAATCACCAGTAGTATTCAGACAGAGTATACCGTATGCATATATGCATCACAAACACATCCACAGGCCAGGGGAAAAAATGAAAAGCTGGAAAATGTTATGCTAGTATCACTTTTATTTCCTTTCAAAAACTTGAGATTACATTCCTCTGGGTAGTTGCTTTGTCCTGTCTGCATTTAGCCCCACTGATAGGATAAAATAGCCAACGTTCCCCAGTAAGAGGCTCCCATTTTCCACCTCCCAAACTTTGGAAAGGAGAGCTGGAGGCCCAAGTGGGGAACATGACTTTCTGTGCATCTGGGAGGCTGCTGGTCTTTGATGCACACATGTCCTTTTCTTGGTTTGGGGCATTGTTCTGTGTCTTCATGATGATTTTGAAGTCGTCCCACAGCCTCCAATCCATAAACTTCAGAACCACCTTGGATTCAAAAGGTGAAAAGGCCTTACTCAAAATTTAAAAACAAGTTCTGATCTTGGACAAAGAGAGGAGTAGCCTCCCTCTGGAGCTTTCCAGTCCAAGTATATGTCACCGTTTAAATAAATAAAAAGACGCAAACTCTTTGGACTGGTTCAGCTGGGCTGGGAGCCTTGAGATAAGAGGTCACTGGTGTGAGTTACTATGGTAATTGAGTAGTATCAGAGCACTAGTTTTGCTCTCATGAGCATTAAAGCACATAATAATAGGCAAACAACAGTGGTTAAAGCAAGCAGGTAGGATTACTGTGTTCTTTTGTCAGAAGTATATAATGTCTTGTAGTCAGTTTTAAAGACTTCTCAACCCTCAAATCCACCCCACCGTCACCTGCTGAGTAATTTTGTATGCTTAATCTCCTGCCCTCAACTCCCAGATCTCTGCTAATTTGAGGCAAATGGGTATTTCTGACATTAAATAGGGCAGCCAGGAAGCTCTGACCTAGAAAACCTGCATTCTGAAGCACCGAGAAAAAATATTCTTTCACCAATTTTGTTCAGGCTCTTTTGAATGACGAGGGGGGGAGAAAAGTACCTTTCACTGCAATGGGAGGTTGCAGCCGCCCAAGGACGGGTTTTTGCAGAACAAGAAAAAAAAAAAAAAAGAAAGAAAGAAAGAGAAACTTGCCGAGCATCCCCACTCCCAACTTCCCCCATAAAACTTGTCACTTCGCATTGCCATCCGCTACCCCAACAATAATCACTCCGTGCCTACTGCTAATTGCAAGCACAGCTGAGGCCCAGCGGGAGGCCCTTGCACAGTCTCAGGCCTTTATAGGAGGCTCAATCTGTTGTATGGCACTTGTTCACACACAAAAAAACTACCAGCAAAGGCAGAAAGAGGCAGAGTCACAGGTTTCTTGTAATCCCTCCGCCTCCCCGCTGACAGCCCAGCCCTAGAAGCATTCCTGGTTTTGTCCTCCGCTTTACAAAATCTGAAGTGACCTTAAGCTACTAGCATGTCAGCTTTTGAATGTCGAGTTGCCGGCTTCTTCAGGTGCATTAGGAGCTGGGGGTGGGGGGACTACATCTGGCTTCTGCGTGTCTGTTTGCAGCGCCCCTGGGGCGAGCTGTGGCTTCCTGTAACATGTAAAATATGAGTGTGAACTCAGGGTTCATGGCAAGGAACAGGAGGTCATGCCTCCATTCAGTTCTAAGTAAAGAAGCTGGGAGTTTGCAGATGTTTTTCTGTATGTGTAATGACACCACCTCCCTCCCCAGCCACCGAGCAACCGAGCGCCGTTTTTTGATGAAATGTGCCACAATCAGTGTGCTACTTGCAGATTTATTCATATCAATTTTTGCGATTTATATATTCAGAGACAAGATTGCTATTTCGGCAACTTTATGTTGGATGTCGTACGTTTGCATCTAGAGAAAGAGGGAAAGAAGTATGGGGAAGGGAGGGTGGGCAGAGAAAGAAAAGAAATTAAGTCTGTTCCTCAGGCCACCAGCTGGGGTGTTGTCAAGGAGACAAAGCGTCCAACGGGAGGGTCTGTGTCCCCCTTTTGCCCAGCGGTCACTTCCTGCCCAGGCTTGGAGGTGGGAAATCTGTAGCTCCTGGCCCAGAAGAAGGCCCTTTAATGGCTACTGTGAGGGGGAGAGTGGGATTGGAGAATTGGGGGTGAGAGTCCCGTCAGTAGATGAAGCCCAGGCTACCTGAAGTAAGGTCTTCCCATCCTCCCTCGGGGTCAAGGATAGGCCCAAGAAGGTCTTTGGCATGGGCCTCCATGTGGGCCTGGTAGGGGGCACCCAGCCCTTCCTTGTCTACCTTGCCACCCTCTAAGATGAGAAGGGAATTAAGCCTCCTGTGAAATTCCCGCTTGCAGAAATTTCTGTTTCCAGCCCCAAAAGCCTCATACTGTATTTTCACCAAAGGAAGACATTGGTCGAGTAAACACGGAGATTAATCCTCCTTAGCCTGGGGAATAAATGCTCCTCGGTGGGGCAGTGTTAATTGCTGAGCTGGGTGCAAAGATCATTTTGAGGCATTTAAGAGATACATGATTTTTATTAGTATAACTGTTCCATGTAGGAGTTATTTCTCAGCAAAGGGCAAAAGCTTTGCCTGCCTCGCTTTATTAGCCTAATTCTACTTAATTGTTTCCTAAAATAGGGGCTTCCTGAACACACATTCCAAACCTTAATAAGTCTGTTGCGGGGTAGGGTGGGGGAGTGATTCTGCATGGGGGAGCCGCTGCCCTTTTGGGCAGAGGGAACGGGGGTCTCGGGGCTGAGTGCTGCTTGATCAAATCTGTGCGTGGAACATCAGGGGGCGGGAAGGGGATGGGGGAGTCTCCGTGAAAACATATGAGGTGACGCATCACGCAGTGTGAAAAATGCATCCTTTCTTGTTGTTTGGACCCAATCCTCCATGAGGATTCTCAGTTCTCATCTCTGGGCTTCATTTAATTCTCTTTCACAGATTTAGAAATGTTGGCCCCGTGGCATGTTTTAAATAAACCCAATAAGTGACTGAGCAAATGCTACCAGATATGTTCTTTGTTCTGCAGTCGCAGAACTCGGCCTTGAGAAATTGTCTCAGCCCTGGGATTAAATGAAATGCCCCTGTTCCTCATGCACGTAATTTTTTGGCTTTTTGTGAAATGCGGTTGGATGTTCCAGATTAGAATATGTACCTTGCTACCTAGCCGTGCTTGCTTTAGCAAAGTTTCCTATTCAGTAAGGGAGCAATTTTGCATTTCCCTTCTTTTTGTTTTGATTGTGGTAAAACAAGCATAACGTAAAATCGATGATCAGGTTAACCATTTCAAAGGGTGCAGTTTAGTGGTGTTAAGTGCGTTCACGCTGTTGTGCAACCACTTTCTAGAACTCTTTAAGTCTTGCAAAGCTGAAACTCTATAGCCATTAAACAATAACTCCCCATTTCCTCCACCCCACCCCCTGGCAACCACCATTCTTTGTTCTATGAATTTGACTATTCTAGGCACCTTATGTAAGTGGAATCATATAATATTTGTCTTTTTCAGTGGCTTATTTTACTTAGCATAATATCCTCAAGGTTCCTCCATGTGATAGCATGTGACAGGATTTCCTTCCTTTTTAAGGCTGAATAATGTTCCATTGTGTATAGATACCACCTTTTGTTTATCCATTCATCTGTCAGTAGACACTTGGGTTGCTTCTGCCTTTTAGCTATTGCAAATATCGCTGCTCTGAACATGGGTGTGCAGATATCTCTTCAGGATCCTGCTTTCAGTTTCTTTGCATCTGTGCTCACAAGTGGAATTGCGGGATCTCCATCTTTTTATAATAGCACGTACTCAGGTTGTGGAAATGGTGGAAGAACGGTATCTGAGTGTAAGTTGAGATCGCATTCGCAGTTGAAAATTCACTTTCGTGCCTCTGCTTTCCCATCCTTTGCCTTTCTGTCTTTAGGAAAATATCTATCCATTGATCTTTGACTTAGTTTTCTCATTCAGAGATGGTAAACTTTCCAGCAATATCTTAGGAGTATTAGGAAAGCAAGCCTTTTGGATATTATCACATCTCCTTGCAGGTGACCACCCACCGTATTGAGACATATTGGGCAGGATACAAGGGGATTTGTTACTTCTTGGATTTCGTACAGTCTGATTGATTCAGAAGCGACGAACTTGTTTCTGGTCTGGCTTTGAGTAGCTTGGAAGGCTTACTGAGATTGTCAACAGCTTCATCAAACCATTAAAAAAAAAAACCAAAAACAAACAAACAAAAACAGAGAACGTGCCTTCCAGAGAGAGAGAGAGAGAGAGAGACCCCTGTATAGCCTGTATAAGCTAAGCTTTGTATTAAACTCTCCTGCTTGATTTACTTTCAGAAAGGATCCTTCAGGACTCTTACTTCCCTTGTATTTTCTCCCAGGCAACTAAAAGTGATAGTAATGACTTGGTTAGAAGGCTGCAATGCATTAAATCAGGAGTCCAAGTACGTAGTCATCATTTTGTTCATGCATTTGAAATATCATTGCTAAAGACACTTGTTGCTGGATATTTCTCCATATTTCATATTTCTCCAGGTTTAGAGAGTTGAATTTTGGTCTTGAAGAGATGATTGCTTATTTTAGTAAAAGAATATTAAGGCATCATTTAGGCTCTTTCTAAGGAGGTTAAAAATAAAATTGCGAAAAAAATAAAAATAAAAATAAAATAAAATAAAATTGCTCCCAAATGTGAAATTCTACACGTTCCCATAGAAGAAGCAAACATTTTAAGCAGTAGCAATTTAAATCAAAGTTTTTAAAAAAAATTATTTCGTTTGCACTATCTCTTCCTTATGAGAGAAGCTAAAGGCAGAGTAGTGGGTGCTTTTCACACCAGGTTGTAGATTACCACAGTCTCTGGAACCACGGTTTCAGCAAGGAGCCTCTGACTTCCCCCTCAGTGTTGATTGCATCAGACTTTCAGGGGGATGCTATCCAGAGTTTGGAACCTTGAAAAGCCACGGCACTAAGACAGCTTCATAAAGATTTCAATGAAATGGTTTTTAGGCAACCAGAGAATTAATGTTTAAAAAAAAAAAAACCCAGCCTCCACTAAAAAGGACACTTGAGATAGCCTGGAAGGTCATTCTGATTATCTATACCCTCTGATTTTGGCGTCGGTTCTCTTCGGTGTCTTTGTGCTTTTAGCTGGGCGTCCTGAAGCTGTGACTGGAAATACCCATTTCTAGGAGCAATTGTTTTGGTGGATCATATCCTGAATTACAGTAACACTCAAGTAAGGCAAAAGATTGCATCTTTCAGCTGCGTATCCATTTTTTAAAGTACTCAGATGATATGCCCCCTTAGAAAGGCATATCAGCTCCCTTGGGGAGCTCTGACAAACCCTGAAACTTGCGTGCAGTCTTTCGTTCGTGCCCACGTGGCACAAATGTCTTGAACATGCCAAGGTTTCTTTGTCAAGCCCTCTCTGAATCTGGATCAGAACCCCAAATACAACCAGATCCCTGGTGATCCTTAGCCCTAAAGAGATCTGTGAAGCTGTGGAATTGCAGCTCAGGCTCACGAAGCTGTGGGGACTTTGGTAGAAGTGTGGAGAAACCCCTGATGAAGTTTTTCACATGCTCTTAAGTTACCCAGATTGTAAGGAAGAAATATGCATTGGAAGTTTCAAATGTGAAAGATTTCATTACAGTATTTCAATACAGCCATTTACATAGGTTGTGGGATTTTTTTTCCCCCTAACTAATAATAACCCACTTTTGTCACAAAAAGGAAAATGAACTTAGTCACACGGGTGTGGTCAAGGTATTACCTTCCTCTTTGCTTCCTTGCCAACAAATAAAATGTCCTTTCTTCATTAGACAGTCGAGGCAAGGTGCTGAGGCAGTTTCTCTGCTGTGTAGCTGTGTTGAGTTGGAGAAAGGGTACTTTCCAAGGAGGAGATAAAAAGCTTCCAGGTTTCACTGTGTTTCTTCAGTCCAGAAATGCAGGTTGGTTACCAAGAGGTTACAAATTACCTTTTTGCTCAGATCTTTTTTGAAGAATGGAAGCTGCTTGGAAAGCTTTGCACAACCCTGAAGAGCTCGCACTTAGGGAGATACTCTTTCTTATTCGTGAAGCAGTGGTAGGATAGCGGGGCTAAGATAGTAACAGGTAACAACACTCAGTATGTGCCCGGCGCTATTGTAAGCACACCACACATATTAACTCATTTAATCCCCACAACAACCCTAAACGGTTTTTATTATCATCCCCATTTAGCAGATGAGGAAACTGAGGCACAGGGAGGTTAAGGGATTTATCAAGATTCAAACACAGGACAGGCCTGATTCAAGTCTATTCTCCTAGCCACTAGGCTGTACTGCCTCTCAGCCTCTTGAGTCCAGGTTCCATCTCTTGCTAGCTGCTAGAGCACTTTACTTCTCTGAGCCACAGTTTCCTCATCCGTGAAGCAAGACTACAGATGATAATAAAGACTCAACTATTTAGACTTTAGTCATGAACCGCCCAGGCATCGAGAGCTTTGCCTCCCTGGCATATATAGCATGAACATGCCAGTTTCAAAGGAAATATATATTTGCAAATAAGCCAACCATAAGACTCAGGTCCTTGTGAATTTCAACTATCATTCATGCTTAGGATGTATTGGACTGAGTCACAGTTTTTTGTTTTTTATAAATTTATTTATTTATTTTTGGCTGCTTTGGGTCTTTATTGCTGCCCATGGGCTTTCTCTAGTTGAGGCGAGCTGGGGCTACTCTTCGTTGCAGTGCACGGGCTTCTCATTGCGGTGGCTTCTCTTGTTGTGGAGCACGGGCTGTAGGCGCGCAGGCTTCAGTAGTTGTGGCTCACAGGCTCTAGAGCACAGGCTCAGTAGTCGTGGTGCATGGGCTTAGTTGTTCCATGGCATGTGGGATCCTCCCGGACCAGGGCTCAAACCCGTGTCCCCTGCATTTGCAGGTGGGCTCCCAACCATTGCGCCACCAGGTAAGTCCCTGAGTCACAGTTTTTAATCAAAGAAAGTGTGTGAAGATGTGTGTTTGTGCATGGTGCAGTTATTGGTCTTTAGGTCAAATAGCAAATTTTCTAAAAGCTCATTTTCACTATACTGGACTAAATATTACCTTCCATTGTAGGCACGGGGCAGCATGTCTTGTTCAGAAGGTGTGTGTATGTGCGTGTGTTTTGCTAAAGGTGACACACTGCAGTACGCATGTTAGACTTCAATAAAATGTTTCTTTAAAGAAAAAAGCAACACAGGAAGAACTGAGTTTTGCACTAAACTATTTTCATTGGATTTGTGACTCTGCCTAAAATTTCTCTTCTAGCACTTCTGGTGACATCTTTAATTACACATGAAACTGAATTTCCCCAAGGTTCTATTTTACTCTCCCTTTTCACAGAAAATGTTAAAACTTATAATGCATAATTTTTCAGAAATGAAATTTTTATCAATGTCATAACTTTTGTATCTCCAAAACTCTGTTAGGAAAGTTCAATTCGTTGTGACAAAGGCAATATTTCTAGTTGTGTTTCTCATTGAAAACTCAAACTACCCACAGTGAGAATTTTCTTTTAGTAGCAATTGCTGAGTTACCAACCTAAGAGAAAGTAAGAAGGGATTAGGTAGGGCTACAGGGGGAAATTAAAAATACGTTGATGCTAACACAACATTGTAAATCAACTATACGCCAATAAAAAATTGTTTTAATTAAAAAACCATATATATATATGTTGGAATAGATATATATGTTGGAATATATATATATTTTTTTCAAACAATAAACAAATGGGGTAAAATGTTAACAATAGGTGAATCTGGGTAAAGGGTATATGGGTATCATTTATACTACTTTATTTTTACAACTTTTCTAAGTTTTAAAGTATTTCTAAGTAAAACAGAACATGCATATTGTATAATAAATATATTTTCTGTTTAATAAAACAAATACGTTGATGCTACCTAAGAAATGGCACCTCTCATCCCCATCCAACTTTCTAATCATTTCCCTTAAGAGTCAGCAATGATTGTCTCTCATCCATTAGTTCTTTAAGGCTGTTGAGTGGTTTTCCGTGGGAAAACCCCTGACTCCCCTCCCTCTGCCTAGTGACTTTCTAAGCTCATAAAAAAGTAGAATCTTTTCAACACCAGGCCAAGCTTAGGCTCTGAGGGAGACAGATCCAAGAGCATTATCCTACCCACACACTTGTCCTTTGAGAAGTTCAGAGCTGAATGACTTTGCTGAAAAGGCACCTGGAAACTAGAGCTGTTTCTATATAAACAAGCCACTGCTTTTTAAAATTATTGAGCTGAATGTGACAGCTCATACAGATGTAGTGGTAAATAACCAACTTGAAGCCTGGCCCACTGCTTACTAGTTGTGTGACCACAGGCTACTTATTTAACTTACCTATGCCCCTTTTTCTCATCTACAAAACAGGGCTGTTAACAATATTGAAACTCTATTGTTTGTTTGTTTGTTTTGTTTTTTAATTTTAGTTTTATTTTTTTATTGAAGTATAGCTGATTTACAATGTTGTGTTAATTTGTGCTGTACAGCAGTGACTCAGTTATATATATATATATATATATATATATATATATATACACACACACACACACACACACACACACATACACACACACACACATTCTTTTTTATATTCTTTCCCATTATGGTTTATCCCAGGACATTGAATATAGTTCCCTGTGCTCTACAGTGGGACCTTGTTGTCCATCCATTCTATATGTAATAGTCTGCATCTACCAACCCCAAACTCCCAGCCATCCCTCCCCTTATAGATACTCTTAAGAGTTCAACTCGATGATGAAATTATACAATGCTTGTGGAATGCTCTTCACAGTGCTTGTACATTGTAAGGACTCGGTATTCAATGGGTAGGTAACTATTTTTATTAATTTTGTGAATGTGTATGTATGTGTATGTGTGTATTAGGAATCCTGTACAAAATAGGACTTTGTTCAAAACTGAGACTCCATAAAGTCCTACGGGATGGTATTGTCTGATGGGGGGGTGTGTGTGTAAGTTACGCGGGTATGTTACCCTTGTAATTAATGAGTACGGAAACACATTGAGTAGTTCTGTCTCCTTTTCAGCCTCTGTCCCTTGTTTTCATTGCCACTCAGGTATGCGATGTGACTGGCTCCAAAAACAAATGAATCATTAACAGTAAGGTCCCTTTAGGATGTTGAATTAACATCAAGATAGGGGTGGGAGTAGGGAATTTAGACTCATCTAGGTGTCTGTGATGACAGAGGCATAAAGGCAGCAGCAATCACTGGAGTAACACTCTATCCTGCTGATGAGGGATTATCCAAATCCAAGTGAAAGTCCATTTTCTGGGAACCCTATATTGTCCCGTGAGGTGTGCAGTATTCATCCTGTCTCACAATCCTGCAGCACTTCCCAAGGATAAAATTCCCAGGGGAAACAGTGAACCCAAGGCTGGGGGACTAGGGAGAGGTGAATGATTCATTTCTCAGTTGCCAAATTTAAGGAGGAGCCAGAAAATATAATAATCAAGTACATATTTTAATATGTTAAAAACATCAAAATGAATGCAAAAAATCCATGGTGAACAAAATACTAAAATGTTCATTAAAGGCAGCATCCGATCCTGCACTTGCAAGATCCTGCCTCACCCGCCTCACCCCAGTCCTAGCTGTGCTGAGCCCCTCCATGACGGAGAGACATGTTGTGTGTGACGATTCTTCTGCATGAAGTCAGTGAAGTTGCAGGGCAGAATGTGTGGCCCGATTATCGGCAAGTTAATTTCTACTAGAAATGGATCAAGAAAATTCTTCTGTACAGTATATTAAAAGGATACCTGTTATGTTTTTGAGAGTAATAATAACAACAGTGGCTAAATTTTATTGAGTGCTTACTATGTGACAGTCACTGTGCTAGGCACTTTACATAATTATCTCTTTTAACACACAGTAATCCTGTGAAGTAAGTGTTAACCGCGAGAGAAGACTAAGGGTCAGAAAGTTAAGTAGCTTGCTTGAGTTTATCCAGCTAATAAGTAGCCAGCCCAAGCTGAAGCTGCAATTTATCCACACAGGGTTTGAAAAATCACTCATTATTTGTCTGAATCCTTTGAATCCAGTATATAAATCTAGGTCAATATAGTTTTAAATGTGTATAATGCACCCAGGATGGTTTTATAGGTTTGGGTGATGATCTAACACAAACAACTTTACAGTGGAATTACTTTGAGCTAGTCATGTGTCCTGTAAGACTTATGCATATGATTCCAGAGATATTCCAATAGGAATAATTTCTTCCACCATTGCATGCCTTTCTCTGGTCACTTGCTCTGCTTTCTTCCTTGTTTTGTGGTATTTCTTGGGTTGAGAAAGAGAGAGAAAAGGAGGAGAGAGATGATGTTAATGGTGATGATGATGAAGATGTTGGTGGTGACAGTGATGTGACAATTGTGACGATGCTGGTGGTGGTGGTTGTCATGGTAGTAGCTAACATATATTGAGGCCTTATTATGTGCCAAGTACTGTGATGTGAGCTTTATTAGCATTAATTCATTTAGCATCAAAAAGCCTGTGAAAGGCTGATTAATTCCCATTTTCTGATTGAGAAAATGAGTCTCTGAGAATATAAGTAACTTGCCCAAGATCACAAGCCTAGGCAAAAGAGAGGTAAGGCCTGTGCTCTTAACAACTATGATGGAAGAAAGGGAGGGAGGGAGCGAGGGAGGGAAGGGAGGGAAGGAAAAGAATTAAATGGCACAGTTTTAGATCAACCTTCCAGGTTCTCTTTTTTTGCATTCAATTAAAAAAATTTTTTTATTGAAATATAGTTGATTTACAATGTCATGTTAGTTTCAGGTGATTTTTAACTACCCAAGAAGTTCCTGCAGGCCATAGCTATGACGGGCGTCCTTTTGGCTTCCAACTCTAACACCTTCACAGAATTATCCCCAGAGAACATACTTTAGAGGTACCCAGGGTACTGGGGATTTTATTTCTCTAGGGCTTTTTTAGGATTAAAGTAACCTTATGTAGAAAGTTTCCATTTAATATACCTGAATTAAGGGCAGGCAGCAAAGGAGTCATGAGTATACTTAAATACTTAGTATATGTCATCAGCTCACAATTTTTATTTCTAAGGGTTTAGAGTACATTTTACCAAAATTTTAGTGCCCAGGTATCAGGCTGTCTCTGGAAAAGGCATATCTGAACCAGAGACAAAACAAAGTGGGGAGAACTTAAAATGTTTTATGAATTTCCTCTTTTGAAGAATCATAACAAATCTGCTGTATTAGCATCGATCTCAAATAAAGCAAACCTGATTAATAAGCACTGTGAACTGAATGTTATAAGAACTGGCTTTCTGGAAGGGAGAATGCCCTGGTTTGTGGCATTTGCCAATTTCCATAGGGTAAAAACCCCCACTAAGGCCTATTTCTAGATATCAATGTGATACCCCTGAATGTAGAGTTGGGAAGAGATACACAAGATCAGTGTCCAGCGCATTATTACACCCTCCTAGGGAGGAGTCATTAGATGATCAGCTTTTTCACTCCAGTGCCTAATCCTGGAAAACTGCCACTTCTGGACTCACTAGCTGTGTGACCTTGGGCAAGTCACTTCACCTCTCTGGGCCTTTGTTTCCTCCTCTACAAAGGAGGAGCTCTGTGGAAGATCCCCTTCACCTCTAATGTTTTAAAGTTCTAGAAGGCAGTGACTCCTGCTTTCTCCAACATCCAAGTGCCTTTAAGCGCCTTTCTGGAAAACCAAGTTAGCGCTGTGCTTCATCCAAGAGTGCCTCCAATTTCATCTACTGAGCATAAGGTTTGGAAAGGCGTGACTTACTCCCTTTTGCCTCTTGAAATGTGTAGCCAATGGGGCATCATACATTTTTTACACTTCTTTTGCTAGATGTGAGATCCAGGAGAAAAAGCATGGATGTTCCAGGGCTTTCTTGTTCTCCTGGGGTGGGAATCTGTGAGCGTGATGCGCCGATCCATCTATCGCTACGTGCATTTCCTACCGCCCTACCCTTTCAGCAGCAGAGAAAGAGTATTGATAGCAGTGTACCTTTCCCTTTTTATTTTTTAATAGCCGAAAGCCATTTACAAGAATGGGAATTACTTATATAAAATGGGGACTGGGGGGAGTTCGTTATTTTTTTCCCCTGAAAGGTGGCATATCTCTCAGCAAAGAAAAAAAGGCATGTTGCACAAGGCTTGCTGGCAGTGATAGAAGCCAGCGCTGGTTTGCCCGTTGTCACAGCCAAAGCAAAATGCCACCTCTGCCTAGAAGCCAGAGTGCCACATTCCTCTTTTGTGTCCCTGAGATGCACTCATCATGGGGTCCTGGTCTTGTAGGTTTGGCCAGGAGGTCACCCAGGTTCCTTTGAAGGTCATTTTCCAACCCCAGGAGGTAGGAGTCGGGGGTAGGGGGCGTTGCTCATGACTCTCAAAATAGATTATTTGAGCCCCCAGATTTCATGTCAGAATAAGTCAGTAAATGTGGAATTTGAGGCCTGGGGTAAACACAAGAGATCCCCCAGCTGAGAGTAAAGTAGGGCTGTAGAAACACCCATGACTTAGTCATACTCCTGTCCCTAGCCCCTTAACAAACCCAGTTGCAGTGACATCAAGAGCTCCAGAATCCCAAGGCAGGAGGTGCCAAAAACACCTCCAAATAATCACAGCCCCCCCAAAAAAAGTTTCAGTGAAATGTTCTCACTCCTAGAGGGGAAAACCTGTCCATGCCTGAAGCAGCTTGACCAGGGCAAACCCCCTCCCTACGTGGAGTGAACTGCAAGATCTCAAGAAAAAAATCCCTACCCCCCCCACTCCGCCTGCTCCCTTGGGGAGGGACAGAAGGTTCCTGAAACTGACAGTTTCGCCTCCGTGATCTTTAAAAGAGCAGAAGTTGGCTGTGAGGCTGCAGTGCTGCCTTGATTGGGGTAGTGTGGTCTCTGTTTGCGGCTGGGCTCCAAGGAGAGCCACAATTGGCTCTGATGAGGAAAGAGCCTAGAAACGAAAGATTGCAAAGAGGGCTTCTGAACGCCATGGCTGAGACTGTGTCGTTTCTTGCAAGGTGAAACTTGGCAGTTCTACCTTGCAAGTAAAAACCCAAATTAATTTTTTTTTAAAGAAATTAAGTCAGAAACAAGGCTTCGGAAAAACTGTGAGTGTTAGGCATAAACTGATTTTGGATGATCTTTAGGTGAGAAAGGGTGGAGTTACCATCAGAAACATGTTTTTATTTATGCTTTTCAAATCTCCACTGGTGTGCGTGTGCGTGTGTGCGTGTGCGTGTTGGTTAACAGGAGAGTATGCAGCGTTTCAACTCTCTAACCACTTCTTTTTTACATCTTTTCTGCGCACAGTTCATATACGTGCCCTATAAATAAATATATAGGTCCATCCACACCTTTTCATTTTATTTGTAAATTGTTTGGTATAAGCGGCAATGCGTAATGAAACCTGGTGAAGTTTAAAAGATTAGATTTTTTTTTTTGTACTGACACTTCATAACACTGTTCATATGTCTCCGAGTGAGATTTATGAATATATGAGCAGTACTGCAAAATTATACCGCACCAGAGACTCCGTGCACCACAGGGGTGGCAGTCTAAAGTGACACAGCTTCAAGCATTTTTCACAGACAAGAAGCAAAATTTAACCCCCTTAAGGGGAAGTATGATTTCAACAGCTTGAAATGAGCTCATTTGTAGATGTTTTTTTTTCTCTCATCTTCCATAATTTTTTGGTGTTAAGATTAAAACAGATTGCACAGCCAACGTAAGGCCACATAAGCTGCCCAGAGTATAATTTGGCCCTTAAAGAGAAACCCTCCTTCATTGTCTTTATCTGAATGCCCCTCCAGGGTAAATGAAGGTAAACTTTGCCCTAAACTCCTAAGGCTCTTAGCCTGATTCCTAGAATTGTCCTGAGCAGACAGGGTCTGGATTTTTTCAAAAGGTAAGTAGCAAGTGGCATCGATTGGTTCAGTGGAGAAGCCCCCATCGTCTTGGACACCCGAGACAATGGCGTTAGGACAGAAACAGTGACTTAAATCTCAACTGAGTAAAATGAACCAACAAAAAGGAGAATCAGAAGAGCAAACAGTGGTCTTTATGAATCGATTGTATATGAGGTGTGTATAGTGGGAGAGTTCTGTTTTCGATTCAAAGTCCAAACCGATCTCTTTTCGGCTGATCTGGTACCTCGTGATTTTTGCGTCAATTACTGTTCACGATCTCTGTGCTCTCAAATTCTCTTTAACCATTTTGTTTTCCTCTTGGAACAGAGCAGGGTGCTCACACGTGGCCTGTTTCGTCTCTGTTCTTTAAATGCTCCGTGATGTGTTGGCTGGAGAACTTTTGTCTTTTTTTTCAGCAATGGTACAGCAGCTCCATGAACGTGATCTGTACCTGGCTGACGGACCGGATGGACTTACAGCTTCACATTTATCAGTTGAAAACACTAATTAGGATGGTAAAGGTAAAAGAAAACATAATGATTCTCCTTTGCAAACAGCTCACTGAAATACATTTCATTGGCAAGCTGCAGAACTTCCTTAACACAAAAAATATTAGTTTGTGTATAAAACAAGGTGATTCCTAAAACAGTATCTCAGGCAAGAAAAACCGGTGAAATCACTTTGGGATGCCTGGTCAAGTTATTACTCAGACGTCAAAGGAGAATTTAATAAAAAGGAATTTGATATTTTATCCAGACTGGAAAAATACTTTATGTATTTGCCATGCAAATATACTGCAAGGGCCGTCATGCCCTTTGCATTAATTAAACTTTCAAAAGCTGGCTTTTGGGTACCACTATGCTGTTCGCATCCATTACCAATTTCATTTATGGTTTAATTAAATAAAATTTTGCCACAATTAATTTAATAGAAATCTTTACCTCCAGCTCTTTCTAAATATGTCCTGTGATCATTATCTGGATGCAAATCAATATTGCTCCTGTAGTTAATTGAAGTGGCTTCTCTTACAACGCACGTATACAGTCAAATGTAAAGGATCGCGAAGGTGAGGTAACATACCCTGAACGTAGCTTTTCTTCCCCCTGTTCTTATGTGCGTGCCTTGGACTAATGATAATTATTTCAGCGTGAAATCTCAGTAGTTTACGTGAAATAATAAGATCACAGAAGGGGGTAAATACATTTTTGATCATTTCAGTTTCCATTTGATGTTTCACCATAGAGGGTTTTAAAACATTCGTATGCCAAAATCTCATTCAGAGCACAAAGTCTCTTTAAAAATGTTTTAATGATAAAACGGAGATGAATTTCCATTTCTTAACAGTTTGCTGAAAGTCCCCCCCCCCGCCCCCCCATTCCCCCTCCCCCCGAACCCTGCCCCCTTTCTTAGGCTCTTTTTGATTAGCGCCATTTCATTGAAGGTGCTCCCCTACCCCAGTGCTGACTTAAAACCAATTACTGTTCCGTTGAGTGTAATTAAGGAGAATTATTATCATATGCATTTGATCTCACAAAGAGTCCTCCCAGGGAAGGTTGCAGACAGCAGTGTACTGCAGCTCTTAAAAAAGAAATCTATGCACTTGGACTATGCACCCAGCCTAATTTTCATATATTTAAATTTCAGTTCCTTAAGGCAACCTCACTAACCATTGCCTGACCCCTTGCATTCCATTTTCTGGCTATAAATACTCTTAAGGGGAATTTTTTTCTGTTTGACCCTTCCTGGGTAGACATGAAAAGAAGACATGAATTTTAGTGTGTTAGAATATCTTCCCATTACTGATTTTCAGATTTTTGTTGAGACTGTTAGAATTAGCAATATTTTATTAGGAAAAAAATATAAGTCAGAGAGGAGGTTTCTTCTTAGCCTCTGCCAAAAACAACACAAACACGAACCACAGGCAAGGGACACAGAAACGTCCCTGCCGAAGGAACTCCTTCACTTTTGCCAAAAGTGGGCCCGGCTTAACTAGAGCCACAGCACAGAGGGCTGAAGCAGAATTCACCGCCTCTTCCCTGAGTACGTTACCCAGGGGCCTCCTTCTCCGAGGCAAACTTCCAGTGATAACTGGCTTTCTTTCCTGCCTCTGTATCGCTTGGTTTATTCATCCATTCATTCATTATCCAGCAAGCATTTATTCATCCAACCTTGGACAAATATTAGTTGAGCCCCTACTTGTATACTACAAGATGGAGTATTTTTAAAAAATGACTCTATGTGGTCCCTGCCCTTAGACATTCAGAGTCTGGCTGGGAAACTCACTGCTCTGGAATTTGACTAGAGAGGGGAATATTCAAGTGAGTTCTGCCTTTTTCCCATCATATTCTGGCAATCAATTCTAAGTGATTGAAAAGTACAGAAAAATCAAGTAAATCATCTGGATATCTGGTCTCCACCAGACCTAGCATTTTACTCAGCCTCCTACCCTTCCCCCTCCAGGTACAGACACAGTTCCGCTAGCTACCTAGCCTTGCAGCTTGATCCATAGTTAGGATGACCTTTGAATTTAGTGTCGAAACCAGATGACTTTGAAGAAAGAAAGAAGCTGCTACAAATAATCATACTGGGACCATAGATATAAACTGGCAAAGGGAACACGTGGTCATCCCATCCATAATCTTTTATTACTGGACTTCACTGAGCTGAACAGCATTCACTAGTTAACTCTGCAGTCATTACCACATGGGACCTTCAGGAGTGGTTGACATGGTGATTGACACTAGGACTGCATCAGATGGACTCCAAAAACCAGAAATCATAATGCAAGTGGTGTTGAAGTATGTTACCGTTCCTTCTTTTGACCCCTTAGCAAGTTTCCCGTATCAAGAGGAGAAACAAACAGCAGAATCAGTAGCTGAAATGATATGCAGCGTGATGAGGAGAGCTGTAGTTAGAGAGGGACCTTTTTCAAAAAAATGTTTTCTGAAGCAGACAACAGCCAGATGCTTCTGGTCATGTTCAATTAACGCGAAGGGATTCCTAGAAAAACAGTCCCTGGGATACCTAAGGAAATCCAAGAGAAATTGCCTGAAGGAACAAAGAAAGAACTTGTGGTTCAGCAATACCAAACCATTGTTCTTGAAATAGAGCCAAATTTCTTCCCTGAGACCATGAAGTTGTGAACAGAATAGATACACTTCTTTCCTAAGGAGACGAGAAATGTCACATGCCCGCAACATACTGATGAGGCATTAACGCTCCATCTTCCCCGTAACTGTTGCTGCCCGTGATCGGTTTCGTATACCGACACGCATATTATGTCTGTCTTGTGAATGAGACAGAGGGATACGCAGTTACAAGCCTCACAAAAACTAAGGACCAGACTGCAGCAGAAATCGTAAAATACCGTAATCATTTGATCCATTATTTATGTGTTATAGCCCCTCACACTGTCTATCATATGATATGATACAAACCTAAGAGAAAGAACCAGACCAAAAAAAAAAAGAACCAAAACAATTATGGAACATTTCCCTTTACAGAACTGAATAAACACAAGCTTATGTTCTTTGCTTTGTCTCATCTAATACAGTTTATCCTGTCACCATTTCTCATTTTCTGTCATTCAACAAATCTCAGTTTTCAGTACAAGTGAAATCTGAGCATGGTGGCTTTTCATGTGCCAGTGCATGAAGTGTGACACTTAGCTGAGGTCAGTGTTCTCACCCCCATGCTTGCCTTGTGCCCTGTCCCTCCCTTCATGGAGATGAGATCTCCCTCATCACTGCATCTTTTCCCTCCTTAGAAAACCTATAGAGATTTCCGACTGCAAGGAGTCCTGGACTCAACGTTAAACAGCAAGACCTACGAAACCATCCGGAACCGTCTCACTGTGGAGGAGGCCACAGCGTCCGTGAGCGAGGGCGGGGGTCTGCAGGGGATCAGCATGAAGGACAGCGATGAGGAAGACGAAGAGGACGATTAGAACGCTTGGGCCTCGAGTCCACTAGGCCAGAGTCTTGTAATCAATGCATGTCCTTAGTCTGTTAGTTAACCCCGTTATGGAATTTTCTGTCAACTACCATGCCATGAGATGTGTACTGATGATACAACTGCCATTTTAGCTACGTGGTACCAAGATTAGCAAACGACCTTCGACTCTACGATTTCCTGAATCCATGTCTATCTGTTTACAAGCAATATGGAGCACCATTCTTTAAATACCATTTTTGGAGAATACATAGCTCAGTTGCTAGGTGTACCCCTGTTATCAGCAGAGTTCAGTGATGCTTCATCAGTGTGCTGTGTGCGCGTCGATGGTAAATGGATGTGAGGGCGAGTACGCCAGGTACTTTCTTTGTTTCCCATATGTGGATGCCAGTTACTTAAAGGAGTACAATAAATGAATTTAAGACACATAGATCTGCTTTGTTTTTTGAAAAACAGAAAGCAAGTCTCCAATAACCAACTTTCAGTTCTTTCTGTTCCCCTAAAACTGAAAAATGAACCCTTGGTGTCCTTGTTAACCCATCCTTTCATTTATCCAGATAGTTACCCCAAAAAAGGATGGCTACATACCAATGGATTGATCCTCCTAATTGCCACGGCAAGGGCGATCCTATCATAACATCCAGCACAGTTCAGAGCGACTGTCTTCTATCAAAGTTCATCCTCTTAAATGTTATGTTTTGCTTTTATGTTTCAATAACCGTGTATGTAAAAAAAAAAAAAAAAAAAAAAAAAAAAAAAATGAATATTTAAATTATGATCCTACACTATAAATGTGTTTATAATAAGACATGGATATTTCCTTCAGTAGATTGTAACCATAATTTAAAAAAAAAAAAAAAAAAAAAAAAAAAAGACCTGAATATTTAAATTATGATCCTACACTATAAATGTGTTTATAATAAGACATGGATATTTCCTTCAGTAGATTGTAACCATAATTTAAATTATTTTGTTCCACACTGTTTTTTTATATCTGTCATGTACATTGCATTTTGATCTGTAACTGCGTGACCCTGGGGTCCTCTGCAGAGCTCTTTCTTTCTGTGTAAAGTAGATCCATCTTGCTTTTGCCTTATATAAAGCCTACAGTTATGAAAGTGTGGAAAACTGTGGCTTCTCAATAAATAACTGTTCACGTGTCCCAAGAATACTTTTGAGTCTTTTTTTTCCTCTGTCTCCTTTGAAAGCCAGAACTGAAACACGCAAAGCAGGAGGACGCGGGGAAAGAGGAGGGAAGGGGTCATTTTCATAGAGTGTTCTCGAAACTGTTGGAGTGGGTAGTTTTCAAACGCTTGTCTCCACGAGAAACAGCCTAAAATTCCATTAATTCAGACACCACTAATTCAGAATCTGTGGGCATTTGGACATGTTGGGCTGATTACACTTGCATTATAGGATAAATAAGGGTTTGCTAAGCAAGAGAGTAGTGTAAACGAGAGAAATGTTTCTCCTGTATGAAGAGAAGGCCAACAAACTGTTTTTAAGCACCACTTTAACAGCAGTGTTTGCATTCAAACAAAGCGTGTGCCAATTATATATGATTCTTATATATTTGTTAAAGCATTTTACAAGATTCTCTAAGATATGGAGTACTCTTTTCGCTCCCCAGTCCTTGTCAGCCGTACACTCACCTAAGTTTAAAAGAAACCCAACGTTTTGGTAGCCTTACCTGTTTTATTTGTGCCTGCCACTAAATCAAGCTGACCTTTCCTTGGGGATGACTGCAGTTTTAGAGAAATGACTACTTTTTCAATAGGACCAGGCGGAATTCTCACCAGTTGGTCTCGACACATCAACCCCTCTAAATAGCATGTCTCTCTGTTTAATCCTTGAGGTCTGCAGGGACAAATCACCAGTACTTCCTGCCCTTAGTACTTCAAACAACTCCCATTTATTGAGCAACTATTTTACGCCAATAGTTGCCATTATTGGGCAACTATTTTATTATCAAATGTATTTATTTTATACATCCTGCATGTCTTACCGCATTCAAATCTCACAACAACTGTAAGAGGAGAGGACTGTTATTATCCTCATTATAGACGAGAAAATTGAGATCAGAAAGCTGAAGGTAACTTGCCCTATGGTTACACAAGTCCACTCAGAAACGTTAGAGATACTAGCATAGAACTGTTCAGGTGAATGATGGGGATATAGCATCAGGTGCGAAAAATCTTTGACCACCTAACAGCACGAAGTTAAGTCAGTGTGGCAAAGGTAGAATTTTGTGAAATATACTTGTATTAATGATATTTTGAGTTGCAAAACTGAAGCATATTTCTCTCAACAATTAAAAACAACTCAAAGATGCACAAGAGAGAGCATCGCCCAGTGTATAGGATTGGAAAAAGGAAGAAAATGCTCAGGAGCCTGGGGGAGTGAGTGAGATAAGTAACCAAGAGGCATATAAAGAGAAACAAGTTAGACAAGACCTTAAAACCAAGTTTGTTTGTTTGTTTTTTAAGTTTCCTTCAAAAGAAGAATTCACCACAGCCTAGCACTGAGGGTCCTGTTGGATACCATCCCCCAGCGGGACTGCCCCGGAGGGAGGGCTGTGGAACGTGACATCAGAAGAGCTCAGAGACGACAACAACAACAACACTGACTAAGTGCAAGTCTCAGGTTATCATTGCCACAAAACAGACTCAAAACAGAGCTCTAGCTCTGGGGACCTAGAGCTTTCTTTTTCATTCCTTTGCGATGTAATCTGAAGTTTTCTTTTCCTTTTTTTTTTTTTTTAAATTAAAATACGATATACCTGCAAAAGAGTGCACATATCCTAAGCATACAGCTCCGTGATCTGTGAAAGTGGCCACGCTCTCTGAATCGTCACCAGGTCAAGAACTAGAACACAATGAACACCCCCAGATAGACCCATGCTGGTGCCCCTTCCCAGTCTCTCCCCCTCCTTAGGGGTAATGGTTTTCCAAAGGTAACCACTATCCCGGTTTCTAATTGCATCAGTTAAATTGAAACCTTCGTGCAATTAGACTCACAGTACCTATTCTTCTATGCCTGGCTTCTTTTTGCTGTATGTCATACTCTTGGTGTAGCTGTGGTTCATTTCTTCCCAGTGCTCTATAGTATTCCAGTGTATGACTATACCACAATTTACTTATCCATGTTAACGTTTTGTTTTTAGTTTGGGGCTCATAGGAATCATACTGCCATGAATTTCTTCGTATGTACCTTGTGGTGCAATTGCTGGGTCAGAGGGTAAAGATATGTTGCTCATTTTTAGGAAATACTGCCAGTTTTCCACAGAACAAGAACAAAGTGACACTCTTACCAGCAGAGGATCAAAGCCCCTGACAACAGTAGGTATTGGCCTTGACAGTACCAAGTACCGTCACTAATTTTGGTCATTCTGGTAAGTGGTGCAGTGCTTTATAATTGTAGTTCACTGATTACACAAATGGAGTTGATTGCCTTTCAACACATGTATTGGCAGTTTGGGTAGCTTCTCTTGTGAAGTGCATGTTTACGTTTTTTTCCCTTTTCTTAAAAGAGGAAAATTCCTGAGTTATTTGAAGACTGGTAGGGAAGAGGCCTTAGGAAAAAGTGCCAGATGGATGGTGAGAGATCGAGATGTAGAGGGAAATGTTAACCTGATGGAAAAGCATTCACTATACTAACAATCAGTCCACAAAGAGTTGAGTCCATACTGGCCGGGGAGTGCTGGAAACACCCAGGCTCTCTCTCTAACCCATTCCCTCTCATTAGCCAGTGGGACCTTTCTGAAAGGTAACTGCACCCTTGTCCATCCTCTAATTAAAAGAATTCAGTGGCTCCCCTTGATCACAGAATGAAGCCCAAATTGGTTAAGGTGACGTACAAGGGCATGTATGATCTGATCCTCACCTACCCCTCCAGCCTCCTCTGCTAACCCTACACCTCTCTCTCTCTAGGTTACAGCTACCCCTGCCATCTTTCACTTGCTGTGCACCGTGATGCTTCCCACCTGGGCCCCGCCCTCTGAGCCCTTCATCTCTTCCTTCACATCCCAGCTAATTGAATTTGACTTCCCCAGGGAAGCCCTTGCAAACCCTGCCCTCAGTCCAGCATCTGTTTCCCTGGTATATATTCTCATGACGCTCTCTACTTCTCTTTCATACTATTCATCACACTATTCATGGAGGGGTTATCTTCATCATTGCATGTTTCATGTAGCTCCTCTCCACTTCAGGCGGATGTGATCTGTGCCAGCTTCCCTACTCTATCCTTACTGTAGTCACTCAATATATAATTAATAAATGAAGGCTGAAAGTACAAAGATGTTAAGTCATCGAATTACTGCTCTCTTAGAACCTTTAGTCTAGCCGTTATGACTCTTCAAAAGACTTATATAGACTAAATACCGTAAGGTTCAGAGGAGGGTTCAGAGGAAGGAGAAGGAAAGGAAGGCTTCCTGGAGGAGGGGGTCTTGAAGAGCCCATAGAGAAGACAGGAAAAGACATGGACCAAAGCAGGGGGAGGTGAGGGGATGTGCCACTTGGTTGAAGCTGTTTTTTTCTCTGATGGATTCCCAGTGCCTGTAGTAAGCAGTCAACAAATACATGTTGACTTAAGACATTAATGAATATGCTCAGTGTGTTAGGAGAGCCTGGCTTCATGGAAAGATTTATGCAGGGGGTTGGGAGAGATTAAGATGGGAAGGGTGGATTAAGGTTTCCAAGGAGGACATCTAGTTTCATTTAGTTTGGGCTTATTGTTCCGCATAACAAAGCGCTAACTAGGATTTTTATTTTTTCAAAATATTTAAAGAAATTTTTTAGGTTAAAAAAAATCAGAGCAGAATTCTATGAAACAAGAAGTTGAAGTCTCTCCCTTCCCCAACCCATTTCCCCAAAGTAGCCATTGCTAACAGATGGGCATATATTCTTCCAAATATGTTCAAATTATATATAAGTATATTGGATATATATTTATATATATAATACATATATCCAATATCCAGTTGGATATATTTATATTTTTACATATTTATATATATATATATTTAAAAATATATTTTCACAAATGGGATTGAGCCTGAGCCTACTAAGGCACATCATATTTTTCACTTATCAGTGTAGGGCCATTTCCATGTCTGCACATACAGATTTTCGGTATGACTTTTAATGCTTGTGCTGTATTTAAGGAGATTGTCTAATCAAAGAAGAAACAAGAGCAAAATAAGGTAAACTAAAAATCCAGGATGAAATGGAGGATGGATCAAAACATAATGGTGGAAATGAGCCATCTGTGGAAGTGACCCAAGAGTCTGTTTGAAATGTGTGACTCAAGAATTTCTGAAACACCCCAAATTCAACCCCAGTCTAACTGCACTGTATTATCATGATTTTTTTATGTGTCTGTCTCCCCGCTAGACTGCCAACTTCTTGAGGTCAGGAACTATGCATCTCTTTGTGTGTGCCAGGCTGGTGCCTGGAATATAGGCCCTCAATAAATGTTGGTTGAATTGAATGGGTGAACATCAGAGAGGCACACCTGAGGATGATCATGACTAAGAAGGTATAAAGTAGGGACTTCCCTGGTGGTCCAGTGGCTAAAACTCCGCTCTCCCAAGGCAGGGGGCCCGGGTTCGATCCCTGGTCAGGGAACTAGATCCCACATGCATGCCGCAACTAAAAGATCCCGTGCGCCGCAACAAAGATCCCACGTGCCACAACTAAGACCCGGCACAGCCAAATAAATAAGTATAATATTTTTTTAAAAAGAAATTATAAAGTAAACTTATTACAGTATCCTCTCTCTATAAAGAAAGAATTACTAAAACAGATGATGAATCTCACCAGCTTTAGGAAAACCATCCACCTCATCATTAACGTGACCTGAATTTCCGGTGCCGGCGTGAAATAGTCATGCTGTCATAAATTTGGGATTCTGTAAGAATGTTAGGAAATCAACCAACCAGTAAGGGTTGTATCATTATTGTTGCAACATAAATTTTAAGAAGTTCATTTTATTTAAACTTTAAAATCCAAAATAAGTGTGTTCTTTGTGGCCAATTTCCATCGGCACATGGTTAACAAATCTGAAATGAAATCACATTATGCACAATTTTGCAATTCTGGGTAAACAAATCTTTTAAAATCAATATTCATCTTTTATTCAAGGTTGTTTTCCTTCTTCATCTAAATACTAAAATTATCATCTGTTTTCCTTCTTCTGAAACTATGCATTTCAACCAAAGTCGTAAATCTGCCTTTGTTGTAACTAAGCAAAGGAGGAGATGGTGCCATCAGCCAGCAGAGTCCTCTCCCCTGACGACCGTACATTGAAGGTCAAAGAAAAACACTACACAACAAGTGATCACAGCCACCAGCTAACAGAGGAATAACAAGATCACAATTACTACAAATAAGAGGAATGCAAAGGCTGTAACAAAAAGCCAAGAGTACCCAGATAACGTTTTTTCTTATTTCCTAAGAATCTGTGATGTGATGGCAAAAAGCAATTGTAAACATGGTTAAGTTGGCATATTTCCCTCTGTCCATCAGAAACAAATTGGCTTGTTTCCTGGGTAGTGAATACAATTGCAAAGAACAAACAAGGCTTTGCTTAAATCTCCAAGCAAGAAACATGTGATTGAAGATAGTACGGATTTTAGAGAAAGCATTGGAAATTTTGGAACGCGCTTAAAAAGAAAACCAAAGGCAGCATAAGAAGACAAATACCGCCAGTATTTGGTGCAAAGAAAAGTACAGTTTAGGTGGAAGCTATGTCCAGGTTTCAAACTCTAATGTCACTGTATGAATGTCACTATGTTATTGTCCTGAACTGGGCACCTCACTCGGTCTCCCCAGTCAACCCCTGGAACAGGGCTTTGAGCACAATAAATTCCTCCACAGTGTTCTTTAGTGCACCTGCTTTCATTTTGAATAAAAACCACCCTTCAAAAAAAATCAAACATTAAGATTATAGACTGAAAATTCCAGAGCATATGGAGAATATCGACATCGCAATGTATTTGGAAAGTTTGAACTCTTCAGAGGACGCTTTAATTAAACGACAGTCTCTAGTTTTGTGATCCTACAAGTTGAACTCCTACGAAATAATTTTTGGCAGGATGAAGAGATGTCTTTCTGTCCAAAACTTGGAATAGTTCTGATAAAATAATGCTGGAAAGATTAACCTAGACTAGTGATCTCCCAATCAAGGAAATGGGTTTCTTTCTACATTGAAAAGAAGTAAAACCATCTCTGATCCATTTCTTATCCAACTTTTAGTCAAATCAATTCTTATGTTTCATTGATTCTAAGATAAAACTTTTTTTTTTCATTTTTAACGTCTCTGAAATTGGAATTCATCCTTCACTGTAAAAAAAAAAAAAAGAAAAAATGCTCACACTGCATCTACTCTCTGCCACCACCCCACCTCTGTAACAACACTGCTGTACACACAGTATTAATATTTCTTGGGAGAATGCAAGGAAAAGGAGGTATCTGTCCCAGGGAAGGGCCTCCCACACAGTGAACTGAGGGCAAGGGCAGAGCTAGGAACTGACTCAGGAGTGGATGAGAAACAAGTGTCCATTTGCCCCCAGGAGGTAAGAAAAAGATGGTTCTTGAGATGGGGAGGGACTCAGACCCTGTTATTACAAAGGATGGGGGCTCAAACCACTCAGTTTAATGTTGAACTAAAGGTGAAAGCAGGGGCTGCAGGATCTGTAGGCCATGGGTGGCAGGAATGGCACGAAGGAGTAGCAGGTGGAGATCAAGAGCACAGGTTCAGGTTCTGGAGTCAGGCTGACCTTGGTTCTGATTTCAGTCGGTGGTAATACCCACCATGTGACCTCAGGCAAATTACTTAAATTTCCCTAGGCCTCAGTTTTCTCATCTGTAAAATAGAAATAACCAGAATAATACCCTAAGCATGACCTCTTATTACAAGCTCATTAAAAGAAGGACCCAAAGGCACAGCAGCATTAGCAAACCTTCACTACAGCTGCGGGTTAGACCAGGGGCATCCAGGGACAGGGCAGTTGCCCAGCAGCAGCAGCAGTCCCAGCAGAGCTGTCCCTGGGGCTCTTCTGGCTGTGCCTCACCTCACTTGTCCCTTGGTTCCTGACTGAACCTGTCTTCCCAGCCTTCAGTGGATTCTGTGAGCTACTCCATAAACTCCTTTTCTGCTGTCCGTTTCTGTTGCTGGCGACCAAGAGCTCTGAGTGATATAGGAGGGATTCTGGGAAAGGGGACATAGTTTTCAGTACATACTGTTTTATGTTTGATTCTTTTAGCCATGTGCATTTATTGCTTTTTCAAATTAAAAATATTTTAAAGGAGTGTACTTTAAATAAATCTACTGTTTACAGTGTCTCAACAGAGCATCATCTGGACAAGAAAAATGTGGAATTGAAGTATAGTACTAATAGCAGGTGCAGGATGAAAGGTTAAGTAGTACCCTCTAACCTTTGCTCATGTCCTCTTACAGGGGAAA
>NW_006781519.1:6713413-6731653 GCF_000442215.2 Lipotes vexillifer
AAAAAAAAAAAAAAAAAAAAAAAAAAAAGGAGGCAGCAAACCACAGTAGCACTTGCATTGTCTGTGACTTTGTCACCAAGATAAATCACAGATATTTTCATATCATATTGCAATTGTTGCAGTATCTCAAAATATCATTTACACTCATCAGTACTTCTAAATTTCCTTAGGATTACACCTGCCACCAGATCTTATTTAATGCATTGAAAAGGAAGCTTGTATGTCACTGTGCCACCCATTTATTTTCTAAAGTTTTTGATAACCGTATATCAATGCAGTTGGTCTCCTTTGGAATTGTACCTATTTTATGCATTTTAAAGCATTATGCTGAGAAGGCGTCCCTACCAGAGTGTTACCAGAGTGTCAAAGGGGTCTATGGTTTCCGTACTGTACACATACACACACACATAAACACACACACTCACACACAGAAAAGTTGAAAATTTCTGCCAAAGCTCTTCATCTTTCGCTTCCCCGTCCCACTCCTTGCTTTATCTATTGTCTCTCTTCCTAATTTCCTTACCTATAAAATGGGGACCATGTCTTTTTCTTTTTTATACAAACCTTGTAAGCTGTAGAGTTTTAATATCTTGAAAGAAAGTCAAACCATCAAACTGGCCAAAACAATTTGACAAATGAAACTTTACTGTTTGAGGATATCAGTAGGTCGTATTTTTGTATTTCTAGATAGGATGGGTTAACGGTTAAGAACAATGGGTGTGGGATCCCATGCTGGCTTGCTCTGAGCGTTGGCTCTGCCACTCACCTAAACATGTGGCCTTAGGCTAATCACCGATACACACTGAGTCTCATTTACTTCATCTGAAGATGAGGATAACAAGTCCACTTGCTTTATAGGGTCACACTATTTATGCAATAGTAACAGAAACTGGTAATAATTAGTAAGCTCACAGGACCTGGCACACAGTAAGAAACCAGAGTAAGCAGCTGCCTCTAGGGAAAGAGACCAGAGATTTAGGTGGAAGGGAGACTTGACTTGATTTTCATACTCCATTACGTTGCTTGAACTCAGTAAGCATTAGGAATTATTTTAATTGCGTCCCCAAATTCATTGAGTCCGGAGACACAAAACTCTGATCTACTAATAACCTCCTAGGTGATCAATATTAATTTATTTACTCTTTTATGTGCCCTAGGTGAAAACTTAATCTAGTCTGCAAAAAAACTGAGGGAGAATTCTTCCTATACTTGACTATATTAAATAAGCATGTGCTCCAATTTGATTTAACGAGAGGGATGGAGACTTCCTTGCTACGGCTCTTCTTTCGTTCCACAAGCAAGCACTTACTTATAGAATGTTAAGATTCTCCAGTACAGAACTTTGTACCACCTCCACTTCCACCCCCAGGGCACCTATGGAGGTGTGGGTGGGAGGGGGCAGGAGCTCTAAAGGAAATCCTTATTCTGGAATTAAATATCTTCTCAATATCCAAGGAGAAGTCTGGGAAGCCTTCCTTCTCTTCAGTTAACAACTAGGTACCTTTAAAAATATTAATCAGAAAGTGAGAGAGTGGCATGGACATACATACGCTACCAAATGTAAAATAGATAGCTAGGGGATAGCAGCCTCATAGCACAGGGAGATCAGCTTGGTGCTCTGTGACCACCTAGAGGGGTGGGATAGGGAGGGTGGGAGGGAGGGAGATGCAAGAGGGAAGAGATATGGGGATATATATATGTATATATATATATATATATATATGTATGTATAGCTGATTCACTTTCTTATACAGCAGAAACTAACACACCATTGTAAAGCAATTATACTCCAATAAAGATGTTAAAAAAAAACTTGCTAATAATAATAATAATAAAATATTAGTCAGGAGAATAAAAGCACTAATGTACATTCCAGAACCATAGAGGATGAAAGGTCAGTCAGCCTTTGAACTATGGTCAGTAACTCAGAATCTTGGTCTGTGCGGAGCATCTTTACAGAACAGTGGAGAAAATGTCTGTGTTTTAAAAACCAGCATGAGGTCTATCCTGTCCTTAGATACTAACCACACGTGGGGAAAAAAAATACATGTAGTGCAAAATGCAGGGCTGCAAGCTGAGTTCAAGGGTGTACAGGGCAGAAACATAATGAAAAGAACATAGTTCTTTCAGGCGTTCGATTCATCCAACAAACCAGGTGTGCTTGCTGTCCAGGTGGTGAGTGTAAGTGACAGCAGTGACCAAAACTGAACGAGAGATGCCGCTGCCCTACAGGAGTACACAGACCACGGGACTTAGACAGCAAAGATTTGCTCTCAAAGGAATGTTCAAGAAGGAGTGGCAGTAAGAAGGACAGCATCTAAAGACGTGAGTTTTCAAAATTGCCAAAACCGTGGGGATGCTGTCAGCAAAATGCAGACTATGAAAAGAAAATTCTATAGAACAAAACAAATTTTTTTTGATTTTTTTCAAGAAATAAATTGCAAGGGGAAAAAAAAGAAATGGAGAGAAATCTATAAATTAAAGGAGACTTAAAAGGTATAACAGCCAATCATAATGTAAGGACCTTATTTGAATCATAATATAAACCAAAGATTACTTAAAATTCTGACATTTCAGAAATTGGAATGCTGGGTATTTGATGATATAAAGAAATTATTGTTAATATTTTAGGTGATGGTAGTGAAGTTATTTAGGGATGACAAAATAGTATGTCTAGGACTTGCTTTAGAATATAATATGAGGGGGTGAGTACGTGGGGATGTACCTGAATCAGAATTGGCCATGGATTGGTCTTATTGAGGCTAAGTATATGAGTTCCTTATTTTATTCTGTACTTTTTCTGTGTATGTTGAAAACTTCTCATATTAAGATTTGGTTATTTTTTAATCATGAGGAAAGATTCAGTAGAAATCAGAGAGGTAATGAAAAACATGCTGTTCTCTGGTTCCAGAGAAGATGCTGAAGCTCAACATGAAAATCTAGCTCTTGGGAGTCAATACGCTTCCTTGCACCCTCTCTCCTGTTTGTGTGGCAGTGGGCAAGGCCGCTCTTCTCATTTCTACATTCTGGTCCTTTTTCTATGCATGCTGAGAGGTGTGAACCAGTTCAGCTGCCTCTGGGAGGGAGGGAGACCACATTAGCCTCATTACCTCAAGGCTCCCACTCTTGGGGCTGGACCTTCAGCTACAGGTCAGCACCCACATGCAGGACCTAGGGGGAGCTGGCCTGGGAAGGGACAGAAGGTCTAGAAGATGTGGAGGGGCAGCAGCTCACTTTCTGACTGGTGGCTTCTGAAGAGCAAGGTCGTGAGGGGGGCTTCTCATGAAATGCTTAAAACCTAAAGCAAACTGGAACCATTTGGATGCCCCAAAATATGTGATACTGGCCCCCCTTTGTCTGGATGGTTCTCTCTCTGGGACATCCTTTCGTGTATTTCTTCCTCTCTTCTGTCACCCCAGCCTGTACCAGCATTTCTACATTCCAAGTTCTCTATAATTTGGCACCTGAGTCTGCCCTAGGCAAGAACATATAGGCAGAAATAGCAATGAGATACGTTTGGGATCTATTAAATTGGTAGGGATTTTAAAAATGACAATGCCCAGTGTTAGGGAAGGCACTGGGAAAGAGGCATTGTACCCCCTCTTGGAAGGGCAATTTGTCATTTGGTATCTGAAGCTTTAAAAATGTGCATATCTTTTGTCACAGTAATTCTACTTCTGGGAATTTGTCCTACAGGAATTAGCTATGCACAAAATTAACGTGTGAGAATGTTCCTGATGGAACTATTGCAAAAAAAAAAAAAAAATTGTGAACAGCCTAAATATCCAACCACAAAGGACTGTTTAACTCGTGTTAAAGCCAGAGAGTGGAGTACTACAGAGACATTAAAACTGTGTCTTAGTTGCATATTCAAAACACGGGGTAATAGTCATACTATATTAAATGGAAAAGCAAATTATAAAACAGTATATATTATATGATGTCAGCCGTGTAAATGCAGAGAAAGGACATATGCCAAAGCACTGTCTGTGATTTCTGAGTAACAGGATTATGTACAATTTTAATATGCTCCTTTGTAATTCTCTGATTTTCCCAACATTTTTCTACTGCTTTTTAAATCAGAAAAAAAAAAAAACCAACAACCCACCTCACTTTATTTACAAAAAGAAGTAAAACAAGTACAGAGCAGAATAAGAAAGCTTGTTGCTCTCTTCTCTCATCTTTCCACCAGTCAGACTGAAGGACTGTAGTTATGAATAACAACAGTTATTGTAATAACTATGGCAAATGTTCATTGAGGGCTTTCCTTTGGACAGTCACGGGTACTGAGCTCTCTCTGCGCCTTTTCTCATTTGGTCCTCAGCACCCTGGGACCAAGTAAGTGTTCATCTCCTGCCCAAGGTAGGCAATTGGGGCTTGCAGAGATGTTTAATAACCTGCCTGTGGGCCCATAGCTCACAGGTGAGCCAGGCTTCTGACTTGATATGATTCCAGAACCTTCTCTGATTCAAAGATACTCAGCCCTACAAAGCCCAGAAGGGAGTTTCATGCTGTGTCTTAATATCCTAAGAAATGCCATGCTCCATCCAGACCAGAATTCTGTCTCTAGAAAAAAGCACCAGACAATTAATTGCCAAAGGAGCAGTCTACCCACCCATCATGGAAATGCCTCTAGAAACCTGGTATTTATGAATTCACCCTGTGGCCTCTGTTGGAGTGAGAAGTTTTTAAATCTTTTAACTTCACCGTCAGGGAGTTCTTTGGGTATGTCTTTGTTTGCTTTTTTACTTTTTCCCTCTAACTGTGCCCTCTTTCAGAGTCTTGGACCATCCTAGCCACGCCCATTGTCCTTTATCCATTTCTGGGCCCGTAGCCTAGTTTACAGAAGGTACTGATGCATGCCTATTGGCTGAATGAAGGAATGTAAGTGGCATGAGGGAAGGGATTGTGTCTGTCTTGGTAGGCACTACATCCCTGGCATCTAGATTGTAGGCCCAGTACAGAAAATCTCAAGATAGGTGTACTGTCTAACTAATGAATGAATTACATCACCTTGGGTCTTATCTTGTCTCACTTTTTCAGAAGCAGAGAATTTTCATCTTTTTAGTGTATGTAAATTATAGCACCAGCCCTTAGTCCTCGCTCCCACCTTAACTGCTTTAGCTGTAGGTTCTTTATATCTTTCTTTTTTAATTTTTAAAAATTTCTTATTTTTAAAAAATTTTTACTGGAGTATAGTTGATTTACAATGTTGTGTTAGTTTCAGGTGTACAGTAAAGTGAATCAATTATACATATACATAAATCCACTCTTTTTTTTAGATGCTTTTCCCATATAGGCCATTACAGAGTATTGAGGAGAGTTCCCTAGAGATTGTCATACTGAGTGAAGTAAGTCAGACAGAGAAAGACAAATATCATGTGATATCACTTATATGTGGAATCTAAAAAATAAGGGTACAAATGAACTTATTTACAAAACAGAAGTAGAGTCACAGATGTAGAAAACAAACTTATGGTTACCGGGGGTAATGTGGGGGGAGGAGGGATGAACTGGGAGATTGGGATTGACATATATACACACTACTATATATAAAATAGATAACTAATAAGGACCTACTGTATAGCACAGGGAACTCTACTTGATATCTTTCTTAAAGTGCTGAGATCAGATTTGCAACCATTGCCACCACCAGAATTCACATTTGCTTTGCACAAAGGGATTGTCAAGTATTTGATTTCTGGGTCCCAAGGCTTTTTCCTGCTAAAATAAACTTCCCCATCCTCTCCCAAAGCAGAACTGTTAGTTCTGCTAACTGGGTCACTTGCCAGGGAGCCAAGATTCTTTTTTCCCCTGGTCTCGTCTAGGGCCAAGACCCAGTGAGTTAAGCTCTAAGGACTTGCCAAGGCTTTCTATTAATGCCAGTTGGTACAAACATCCCATACCCCACCCTCCTACCTTCAACCTGATCTCCATCTCCCAGCACAAGCGGCCAGATTGGGTCTCTGGAAAGTGTGAGGCAGTTCCTGGCCAGAGGTTCTCTACCTGCTTCACCTGCAGCAAAGGGTACAGGTCCAAGTTCAGTGCTGCCACCCCTGTACTGAGGTCTTGGGTGAGAAGAATGCTTCAGATGTGCTCCCCTGATTAAGCATTCTCGAGCCCATCGCAGGTTCCCTGAAGTTGTATCCACTGCTCAGGCTCCAAAGACAATTGTGTTAAAAGTCCGGATGCAGCTTGTTTTTAAGTCTGTGTAAGAGGCCAACTAATTGATGTGGTTGTCTGGTCCAGAGGAAGAAATTCAAGGTGCATTACTCAAGAGGCAGGTAAGGAGTAGTATCTCTTTGGGAAACTGGGGGAGGGGGGGCAAGTCAGACAAATTCAGGCTGATTATTCACTTGTTTAACAGATATAGAGGTAGTATAAGAGATATTAAAATGTGAACAAATAAGTGCACTTAACAGATACATAGAAGCATAACAAACATGTAGAAAATATTCAAATAAGCGTGAACAGCTCAAAAAATATTCACAAACCAGAACCCAGATCAGAAAACAAACCCTTACCAGCACCCCAGAAGCCTTGTGTGCCCAAATTTTGCCTAATTTGAACTTTAAATGAAATCATGCGGTGTGTAGTCTTCTGGATCTGGCTCCTTTGGTCAGTATTATGTTTGTGAAACTCATTGATGCTGTTTAGTATAGCAGTGGTTTGTTGATTCTTATTGATGTATATAGTATTTCATTTTGTGAACAGACCACTCAATTTATTTATGGATTCCGCACTTGATGGTTATTCAGAAAATTTCCAATGTAGGACTATTACAAATCATGCTGCTGTGAACATTCTAGTCCCTCTCTTTTGGTGAGCTTAAGTACACATTTCTGTTGGGTATATACTTAGGAGTGGAATTGCCGGGTTGTAAGGAATGCAAACATTCAACTTTAATTGATACAGCCAACCAGTTTTCCAAAGTGTCCCAATTTACACTCCACCAGCCAATTCAGGCTAATTGTTTAGCTGGATTTTGTTTTGCATGGTCTTAGGAATATGGGTTCTCAAAACAATCTCTTGCCATTTATGTGACCTTGGACATGTTATCTGTATAGTGGGCCCATTGATTGTATACGCTAACTTCATAGGACAGAAATGAGAACGACTAGAGCAGGTATTTAGCTAGAACTGTGCCTGGCATGTAAGAGGCCCTCAGTAATAAGTAATCATCTACTGATTGCCACCCTAGCTAAACCCCCAAAGAGGGAGGGTCTGTGCGTGGGAGGAGACAGGGGTGGAGGAAAAAAGAGACTGATTCACGGTTGGTGGAGCTCTACTCAGCATTTTTGCAGTTCCCATTTTTGTCTTTACCTAAGCCAAAATGCAAACTCCGGGGTAGCGAACGCAGACAGAAATCTACCTAGGAGAGGATTCGGCTGAACTGGTGAGAACTCAAGAAACCTGGGCAGGAAAGAACTTTTCCATTCTCACGCATACCTGGGAAGTTTCTAGCAAAGCCAAACCAAACCAACCAAACGGAACCGAGTGATTCGCTTGTACAGCGACCACAGCGTTTTGGGTTCTTACCCAGTGGGCCGTCCAACTCAGACCTACTCAGGCCGGCAAACTTCCAGAAGTCTGGGCGAACCTGGAATCAGTTCTCTCATCCCTTTGGCCCTTCCAGCCCGTCGTTTTCACTGCCGACTTAACTCCAGCTCTTAGCACTTAACGCTAATACCTTTGGGCAGGCTCCACCGCGGAGTTTAACTGGCTGCCGAGTTAAATAACACGGACGATCCTAAGCCGTCTTCCCAGGGAGTTAGAAATCGACGGCACCCGAACTACGCAGGGTCCGTCCATCACCAAAAATGCCTTTTTATTTCATATATATATATATATATATATATATATATATATATATATATATTTTGTATATTAGAATGGGTGTGTTAAGTAATCTGCCTTAGGTATCAAATATGCCAGGTATGCACCATATCAGGGACAATGGAACTAGTGAACCTCTGCCCAGTGTGTGTAAAAAAGGAGAAAAGGAGGTAAAATTTCCTCTGAAGAGAGATGAAAATCTAGGCAGTTTGGTGGGTCTCATGGAGTTAAGCTTAGTTCATCAAGCTGCAGATTTTACCTTCCTCAGGCAATAACGCATGTATGTGTATAGAAATGGTTGAAGACCAATATTATAAAAGGTTTGCTTTTCAAGATGATGAAGAGCTATGCTGTTTAGTTTTAAGGACTTAACACAAAAAGGAAAAATTGGTAAGAGAATGAATGAAGTGATTGAGTAGTCACTGTTAATTCTGAGGACACTTCAGTGTCCATGGAGTATCAGGACATGGATCTTTCTGCCTCAAGGGGAGATATTTTCAGAGTTCCCCACCAAGGGAACATCCTCCCTGTTATGGACTGAAGTTTATGTTTTCCCCAAATTCATATGTGATGGTATGTGAAAGTAGGTTCTCTGGTAGTTAATTTGATTATGAGGGTGGAGCGCTCGTGAATGGGATTAGTACCTTTATAAGAAAAGGTATGAGAGGGATGATCTTCCTATTTCCCATGTGAGTATATATATATATATATATATATATATATATATATTTCGTATATATGTATACACGTACATGGTGTGTAAAATATATCACAATTGTCCTTTGTAAACTATTGTTTCCTTTGGGTTGCACGTCAAAACGGCGTGGCAAGAGGAAAAGGCGTTTGAGAGAAGACTGCCTGCCCCCACCCCACCCCGACTACGCCTCGGGAAATGACACGTCCGCCGGCAAATTGCTGCGAGCAGGTATTGGATCAGAGTCCTAATCAAACGGCATTTTTAAGTGAAGGGTTGTCGATAGCAGTGAAGGTGTATATACGTATATACACAATATGCATACATATGCGCGTGTGTGGTTATATATGCCTCTAAAGCAGAGAGGACAGCGTACCAAACTTGCGCGCGTAGGGACTGCAGATCTGCTCTTTTGGAAGACTCCCTCTGGCCTAGGAGCGCGCACACTGCCCAGATTTCCGAAGGCGCCGTGAAAGTCCTCTTATGGGATCGTGAAGGGGGTTGGGAGGGTTCTGGAAATCGTGATAGGTTTGCACCACCTTCTCCCTTCCTACTTGGCTGCAAAGCCGGCTGCCCTTGATTTATAGGCGCCTCTCCTGTTCGAGGGTGAAAACCAGTACCCGAATGCGAGGGGCGCTGCGAAACAGCCGGGTGCAGTGGGACGGGCGCGCCGCCACCCTGGCTGTGGGCGCCGCAGCATCCCCGAGGACGCGGGCAGATGCAGACGGCTCTGGCCCATCTGTCCCTGGAGGCCCGGGCCCAAGACGGTGCTCGCGCGCTGCGCTCGGGTACCCGGGACCCGGGATCTCTCCGGGCGTGCCCGGCCTCCCTTGGCCGGGGTATCTGGGGCTCTTTGTCTCCCGGCCGCACTAATCCTGCTAACCGCGCGCACCAAAGGCGGAGGCCCGTGTGCCTCGGACAAGCCAGCCACTGGCAAGACGGTTCGAATGTTTTCAATAAAATGCTTCCTGGGGGAGGAAAAAAAAAAGGATCGCAGAAGAATTTCTCTTCAGAAGTTAATCTATTTTCAGCGGCTAAGCGCAGCACCGTGTAAATCAGATCCTAAATGTCCCCTTAGAAAGAAGTAAGAAAGGAAGGGAGGGAGGGAGACTCCTTAAACCGTAAACTTTGTTTGGTTTGGGTTTGTTGGTTTGGTTTCGGTTTTTTGTTTTTTTCCAGACGAGTTACGGAGCAGCGGGGAGAAAATATCAAATCTGCCCAGTGGGTGTTTCCCCAAACTCAGCAGCCTCAAGCAGAGCCGTCTGCCCCCAAGCTACTCAACTCCCTGGGGAGACGGCCCAGGACGCTGTATTATGTGTTGCAACCTAATATGGTATTTAGAATAACAGTGCCTCTTGTCATCTAGAACCAAGAGATACAAGCCACCAGGGCTGGAATTGCAACACTTTGGGGGAGTAGAAATGCTTGCCTTTTCCCTCTGTGATCCCAGAAGTAATGCAAATGTGTGAGCTTTTGCTCCAGAAAGGGATTTTCCTCTGAGGTTGTCTACACCCCAGGAAGCTATCTGCTAAGTAATTTATTCTAAAGTGAGGGCGATTTCTGGCATTAAAAAAAAAATTTTTTTTTTAAACAAAAGTCATCCTTACAGTGTTCGGGTTAATGACCATAGAAAGGCCTGAGGGAGGGGGCAGAAGAGGAGGACTCTAGCCGTGCCAGTCATATTTAATATGCTTCCACAAGAGAATCCTCTGCAAAATCAATAGACAGCCGCCAGCTGTGCTTAAACCTGAGCTTTCAATTAAAACATTGCGCTCCAGTCCTTGCTTGAGCCTGGATCCGCAATCAGTAGTGTGCGAGTGGCTTGGCCTGGGTGCGGCGTCCCACAGCCGCAGATCCCCGAGGTCGCGGTCTGGGTCAGACCCAGTGGAGCTGCAGAGCACCGGGCTTTGGCACCCCGCTCTGCAGCGTGGGAAGAGCACAGGCTGCCGAGGGGCGTCAGGCTTAACTTTGGCAGTGTTTCCCCACCGCGGCTGAGCTGTGGAGGCCCCAGCGTGGGCCAGATGGGCCGAGCGAAAGCGTCTGGCTATGGGCTGAGACGCCCAGAAGGAGATGGGCCGGAAGCTGAGGCCGCAGGGCGGAGAAGGACCCCATGGTGGGTCCAGAGCTGGTAGGCCGAGTGCGGTGGGCTGCAGCCCGCACCGTCCAGCAAGGCCGGCAGCCACAGGCCTGGGTGCCCCGGGATTGCCGGCGCCCAAGCTCGTGATCCGGCCCCTGGGGCTGAGCGCACGCTGAGCGAGGCCTAGTGGGCTTCGCTTGGGCCGCGGCCACGTGCCTCCAGGTCGGGCGCTTCGCTTGGGTCTGAGACTCCAAGGCACCGGCACCTCCAAAGTGGAGCTTGTGTACTAGTCTGGATTGGGAGAGAGCCTGGGATTTCTAATCTATCTCGACAGTCTCTGCTCACTTCTATCGGAAGACCATTGCTTAAAAGGACAGGACTTCTTTATAGTGGGAGGTTTTGGAAAACTTTGGCATAAAAGGATCCACATCCCTGAAATACAGGTGTATTTCTGCAGCCTCCTATTGCCCTTCATGTCGAGTTACTTTGGATTTTTTTTTCCCCTCACTGAAAATGTGTAGGTAGAAAAAGTTTATCCTTATTCTCACTGAACCCCTCCAACAACTCCCTAAAATCGTCAAATTTTAATACTGTCCCCTCCCCCCTGTTTTAAAGCATTTCAGCCTCAGGGGAAAAAAAGATGCTGTGGTTGAGAATGAATTTGGAGGGTTGGGGGTAGCAAATCGAAATCTCAGCACTCCCTCCACCGAGTGCCACGTTTCCCCAGTCCTCTATTATTCTGCCTGAAATCATCTCGTTTACAGAAAATATTTGTTTGCACTATTAGTTGGTACTGGAGTTAATTACTCAATGTGTTAACGTGAAGTAATATGTATAAAAGTAGGATCAGTGTTTATTGTGTGGGTGAGCTGTTGAGCGGTGCTTGAATAAACTGCAATTAGGGTTAGATAGAGATTAATTAACATGTGAGTGGCAAGGTGTAAAATAGTTTCCAACCCTCCACTTCAATATAATCTGCAGGCGAGGGAAGGAGAAGTTTGTGGAAGCTAATTAAATACTTTCATAAAAGCCAGTGTATTCACCCAACATTTGGAAAGAGAGGCACATTAGGGGCAACTTGTTTTTACCCAAATGTTTTCTTTCTGTGGAGGTAGCACTCCTTTGTGATGCTGGGGGAGAGAGAGATGGCTTATGCAGCTACAAAGAGCGCTAGGGATGGCAACGCAGGTTCACGGGAAGCCTTTGGAAGGCTTTCAGCCTGATGGAGCTTTCAAACCAGCAGATCTTTGGAGCTGCTGCCGAGATCAACAATTACCCAGTTTGGAAAGGGGGTTGGGGTGCAGCGCTGATGGCTGAACGGGATCCACAGGAAAGTCGGGATAGAAATTCGGGCTTTGAGAGCCTGCCGGTGTATTGATACTGTTTCAATGTCCCGGTGAGTTGCTGGTTGGTTTCGTGTGTGGTGATGGGGTGGGGTGGGGTGGGAGGAGTTCATCTGTGTTGTTTTCACGTTAACACAGGGATAGGGGTATACTGAGTCTGGAATTCTGCCTCTCTGAACATCTAAATGAAATCGGCTGTATGGAAATGTTCTCCCCCCGAGGAGCTAGCCTCTTTCTAGCTTTGAAATCTGGAAGTTCGGTTGGGTGGGGTGGAGGGGTGGTGATGTTGGGGAACAGATTCAAGACTGCCGAATTCAGGGGTAGTTTCCAAGCTTGGCGGCGTGGACAAATTAACCCACGGCAGTTGCCATCCAGGCCACTTTGCCTCGGAGACTTCTCTCTTTGTTCCCCATCCTAGCTTTCCAAGTACACTTCTCCTTTCCTTTACCTGCCACCTCAATATCCTGTCTGCAGTTACACGTCAGAAGGGGAGTGGGTAGGAGAGAGTTCTGAAGGGGAAAAAGGAATGGTTTGCCTGAATTTAAAATTAGACCTTTCCTGTCTTTTTTCCCTGATGCGCTTCCTGGGATGTTTTGCGGCAGAGAGGCCTGGGAAGGGGTACTCAGCCCCTCGAGACCTGTTCTTGGGTGAAAAAGGAGAGGGTTTTCTCCCCCACACCCCGCTAGCACTTTCTTGGGCTCCACAAGATCGTATGTCTTCGGAGATGGAATTCACTATCAAACTCTCAACCCTGTTTGCTCATATTATACCCACCGTAATCCTCTGAAACTGTAGTTACGGCTACAAAGCTCGTGGTCTTGCAAAAGCCGGCTGGCAAGATATAATTGTCCCGCAAACAAAACCCTCCAAAAGTTTTTTTTTTTTTTTTTTTTTTTAACCCCTGCATTCCCCCCGCTCCTTTCCTAAACCTAATTCTCTCCCTGGCTCTCTTGCTAGCCGCTACGCCCCTCCCCATAAGAACCCTCAGCCTCCATCACTTTTGTTGTCGCCAAGAGCACCCGGCCTGTTGAAAGTGCTGGAGCGTCTTTGAGCAGTTTGTTGTGATACGCAGGTGGAATGGTCTGCAAACAGATGAATTCAGCCCCTCCAAACCGAGCGCGGAGCGCGCTGCTTTTGTGCGCGAGGCACAAAACGCTGAATTCCTCCGAACTTACTTGGGGCCTGTCTAGAAAAGGGCCTTTTCTTCCCTCTGCGTGTACCTCTGGCCACACTAAGTCTCTGCCCGCCCCCCTTCAGCCCTCCTCCCTCTCCCCTCTGATAATCCTTCTCTTTATTTTAGAAAAACACAAAACCCGGTTCCACGCGGTGCTTTAGTGGCTAAAAGTGAAAGAGCTGCCTTGGCAGAATTCAGCTCTATGAATCACTTCGGAAAATTGGTTCGACTGAATGGCCTTAGGAGGAAAAACGTTTTAATAGGATCCAGGGGAGGTTCTGCTGTTTCAATCTGCTCCTTAAACAGGTGGAGATTGGACCTTCTCAACTATACAAACAGTAAGTACCTATCAGCGGGGAGAGCTGCCCCCCGAATCCTCGCCCGCAGCCCTAAACCAGCAGCGGAGCCGGGCTTGGCCTCAGAAATCCGATCACAGATCAGCGATTCTGATCGATTAAGATCTCAAACGACCCTCCAGCTCGCAGTGCAGTCTCCCCCAGCCGCAGGCGGAGAGCCGGCCAGAGAGGGGGAGGCGCACCCGCCAGGCGCCGAAGCCCCCGGGATCTGAGCGCGCGGCCTTGCTCTTCCGGATGCTACGGGGTTGTCCTTAGGCGGCAGGAGCTCTCTCCCGACCTCCGACGCCAGCCAAGGCGAGCTCGTTGTTTTTGCATAAATTAATATTTCCCCATTAACAAGTTCCCCCCTCCAAACGTGGCGCCCGCGTCCATGCGCCACATCCTAATGAGGTAATTATCATTTGCGCGTGTTCGCGGCTGGCGCCGGCTCCGTGGGTAAATGGCAGTTTATTAGCACGATGCCCAGCTCGGCTGCAGAGGGCTAAGGGATACTTCGGCGACTAGACGGACACCCGGGGGCCCTTTGGGGCGGCGAGTCCGGGACCCCCTGCCCTTTCCGCATCCCCCAAACCTGTAGGCCCCCAAAGTTGTGAATCACGCACGGAACTCTGCCTGGGTTTGGGCTCCCCCCCCTTTTTTTTTTCCACCGGCAAAACCATCACGATTCCTCCCCCTCCCCCTCCCGTCTCTTCCCTCCTTGCCGATTCGCGAACCGCTCGCACTTTCCCGAGGGGAGCGCGGGCGCCAGTTGCCTCCTTTTAAAGTTTGAGGGGCGGTGGCGGCGGCGGCCGGCAGGCGCGGTGGAGCACAGGGGCCGCTACAGGAGCCGCGCCGCCGCCCATGTCATTCCACTTCAAGTGACTTCATGTGATGTCAGCTGAATGTAAAAGACAGTGATCTCACGCGGAGGGGAAGATGTTTGCCATCAAAATGTGACAGAGGAGACAGGCTGCATGGCTCGGAACGCATCTCCTTGGCGGTGGGGGAAAGAGGTAAATGCGAGGTGGCTCTCCTCGTGCTCTTTAACTTTGCCCCTTCGCTCTCCAGCTCCCAGCACGCGTGGCGGAGGCCGGGGTCCAGGGAGCGGCTCGGGGGGTTAATTTGAGGCTCTTTTCTTTCTTTCTTTTTCTCCCTCTCTCTTTTTCCTCTGTAAACCCTCCCCCTTTCTCCCCCTTTCAAAGTCCCAGGGCAGGGGATGGTGGGTTCCTTTGCGTGCCGGGTTAATGGGCGGTAATTTGGTACCCTTGGGTGCACTTTGTTCTGCCCCTGTTCATTTGAATGCAAATGGGTGACCTGGACCCTACAAGGTGCTTATTAAATTGCGGTTTCCCTCCCTGCCTTTTCTGGAATGCAGACCTAGTGGAGAGAGGCTGCGCCCTGGCCCAGTCCGGTACGGCTCAGCTCGGCGAGCCATGGCAAGCTCGGCTTCCCTGGAGACCATGGTGCCCCCGGCCTGCCCGCGCGCTGGAGCATCGCCGGCCACTTCCAAGACGCTGGCCTTCTCCATCGAGCGCATCATGGCTAAGACGTCGGAGCCCCGTGCGCCCTTTGAGCCCCGACCCGGGGCACTGGAGGCGGACGGCGGCCAGGGCAAGAAATTGCTCAACCTCTGCTCACCGCTGCCCTGTATGATCCCCCTCCAGCCCCTAGGCTACGAGGTGCCGTCCAAGACGCTGCTCAGTTACTCTGAGCTCTGGAAAAGCAGCCTCCGGGCGGGCGGCGGCGGCGGCGGCGGCGGCGGCGGAGGCGGCGGCGGCGGCGGCGGCAGCGGCGGCGGCGGCGGCGGCGGCGGCGGCGGGAGGAGGGAGGCGGCGGGGGGAGGGGGCGGAGACTCTACCTGGGTGCCACGATGTCTTTTCCTGTCCTTGCTTGCAGGCATAGGTCGCGGTCCCGCTCTCGGGAGCGTCGCTCTCGGTCTAGAGACCGTGGCGGCGGCGGCGGCGGCGGTGGCGGCGGGGGGGCCCCGGTGTGCGGCGCCAGCGGCTTGTGCAAAACCAACTGTGGCGTGTGCTGCAAGGCCGAGCTGGGCCTGGCGCCGTCTGCGCTGCCCGCGGGCAGGGTCATCAAGCCGCAGGTCATCAACCAGGCAGTGGGGCTTCCGGCCAGCGGCTCGCTCTACTACTTCAACTACCTGGACTCCGCCGCGTACCCGCCGTCTGAGCTCCTGGGCGGCCACCTCTTCCCGTCCGGCCTCCTCAACGCACAGGCCCCCGCTGCCCTGGCTGCGCACCCCAAGCTCTTTTTGCTGGAGAACGCCAAGTTGGCCGGCCTGGCCTCAGACAAGTTCCCCCATCCGGCCCCCTATGCCCACAAGGAGCGCTTGCCCGCGCCACTGGAGCAGGTGCTGAAGGAGAACTCAGCCCTGACCGCCGAGCGCGGCGGCGTCAAGGGCCACAGCAAGCTGCCTGGGGGCTCCGCGGACGGCAAGCCCAAAAACTTCACCTGCGAGGTGTGCGGCAAGGTGAGGCCCGGGGTCCGCGGGGGCCGGGAGGGGTGAGCAGTGGCGGCTGCTTCCCTGGGGGGCAGCCTGGACGGCCCCTTTCTCGAATCTGGGAGCGCCCCAGTAGCTGTCTACTCGAATCGGGGGCACAGCTGGGCCTCAGTTTCCTATTCTGTAAAATGGGGATGCCTTTGTCAGCGGCCACGTGGGACTGGCACGAGCAGTCAGTGGGTTGGGAAGCTCTCTGCCAAATGAAAAGGGCTCTGGTTTCCGAAGGGGGTTTTTTGGTTGGGGGAGGTAGGTTGTGCCCTCCCCAGGCTGACTCTGGACTCTCGGGACAGACACGCCACAAGGCCCCCTTGTGTGCTTCCGTAGGTATTTAACGCTCACTATAACCTCACCCGCCACATGCCGGTCCACACCGGAGCCAGACCATTCGTGTGCAAAGTCTGCGGCAAAGGCTTCCGCCAGGCCAGCACGCTCTGCAGACACAAAATTATCCACACCCAGGTACGTGGCCCCCGGGTCCGACCCGACCCGTACCCAACACCCGGAGACTGAGCGACGGCGTTGGGGAGAGGATGACCAAGGGATCCCCTAATAACCCCCACCAGGGGCCCCTGTCCCTTCAAGGTGCCCCTTCCAGGAGCACCCGAGGTGGCTTCTCCCGGCCGGGGCCTCAGCCTCACGGTGCACACGCCCCTCTCCGCAGGAAAAGCCGCATAAATGCAACCAGTGCGGCAAAGCCTTCAACCGCAGCTCCACGCTCAACACACACATTCGCATCCACGCGGGCTACAAGCCCTTCGTCTGTGAATTTTGCGGCAAAGGCTTTCACCAAAAAGGTAACGTGCGGGGCAAGGCCCTCTCCTCACCTCCCCTCGGGACTCGGCGGGTCACCGCTAGCGAGAAGGCAAAGAAGGATCCGGAGAGAGGGAGCGCGAGAGCCGCAGGCTCCGGCGCAGCATTTCTTTGGAATCGGGTTGTGCAGGGTTTGGGTGGAAGCTCTCCGGGCCGAGTTAGTAGACCTCGCTGGACTCAGTCTGGTTGCACGGGGAGACTCCGAATTTGGGAGGTGGGAAGGGAGGAAGGAAGGGGCAGAGGGAAAGGAAGTAGGAGAAATACAAGGTATTGCGCTATAGAGAAAGCGTCCCTTTGTAGCCGGGACTCTCTTCTGAAATGAAAAAAAAAAAAAAAAAAAAAAAAAAAAATTCGAGGCGTAATCCACCTCCTGGGAAAGGTTTAGGCTGGGGGAAACCGCTGCTGTCTCCAGGACACTCCGCTTGGATTTTCCAAGGCACTTTCGGATATCCAAGTGGTAGTTAGCGGACCAGAGGGAGTAACTTTTAAAATGAGAAGAAAAATAATAACAAGGGACGAAGCCCGGGTTCATGCGAATTTCTTCGAGCGAGGCAGCGGCCGGGAGAAGGACCCCATGCGTCTCTGGGCAGCGCAAAAGTTTCCGGGCCGGCGGAGCACAGCGGGAGGGACGCTGTGTGGGCCTCAGGCCCCGGCGGGGCTGGGACGCGGGTCGGCTACGCGGGACTCGGCCCTGCATCCGGTAGTGAGAACCCCGGGCTTGACGCGTACGAAGTTTGACAACTTCACTCGGAGAGGTCGCGCCCGCCTAGCCAAGCGTCGCCTTCTTTGCGCGGGCACCTGAGCCAACCCCGGGACACCCGGCCCCTCCCCGTCCCACTTCATTCCCACCCCCCTTTTTGTTTTTGGTCTCCTGTAGGGAACTACAAGAACCACAAGCTGACCCACAGCGGCGAGAAGCAGTACAAATGCACCATCTGCAACAAGGCCTTCCACCAGGTCTACAACCTGACCTTCCACATGCACACCCACAACGACAAGAAGCCTTTCACGTGCGCCACTTGCGGCAAAGGGTTTTGCAGAAACTTTGACTTAAAGAAACACGTGCGCAAACTCCACGACAGCGGGGGTCCCACCACCCCCTGCACAAAGGACCTGACTCGGACAGTGCAGAGCTGAGAGCTACTGCCTCGCCCTCCCTTCCGGCCCTATCCAACCCCCAAACAGATCACACGTATAAACTTATTTCTAAAATTGAAAGAAAGGAGAAAAAAAAAAAAAAGCTATAGCAGAAAGGCTAAAATCTATTTATCGAAACCAGCATATTTTTGGAAAGCTAAACGTTTCCTCGATGACTGGCAGCAAACGCCTGGCTCCCACCTTTATATGTTCGGGAAACATTTAAACCCAGTGCGCCGAAACGTATTTAATTCCAGGCCTCGGCTTCTCCTCGGGCGGCGGGTTTTAACACCAGGCTGTCACGTGAACGTCCCGGAAGAGC
>NW_006781519.1:6731758-6747017 GCF_000442215.2 Lipotes vexillifer
GAGCGCGGCGCCCCCAGCCATCTTTATACAGCCATGTAAATCCTCCTGTACACACGAACACGGAATATATACATATATAACTCAATAAACAGAATCATTAGTGCGTCTTTTCTTCCCCCCCGCCCTCGCCGCGAGTCAGCTCACACACCCCAAAGAAGGAAAAGGAAATAGGCGTTTATAGCGTTTCCCGGCCCAAATGCGACTTCCTCTGGGGCACTGGGACCAGGGCAAGGCCAAACCGTTGCTCGTGCGGCGCTAGCGTGTACATATGCCCCAGGAACCAAGGCTCAAAGGCCTTCACCGGCCCCTACGTTGTACCAAGTTTTTGTTCGGTAACTGTTCTGACCGAGGGATTCTGGGTGTTGCCTTATCTGGGTGAGAAAATTGCAAAAAGAAGGGGTTAAAAGTGGCTGGGTGTCGGAGAGCAGGTCTTGGGTGCGTGTCCTGGAGCCAAGAGCCGCGCCGCACCGCACCGGGGTAAACGGCCAGGGCGCTGCTCCGCCGGGGCGCTTCTGGGCACATCCCATTCTCTGGGTGACCTAAGGGGAGCCACGCTTCCACCCAATCGTTCCTGGCGGCCAAGTGTCCCAGCCTGTCCGGACCTCGGGGGCTCTCCGGCCCGCGCTGCGGTCTGGGGCCGGCCTCCGGGGGCTTGCGCCCTGCCGCGGGAGGGCGCACCCGGGCTCCCGCAGCTCGCCGCCGCCGCAGCCCCCGGCGTCTTGATTACGGCGCAGTTAGCCCATTTCCTGAATAGCCATCTCCGCCGCCGAGCACGCTGATGAAATGGTCTCACGCTTGCTTTCTAAGTAATGACCCAAATTAAGAGAGAAAACAGAGACCCTTCAAACAGCATTACATTAATCATCTAATCATTCCCAGGAGGGGGCCGGCCGCCGCCGCCGCCCCGTTTGATCCGAATCTGGATAATCAAGAGCTCGGATTACTGGCTCGGCGCGCCGGGCCTTCTCCCGCTCCCCCACCCCTAATATTCGCGCCGCGATTCAGCCCACGTTTTCTGGAACAATGTTCCCTAGCGCCGGGAGGAAATGTGGCGCGGGGCCGGGGAGTGCGCTTCCACGCAGCCTCGCCATTGCAAGGGCTAGGGCGGCGGCGTCTGGGCGCTGATCCCACGCGGATTTCCACTGCAGGTGGAGGCTACTGGGAGAGATGGTTAATGCAAAGGGAAATCCCCCAGTAACTCTGAAAGTGACTCGAGTGAGGTTTATCCCAACGCCCGGTATACAGTAGGCGCTCAGTGCTGCTTGCGCAAGGGGCTCCCATCATCAAAGAAGCTCGCATTTCCCGAGCACTTGCTCCACGCCAGACACTCAAAGCACATTCTTTCGAATATTCACAACCCGCAAGCTGGGGATGATTTTTCCCACCTTGTGGAAGGACTGAGAAACTGAGGACAAGATAAAAGCTAAATGACATGCCTCGGGTCACAGGACTAGGTAGGGTCAGGGTTCGAAGTCTAGGCTTTTAGAAAACTCAAACTGCCTTCAGTCCTCGTCGGTGGAGGAGGAATATCCCGATTGGGACTCGGGAAAAGACACGCGGCTGCCGGGTGGACGCTCTGTCCAGGTCACAGCCAAAGGTTGGTCCCCACCCCCAGCCCAGTTCGTACACCCATTGCGCGGGGAAGGAGAATTGTCGATTTTGTTTGCACAGAGGACAGCGACAGCTTCCTCAGGCTGTCGCGGGGGTATTTTTAGTACCTCCGATTCAGAAATAGGAACGTGTACATTAGAATTCCATTTCCTGAAAGGAGAGCGTCCTCGTTTTTTTTGTGTTCCTCTCCCCCTCCCAAGTCTGGGAAGACGCAGCCAGGGGAGGGGGGGGCGAGGAAGCGAGGAGGAATTTAAATGTTAGCTCGTTCTGGCTGCATTTCGCTGAGGGAAGATTGGGACCCAGAGCGATATGCAGATTTAACTCCGAAATCTCGGTGGATGCCACAAACCCCAGGAAACCCCACAATGGGCAAGGAGGACTTGGCGGCTAAAGATATGGAAATAGCGCCTTGCTCTTCCCAGACATCTATCCCCAGGGGGCTTGCGGGCTGGTTCGAAGAGTCCGCTCCTTTCCTAGTTATCTTACTAGGTTTTATCAGCCCCGCCTCATAGACACACACCCCTCCCCCATTTCTGGGAGCTGTTGGGTGCCCTCCGACAGTTGTCTCAACCAAAAATCCTTTACTTCTTGCATCTCTGAAAGGATCCTTGGCAGATACGCTTCTTGGAGGCCAGACAATGGCCAGGGCAAGCCCACCTTCTTGCTAAACAGTTCCAGAACTTTGGGCAAGGGGCAGACACAACAAAATTTAGTGCAAAAGCATCCTCTTGGGGAATTCTTAGACAACTGCGTTAAAAAGTTGGCCTGCATATGGGAATCGTGATTCACTACTCCTCTTTCTCTTTAAGAAGAAAGGATAAATAAAAAATAGATGGGACGCTCCCGTGCAGGGAAATAACTTTCTAACCATCAAGTAAGAGAACCTTCTCTGAGGAACTTCTGTAATGTTTTCACAGGAGAAAGACTAAAAGGGTTGCCCATCTCATAAACCGGAGAAATTTATTTCCAGGTGACAGTTCTGAAGAGGGTTGAAGATCCCATGCTTGCAAACGACAGCAAATGAAATAAAACCAAAGCGTGGGGGAGGAGGCATTTCCCTCCTGGACTGCTCATTTCTGTCTGCCGTCGGGGAGAGGTAAGGAACCGGGGCTCTGAGCTGAACCTGGGCAGAGTTACTGGAATACTCCAACCTCCTTGAGCTTGTTTCCTCCTAACCGATTGTTCCTTAACCTTCACACCAGCGCCTGTCAATCGCTCTCACCTGAGAAGGTGTTATTTCACATCTGGTGGTAATTGTAGATAAACAGAGCCCTTCCCTGTTAGCTCAGTTTTCCCCAGGTTTGAAGTCCCCCCTCCTCGGGTTAAGATGTCTGCTTCCTTCAGCTGTGGGATTCAAGAAAGGATTCCTTCACCTGAAAAGTAGTGCGGAGAGAAAAGGAACCTTCTGTCTGAATGACTAAACACCTTTCACAGCCAGTGCAGGTTCTGACACCCACGCTAAGCCGTTGTAAGTAACCATCCTAACTGGGGTACTTCTTAGTTATTTATTCCCCATGCATCGGAATTGATGGGTGAAAGGCTCTGTTTTCTGATTTTTCCCCCTCTTAATATTAAACTGTTTGCATCACTCGTAGTTTCCATTATTAACAAATGACTTAAACAAGGTAGTCATCAGCCGCATACTAATATTCTAACCTTGATTAAATTGAAGAGGCCTCCCTTTAAAAATATTTTTAAAAAATCAAATTGCGGGGGAGGGGAATCCTGTCACAGACACAAAAAAGACTCCAATTATCTTTTCCCCTACAAGATGTTTGTTCTGTCCATGACTGCTCACACTTCAGCAATCTTGCCAGCAAGACTCAAAAAAAAAAAAAAAAAAAAAAACCCCCCCTTCTTCCAAAGCCACAGCCTTGTACATAACAGATTGTACAGTCCTATTGCCTTAGGCGGGTAAGAGGTTCCTCTCTGCTAAGAGCGACACAGAGAAGTTGCCAGCATCCAGACGCATTTTGGGGGGCACTGTGCTCACTCTTGCCTCGGCTGCAGAAGTGTGCCTGTAAGGTCCCCATTTTGCTGTTTGGCTCCTAAGAGGATAGGGAGCTGCCTGAGCCAGGCCCAAGAATCACAGCAACAAGGCATCCAGGTGTGCAGGTGGTGAATGAGCTGGGGGGAGGGGAGGGCCCGAATAACAGTGAGGGTTAGTTGGGGGGTGCTGCCAAAGAGAGGACAGGAGTCTTGAGAAAATGCTGGGAAATAAACAACCTCGAGGCAGCTGCGTTGCCCTTTTCCCTGCACTTCCCTCTGAAACGTCTGAGCAACCAGTTTGCTCCTAGAAACATGTTAATTGCCAACGGAGCTCATTAAGGCATGCACATGCAAAACACAGCAAGAAAGATTAAATGGACAAAAGCGCAATAATGAACTGTCAACAATCGGGCCCATCTACGCGACCAGGATCACTCAAGAATGAGGCATTTAGAGGCAACAAAGGATTGTCTGAGACAGGAAGAAAAGACGACCTAGACTTTTGTTTAGTCAACACAATTGATTACAAATGAGAGATTAACAGGATAGCTTCAGATTTTTTAAAAAAGAGGCAGAAAAGAAAAGTCCAATTAAGTCCACCGAATGTTAACTACATTGCGTTCCATGCCTAGCCCCAAAGAAATTCTCATTAAACCATCCCTGGCGATCCCTTTTGGAAAGTAATTTGTCTCCCTGATGGAGCAGAGAAAGAGAATCGTGTAAAAGAAAGCGTTAGTTCTTGGCGCAATGAGCTTAGGAGACACACTAGAAAGAGCCAAAGGGGGAGTTAATGAGCATCTGACAAACTGCTTGGATTCAGGCCTAGAGAACAGCGATGAAAAGATGAAATTGGCCAACAACTATTCTTTATATCAAACATAAAAAGGCCAATCTGAAATGGGGCTGCTCAAAACTGGTTGAAAGTACATAGCCCAAGAAAAGGGAGCCACAGCCAGGCCCCTTGGTGGACACTGGACAGAAAGAGACAGAACTCAACCAGCCAAGAGCTAGGAAATAGGCAGAAAGATGACGAACTCCAGCCACCGGCCCCACGCCTCTGGAGGTGCTGATCTGAAGCTCTTGGTGCCCACCGCCTACCGTCTGGATGTTACTTTCGTGAGTGAAAAATGTATCAGGCTAGCCTTTGAGGATTCCCTAAAGGTTCTGGTAGTCTGGCCATTAACTCCTGGCATTCTTGAAACTCTTCCTTTCTCTTTTAGAATCATAGCCAGGGTTACCATATGTCACTAATTCACATCCAGGTCTTCTACTCTCCCTCCTAGTGACCATTCAAAATCCTCACCCCCAGGTGACTGCCTTCCTAATTCTGCACAGAGCACAGAGGTGGCAGGATCATCATACACAGCTTTGTGGACCAGGTGATGAATTATTTAAATTACTGAGTTATTTGAATTATTTCTTATAGTTCATCTGGCTTGAAGAGTCCAGCTCATTTTAACACTTTCTGCTTTTGAACTAAGTAGGTCAATGTATTTGTCTCTTGGAGAAACATTACATCTTAATTAAACATAAACATCCAGGCATCGTAGCAGCGGAAGTGTTTGGGGTTCTCTTACACTCCGTGTCCAGTAGAGCCAGGTAAAGAGAATCTAAAGGTGTGATGGGGTTTCAACGTACTCCACCAGCTAAGGAACCCAGAACAAATTCTGTGGTTTCTTAACGCCTTATTTATTCCATCTTTGACGTGGGACTGGTGCCATCTCAGATACTAGAGTGCAGCACTGAAATCTTGATTCTAGGTTTTGTACTCTTACTCTCAAATCCTTGGTAACAGCTATCACATTTCTGAGGGCTTGGCTTGCACTTCAAGGCTTTGCTCATGCTTCATGAAAAAAACGTCTTGGTGCCTAGAAGTAAAGAATGGGGAAGAAAAAGTATACCAAATCAAAATAAAAACAGTCATCTAAAGACTCGTTCTGGTTTTCAAAGCACAGAGGTGTTATACAATCTAGAAAGGTGGATTTCAGGAAATAGGGGAGAAAACAAGACTTTCCTGTTGTAGATCAATCAGAGTCGGATATAATTCGGTTTTTATCAAGGTATCCTGCCAAGGCCACTTGACCTGACACACAACCTTTGCAGTTTCTCTCCTTTCTTTAATGTTTTTCAGTCCTGGGTCAGTTTTGGAGCTCTTTTTTCTCCAAGAGTTTCAGTGTCCTCATTTTGCCCCCCAGAGTGGGTGGCGCTGAATTGCTTTGGGAAGGATAGCATTATTTATAAGGAGAAAGTCGAATGAGGGGTTAGGAGTCTGGCACCAGAACTGCTGAGTTCAAATCCTAGCTCAGGTGCTTATCAGGGGAAACTACCTTGTCTCTGTTTCTGCCCCTGCAAACTAGGACTAGTTCCAAGCACACCTGAAAGTAATATAATGCTGTGTGTCAATTATACCTCAAAAAGAAAAAAAGCCCAGAATATCTATCTCACAAAGCTGTTGTGAAGCTTAAATGAGCTAACACATATGATTAGAACTTAGAATAGCACGTGGCACATACATAGGATGTACAACAGAAGTTAGCGATGATTATTAGAAAAACTCAAGTAGTAAAACTTGAATACCGCACTTTATAAAGAAACTTTACCTGTGTTATCTTATTGACTGCTCATTACGTATTCATTAGGTAGGTTTTCTCAGCCCCATTTTAAAGAGGGGCAAACCAAGTTGCTGAGAGGGTATGACTTCCTTCAGTTCACACAGCTGGAAGGCGATGGAGTGGGGACTCATACTCAGATGATTCTCACTATGGGTCATGCTTCTAACGGGAGAGTGCACAAGAATCACGTAACATTTTTGCTAAAAATGCACCTGAACCCCATTTACTGAGAGGCTGGGTCAACAGATCTGCTCTGTAGCCCAGGAATCTGCATTTTAACCGGAAGCAGTTGGTTCCCAACTACACTTTAAGAAACACTGATTTAGCGTCTGTGTTCTTTCTGCCTCACGACGATGCTGCCTGTAAAAGATGAAACAACATCATCAGCTCTTCATAAACTAATTAATACACTTGATCATTCATTCAAGAAATATCATGTGAACACGTCTAATGTGTCAGACACTATGCTGGGTGCAGGAGTTACAAGGAAGAGAATTCTGAGCATAGCCTCTGCCCTGGAGTTTATATAATAGAGTAGGGGAGAAAATCACATACGACAAAAATCCCCATATAATACTTGGCTGTGAAGATGAAATTGGGCATTCATTCCAGCCTGGGGTGGGGTGTGTAGTGGACGTCCTTTATTTTTGCCTGCTGACCACCATTCTCCCTTGTGGTAACAACATCCAACGTTTCCTTTGGAGACTCCGCCCCTTCCCCACTCTCCGTCCATAAGGTTAAGGTGGGGCTAGTCCATCCCTCCATGGGGGGCATGTGACCCAGGCCTGGCCAATCAGAGCACAGCATCTTCTGGGCCACAGTGACTGGCTCAGGACTGGCCACCTGACCCAAACGGGGCAATAAAGCTTCCGCCCTGGCCTTAGGCCGATGCAGAAGCCTTTCCCGTGGGGCTCACGGGTGGTTTGAGCGTTTCTCCGGGGGTGTGCTGTACGCATGTTACAATGTTAGGGAAGACCTTCCCGTACTGAAAGTATCGGAGGTGGAGAGGGAGAGAAATTGCAAGGCGGCCCGAAAGACCCCATCGGACTCTGGTGTGATTGAAACCTGAGGCACAGGTGGACTTCATAGCTCTTTGCTCTAATATGCCACTCCTGACGGACACCGGGCAGAAGAAAGGGAAGTCTGAGATTCCTCTCTAGAGGAAGTCATGCCTGCATTGAGTCTTCAAAGAGCAGGAGATGTTAGCAACCGAAGAAACGGAGGCAGAGCTATCTCAAGCAGCCTACGTGAAAGTCTAGAGGTGAAAGAAAGACGGTGAGTTGATGCAACCAGATGCGGTTGAGTACGGCTGGGGTTAATATCACGAAGTGTGACTTTGAAACTTAGCTCTGCTTCTGAGCAGCTGTGAGAGTCTGGGGTGCAGTCTTGCCTTCTCTAAACCTCAGATTTCTCCTCAGCAAAATGGGCACCGTAGTAACACGGGCTGCTCTGGGTTGTTATGATTCAATGCAGTGCAGCTAGTCAGACACCTGATCCGTTGCAGGTGTTCAGGTAAAATGATTGTGATTATTATCACCGGAAGGCGAGGCACCTTAAGAGGGAGAGACTGGTCGGCGTCCTAAATTTCCCACGTTGTCCAGTGGAGTGGTCTGTTGGAGCTAGAGCTGTCTTAGGGCAGAGATTGGTACGTTAGCACTCTGTCAGCATCTGCCTGGCTGTTGAAGCCTGCCTATTTCTGAGTAAAGCAGGGAATGTAGATGAAATATCATAGACTTTGGCGTCCCATAGACCAGCTGCTTCTAATAACACTCACCAGCTGTGTGACCGTGGGTGCTCCGCTTACGTTGACACCCAGCTGACACATCTTTAAATTTGTTGACATTGAAGGGTTGTTAGAAGGACTTATGAGATAATATGTATAAGTGCCTGGCACATAGTTAATGAGCAATAAACTATAGCTGTTTACTCTGACTACTAATAACTACTACTACAGTTATTACCCCTCAGATTTCGAGATCCTTGGTGCAGGGTTCTTTAGCAAATAAAGTGCTATAAGCAGGACAAGGGCAGGGATCGTCTGCTGTGTTCGATGCCGTGTGCCCAAATGCTTGGCACATAGTAGGTACAGTAAAATTAAGAGCTGGATATCAGCTTCCACTCCTCCCCATGGGCGGGGAGGTTACCCCGCTCAGTCTTCTGGGCAGCCACTGCCACTCTCATCTTGTAGCAATTCAGCCATAAAACGAATATTTATTGAAGGCCTGTTATGCGCCAGGCATTGTGGTGGAGCTACAGCTGTGAACAAGACAGACTTTGGCCTTGTGGAGCTTCACATCCTAACGGTGGGACACAGGTGATGAGCAAGCCAAGAAACAGGAAACAAATTCAGATTACGGTAAACGCCAGGAAGGAAATCGATGAGAGTACCTGATAGGACATATGTGGGAGAAGTCTACTTGAAATAAGTGGTCGGTACCAGTCTAGGTAAAATTCAAGTCCCTCATGCACCCAAGAGCTAAGAGAAGCATCAATACAACTCGAGTCGGGCCCTGGAATTAATGCGCTTGGACTTAATCACAAGCCTTCTCCTACCCCACAGTTCCTAATTACCCACTGGTTGGTCCAGCTCAAATCTCCTTGGGACTCAGAAAAAGGGTTTTTCAAGGTACGCTACAGAAAAGAAAAAGCACCCCTGGGCAGTGGGTGCTGTAGGCCATTGACCCACATACCATTTTCCCACTGAATGGCACGGTAATTGATCAAAGTAAAAAAATTTATAGAAAGAGATACTGCTGCCATGTTTTTAAAGCATGCGTTTCCCAGCCAAGTCTCCAGATGGAATCACCGAAGCGACACATCCTTGACTTAAATGTGACTGTTTAACAGTTATATTGGGTAGGCCATATTTTTCCAAAGGAGGTGGTTGCTTGTCTTAGGAACTTGAGACTCTTAACAGACTTTTGGGTGAGAGCTTTCCAGGATACCACTCTTTTTCTCTCACTTCCTGAAGGCACGGGAGTCAGACACCTATAGCTGGAGTGTCAGGAGAGCAGAGTAACAGTGGTGAACTGTTACATAGCTCGTGGAATGATGAGGTTTGTAGGATGTCTTCATGACAGTGACTGCCACTAATGAACAATTCATAAGCATTAGCGTGGTTCTGTTGTTTGTTTTCACCTGACCATTGTCTACCTTCCCTCCCGGTTATCAGCCTTCTCATTTTGCTTTGAGGGAGCTGCCCTTCCCCACTGAACACAGATCACTGGAGTTGTGAAGACGGCCCCCCCGTGACATGTCCACCAGCCAAGGGACAGGCGGGGAGCGTAAGCTAAATCACGCAGATGCTTTCTTTGGAATGCAACCCTTGAGCAGAGGGATGAGACTATAAATAACTGGAACTCATTCAGTCCCCGGAGACTGTGGATCAGCCCATGACATATCCTGTGTTGCCCTAATTCCTGCCCTTCTGAACCTGTGATTATAACCTTCCCTTTGTACTGTTAGCTCCCCCATAGCATTCCAATGAATGAATTTTCCACATAAATTGACCAGAGTCCTTTTCTGTAGTTTACAGCCAAAGATACCGACTAGTACAGTAATCTTCTCACCCACGGCCCACCTTGTCCTTGTAATTCTTAGAAACAGAACATCTGAGGTTCAAGACTGGTTTTTCCTGCCCATCATTTTTTTCTTTTTTTTTTTGCGGTACGCGGGCCTCTCACTACTGTGGCCTCTCCCGCTGCGGAGCACAGGCTCTGGACGCGCAGGCTCAGCGGCCGTGGCTCACGGGCCCCGCCGCTCCGCGGCATGTGGGATCTTCCCAGACCGGGGCACGAACTCGTGTCCCCTGCATCGGCCGGCGGGCTCTCAACCACTGCGCCACCAGGGAAGCCCTCCTGCCCATCATTTTTATAGTCTGCCTAAATCCGTTCTTCTGGTTGTGAGAATCTTTCAAGTAGACATGGCCTACTTTGCAACATGAAAAGCGTTTGGAGGAAGAAAACTCTATAACCCTATCCACACCTCACATTATATTTATTTATTTATTTATTTTAATTTTTGGCTGCATTGGGTCTTCGTTGCTGCTCGCGAGCTTTCTCTAGTTGCAGCGAGCGGGGGCTACTCTTTGTTGCGTTGCACGGACTTCTCATTGCGGTGGCTTCTCTTGTCGCGGAGCACGGGCTCGGCGCACGGGCCCAGTAGTTGTGGCTCGCGGGCTCTAGAGCGCAGCCTCAGTAGTTGTGGCGCACGGGCTTTGTTGTTCCGTGGCACGTGGGATATTCCCGGACCGGGGCTCGAACCCATGTCCCCTGCATTGGCAGGCGGATTCTTAACCACTGCGCCACCAGGGAAGTCCCACACCTCGCATTTACATCCAGAATAAAAATGTCTCCAGAGGTGGGAGTGCGGCTGAGCAAGCAACTCAGGGATGAGAAAAGTTACAGCTACAGCACTACCATGATGAGATTTAGGGTGGTTCTGCTTAGAAAGAGCTCTCAGGGAGGGAAATGGACAGATGTTGATCCAAGGGTACAAACTTCCACTTAGAAGTTTAATAAGCTGTGGGGATCTAATAGCACTGTGTGTGTACTTAACAGTACTGTATTTTATACTTGAAAGTTGCTGAGAGAGTAAATCTTAAATGTTCTCACCACAAAAAGAAATGGTAATTATGTGACGTGGTGGAAGTGTTAGGTAACACTATCGTGGCAGTCCTTTCACACTATACATGTATCAAATCAACATGTCGTACAGGGCTTCCCTGGTGGCACAGTGGTTAAGAATCTGCCTGCCAATGCAGGGGACACGGGTTCGAGCCCTGGTCTGCGAAGATCCCACATGCCACGGAGCAACTAAGCCCGTGCACCACAACTACTGAAGCCTGTGTGCCTAGAGCCCATGCTCCGCAACAAGAGAAGCCACCGCCATGAGAAGCCTGCGCACCGCAATGAAGAGTAGCCCCCGCTCGCTACAACTAGAGAAAGCCCGCGCAGAGCAACAAAGACCCAGCGCAGCCAAAAATAGATAAATAGATTTATTAAAGAAAAAAAAGTTGTACATCTTAAACTGACACAGTGTTATATATCAATTATATATCAATAAATCTTGGGGGAAATAAAAATAAAATACTTGCCCCCCCCAAAAATGAAGAATGAACTCTCACGATATAATCTGGTTATTTCTTTCCGGTACTCTCATGATTTAGGGACAACTTAAGTGTAGTCTACTGAAAAAGAGGACTTCTCAAGACAGACTTTAGGAAGATACTGGCTGAGGTCAAGCAGTGCATTGCCAGAAGGCTGACTTTCCTTTGTGGGCGTCTGAGCCTAGAAGTTTGAGCTTTGTTTATTGATGGACACAGGTCCTATAAACCTGGTGGACGTAAGAGCCAAGAAATTTATCAATATCTATCTTGTGTCCCTTTCCAAAAATAAATCAATATAATTTTACCCAAACCTCTACTCAGTAAGATGATCAATTCAAATAGCAAATCAAGTTAACAAATAGGAGGAAAGTACACTAGCTACTAGGGTTACCGAGAGAAAGGATTTGCTGTGACAGACACTGAATTTCTTGGTAGCTAAAGGGAAGGACAGTGGGTTATATTATGCTGACATTCTTCAAGAGATGCCAGAAAACAAATAGAACCGCTTCCTTGATCGGATTTTTCTTGTAGATTTCAAGTTACCTCTTCAGTCTTGAATATTGTGAAGTCTGTGCTCATAAGCCCGCATATAGGTTAGCAGCAGCTGGATGGTGTAGTAATAACTAGAAGGTGCCAGCCAACTTCTGTCATGGCACAGCGTACGCAGAGTACAAATGCGGAAAGTCAAAGCCCTCTGCCTTGTGGCTGATTCATGAAAATGCATCACTTTTAGATAGACTGTCCTCTTGGCTGGAATTTTCTCTCATATCAATTTCTCATAGGTTATACGCCTCTGGTAAAATGGGCAGGTGCTCTCTGGGGAGGAGGGCAGAGCGGCGTCGGGTGTCTTGAGTGAGTCAGAGTAAACGCAGGATTTAAACTGTAGGCCTAGGGTTGATTTGAAGAACATGCGGGGGTCTCGATGGCTTTCTCTCAAATCTATAAAATTGACATAAGACCATTGACGATCTACTGCAAAAGAATATTGTGTTGGAAACAGAATGCACTGATGTTTGCAGTTGCATCCCTCGAGGGATGCTTTGCAGAACTCACAAGTGGGAGCTCTGTGCTTAAAGTACTCCTCACGTCACTTCTGCTTAGATGGTCGGAAATCAGTAGCTTTGGAAGTCAGTATTATATATTCCATCCTCTGGGAAAACAGATGTCAGAGTGTCTACTAGAGAGGAGAGATTTTCATTTCCCCATGAGTTGTGTTTTTTTGTTTTTGTTAATGGGGGTGATTTCCTGTTCGGTTTGTTTTCCCACATCTGGTACTTTGCACCTGCTGTTCCCGTTCTCAGCCTACAGAGTGGCCTCCTTTCCTCCCGCACTTATCTCGTGGCTGGCTTCTGCTCATCCTCCGAGCACAGATTGCTTTGGAAAGGTCTCTGTTGGAAAGGAACGAGTTACGTAGTACTGAATCTCTAGTAGCACTTGGGGTGGGTTTGGTCTCCAAAGAGGCTTATCCCTGGAAAAAGCCCTAGCTTCCCTCACTCCCCCTCATAATCCTAGGTGGGCTTCCTCTGGTCCTCTCCCTCTCATTCACTCCACATTTCTTCCCTTCTTCTTTGTTTTTAAATTTATTTATTATTTATTTTATCCTTGGCTGTGTTGGGTCTTATTTGCGGCACGTGAGGCGTGCACGATCTTTCATTGAGGCACACGGGCTCCTCTCTAATTGTGGCGTGCGGGTTTTCTTTTCTCTAATTGTGGCGCACAGGCTCCGGAGTGCCTGGGCTCTGTACTTGCGGCACGCGGGCTCTCTCGTTGAGGCACACAGGCTCAGTAGTTGCGGCACGGGGGCTTAGTTGCCCCGCAGCATGTGGGATCTTAGTTCCCCGACCGGGGATCGAACCCGCGTTGCAAGGTGGATTCTTTACCACTGGACCACCAGGGAAGTCCCTTTTCCCTTCTTTTACTTCATAGTACTTAGTACAAGTCATACTCCTCTCGTTTGCTCCCTGAGTATACTGGGAGGACCCCAGTGCGGGGCCATGTCGTCACCTGTGGGTGTTCCATGCCCAGCTTCATGCTCGTCAAATCTAGGTCTGAATGAAGTTAGGTACTTACTCATTTAAAAAAAAAAAAAAGGAAAAAAACATAGAGTGTTGAAAAGGATATGCAAAGTTCAGAAGGTAACTGTTGCTGGTCCCACGCTCTCTTTCAAACTGGGGGGACAAAAACTCAAATCAGCAGGATTTATTTTCTATCCTGAGAATGAGGACTTATTTGGCATTTACTAAGCACGGAATTTTACGAACACTATTTTTCATTCTCTCAAACGTTCTAGGCACATGCCCCTTCGTTTGGGTGGAAAGGAGGCTCCCGAAGACTCCAGTGTGGCCCAGCTCTTATGGGCTAAGTAGGCACCGATGGCAGAGCCAACTTGCTCTGTGCCTTTCCCAGCTTCACAGGAAGTCTTCTTGACTCCTGGATGTGGCTCAGTTCTATGCCCCCTCACAGATTGGTTCAACGCAGCTTCCTTCCTCCAAATGCCCCATTCAAAACTCTCATAGCTTTTTGTCTGTAGCTCTTGTATGATGTCTGACCTGTTTCTGCCTTGGGTCACCAGTTTCTTCAGATTGCTTTCCCAGGGCTCCCAGTCTGCCTCCGGTCTGCAGGTACAGGCTCATCCTGTGTTGCACTCTCCTTCATGCTTTAGGGGTTCGCTGTACTGGTGTCTTTCTATCCTCGCAGCAAGCAACATGCTTTCGTGTCTCGGGCCCTGGAATGGGCAGTGTCTTCTGTCTCATGCACTCTTTTCCCCAAGATTATATTTAGCTCCTCTGTCCCACTGAAGACTCACCTCCACTATCACCTCCTTGGAGAAGTCTTCCTCGACACCCAGACCCGTTCCCTTCACCCCATTTGGCATTATGCAAGGACCTGGATTTTGTTTTCAGCATGATCACAACTAGCAGTAATTTTTGTGAGCTGGTTTACTTGTTTGTCTTTCTTTCCTGCTCCGATCTAAGCTCCATGAGGGCAGGGACCATGTCTGCCATGTTGATTGCACATCCCCAGCACCCACGTGTCTGGACTAGCACAGTGCCTGGCCCACAGTAGTTGCTCAGTAACTATTTGTTGCAAAAATATCAGATCATGTCACTCCTCTGCTTGAAACCCTCGAATGCTTTACCATTTAGCACTCAGAGTAAAAGCCTTACTCTGACTTTCAAGGCCGTAGCCCCCATACCCTTGCACTGGCATCTCTGAGCTCATCTGCCTTCTTCCCCTCGCTCCACTCCAGCTACACTGGCCTCCTTGATGTTTCTCACAGATGCTAAGCAAGCTCCTGCCTCAGGACCTTTGCACTGGCTGTGCCTTCTTCTGGAACCCCTTTTTCCGTGCATTATGTCTCTCTCCCTTCAGGTCTTTGCTCACATCTTGCTCTCTGTGGAAGGTCTTCCCCTACCAATCTGTTTGAAATGTGAAAATTGCCGTTACACACCCACACATTCGCACTCACTCCCTCCCACTCATTCCCTCCCCACCGTCCCTGCTTTATTCATTGTCTATCTGCCCCTACTAGAGTGTAGCCTCCATTAGGGCAGGGATTTTTATGTATTTTCTTCATTGCTGCATTCCTTGGATCCCAAAATAGCACCTAACACATAATAGGTGTTTAGTAAATATGGAGTGAATGACTATCTTGGCCTTTCTGATCTGCGCCATTGTTCTTCATGGCCCTCAGAGTTGCAGCAAACCTTTATTGAATATCACTTCAAAGAATGAATTAATCTGTTCCTAGACACTAAATATGGTCCCTTCAAAGAGTGCACCAGACACATTGGGATAAACTACAGATCTTCAGCAAACACGTCAAAGACTTTCAGAGAAATAATACTGCAAAGCCTTAGCTTTCTGTTATCACTGGTGAGTCCGGCTAATCATTAATGAAAGAAAATGATGTCTTTACTTGCCATCATTTTTCTCCTCC
>NW_006781519.1:6747205-6792407 GCF_000442215.2 Lipotes vexillifer
CCCGACATCTCTCCTGGCTTCCTTTCTGCAGACTCACAGTTTCTTTTCTTTACAGACTATCTCTGGGCTGAGGAACTGGCTCTAAGGGTGGGGCAGTTCTAGCAATGAATTGAGGTGTATAAACTTTTGGTTTAGCTCTACTCATCAGAGAGAACAAAAAAGCCATCAAGAAAGAGTTGAAGAGGGTGGATTCATTGAGCGTTTTCCAACCTTATTCATCCAAAGCTAAAAGCTGCAGCTCAGGGGTGACCTTAATTAGTATGGCTTTCTAGTCACTGCAGGTCACAAGGCGTGGGTTGGTGCCTCCTTCTGTACCAGCTGGGCTGTGTGGACCATATGGACCATATGAAGTGACGCTGTCTGAGTATTTTGTTTTTGTTTGTTTTAAGAAGTAGACCTTCCTTTTAGGGTCTAAAATGTTTCCTTTTGCAGAGCACTTAGGATGCTTTGCTGCCAGTGTTCTTCTCTCCCTGGGTTCACTTCTGTCCTTGGGTTCGTTCTTTCTTCTCTGCCAGCATCTTGAGCTGCTCATCAGCGTAGCACTTGGCAACCTCTGCTTCATGCACCGCTTTCCTCACCTCTGCCCACCCTCATTTACAAGCTTCTTGAGCACAGGAAGAGTAGGGGTTCCAAAAACAGCTCAGTGAAAAAATAATAAAAGAATATAATTCGTTTTCCTCTTTTCATTAGTGATTTGGATTGCTAACTTCTATTTGACCTAAGTGTGTCACATTCTAACTGCTCTTCTCAGGTGACCAATGAAGAACAGAGTCTCATTTTAACTTCTTGAGAAATTTAGGCAAAAATATTTGCAGAATCCTTACTTATGACCTTGATTTTTTTTTTTTTTTTTTTTTCCCTTTTCTTTTTTTTTTTTTTTTTTTTTTTTTCCCATTACATCTTAGCACAGTTTAAATGCTTCTCACGGAGGCCTGGCTGGAAATCCCTTCTTTACCTTTATGTTACAGAGCGTATTTCTTTAGTGTATTTTATTCGTTAGCGTATGAAAATTCGTGAAAAAAATTTAAGGGTTAAAAAGCCATGAATTTTCATAAAAACTCATCTTTCGTTCATCAGAAATGCCCCTTAAGCCAAATAATTTCTAAATCCTGCTTCGGAATTTGCTTCTGTTCTGTAGCACTTAGACTGATCAATTTTCAGAAGTTGTAGGAGAGAAAATAAATTCTGTCTCCAAACGATGTTTATAATCTCAAATCTAAATTAAAACATGTCGATTCCACAGCAATAGTCACTATGGAAATAGAAACATATAGGCCTCGATTCTAAATCAAGAGAGTGTTTAGCTGGGTGGTATATATTTTCCATCATGTTTTTGAAAAATCTGTTACAGTGTATGCATTTTCAAAGGCTTGGATTTGATAAGCTTCTAAGAAATTGTACATGTGTGGGTCAGATTAGAATTAAATGTACTTTGTATACTTTTCAAATGTGGTTTGTAATGTCCTATCCCTATTAATGAAAATCCCTATTGAATTATTAGACTGACTTTATGGAATTTTAAAAAATACTAAAGAAACATATTTGAAATCCATGGAAGCTTCCGTCTCAGTCAGATATGCCTACACATTATCTCCATTCAAATTCTACTAAAATTCAAATCTTGTATTAAGAATACTAACAAGTGTAGAATGGATTTTAAAGAGTTTAAATAGAATTGCCACTCACATCTCAATTTATACCTAATCATCAAGCTTTATTTAGTTTCAGAAACTGTTTAAAAATATACTTGCTGGGGCTTCCCTAGTGGCGCAGTGGTTGAGAATCTGCCTGCCAGTGCAGGGGACACGGGTTTGATCCCTGGTCCAGGAAGATCCCACATGCTGCAGAGCAACTAAGCCCGTGCGCCACAACTACTGAGCCCGCGTGCCTAGAGCCCGTGCTCCAAAACGAGAGGAGCCACCGCAATGAGAAGCCCACGCACTGCAACGAAGAGTAGCCCCCGCTCGCCACAACTAGAGAATGCCTGCGCACAGCAACGAAGACCCAACACAGCCAAAAATAAATAAATTAAATAAATAAGTTTATTTTAAAAAATATGAAAATAAAAGCTCTCCACACACACACACAAATATATATATATATATTTATATTTGCTAGTTTAAAAAAATATCAGCTTTAAAAAAAAATCCCAAAGGTAATAATAAAAATAATTTACTCTGAAGGTATATCATGTAAAAAAATTTTTTTTAAGTTACTTAAAAGTTATAGAAGTTAAAAAAGCTTTTTTCCCTTTGTTCAGCTGAATCAATGTTCATCCTTTTCAACTTTTTGTAGTAATTAGTCAACAAATATTCCTTCAACCAGTATCTGCATGCCTACTACGTGCTAGGCGATGTTCTAACGTAGAATGTCACTTCTCAAATAACAGAAAACAAACATATGCTGTGATCATTTTGCTTTAAATAGCATTCGCCAAGCATATAACTCCTTTACATAAAATACATAATTCTTCTCATTTAAAAGTTACATCATTCCTTTCTTTCAAGGAGCTCAAAATGTTTTTAGAGTCCTGAACTTAATGAAAACCAAGTCCTACGTCCCTTTTCCTGTACCAGGCTATGCCTTTCTAAAAAGTACAAACAGAAGGAGTGATTATACACTCCTTGGTGAAGACAGAGTGATAACAGCAATTCTGCCCGTTCCTTGCCCAAGTAATCTATCATCAATTACAGAATGAGGGTGGCCTAGCGTCCCCTTTCCCACAAAAAGATCTGTCAAAATTTAGTCTTCTCTTTTTCCCTTCTTTCTCTGCAAGCCTTAGATTAGATCTGCATCTCTCCCTCTGCTGATACTTAACCTCAGACATCACCTGCTTTTATACACTGTGCAGTACCATGTAATGAAATAGGTTAGCCCATCTTGTGTTTGTGTTCAGAACTTTAGCCATTTGAACATCTTTTTAAGTGTACAGCTTGTCCTGTAATTAGCCAGAATGCTGAGATCTTTGTCAGTAGCAGCTGACACCTTATAGTCATGCCTCCAAACATTTTGGGGTTGATGACATGTGAAATTCAGATGTGTGAGAGTTTTTACCTCTTTTTTCTAATAGAGTTAACTTAGGCATCATTTTTTTTTTTGTCGGCCGTTTCTGCCCTTTATTCAGCCTCACCCAGTTGGCTAGAGTCCGCCTAACCTTCTCAGAGACTCACACCATTAGTGTTTTTCTCTGATCCCGTATCAACTCACACACTTACTTCAGGTTTTTTGAGCTGAAATGACCAGCTGTTTCGGAGTCACACAGATCCACTCTTAGTTTAAGCTCACAGATTACTTCATCAGTAATAGGAAATTTTGTCTAAAATTCTGAAAAGGTAATGTATCATTTAAGAGAATTTAGCTGTAAGTAACATGCAAGTGGCTTAAATAATAAGGAAACGGATCATTTCACGTTGTCAGAAACTGGGAAGGAGGAGCCTCAGGTCTGTTTCTGTGTGATTGTCTTAGATTGGTCCTCCTCTATGTGAAGCTTTCCTTGAGGCTGGTAGAAAGATGCTGCCGGGTCCCAGCCTCCTGTGCAGCTCGAACAGTGTCCAGATGAACAATCTGTCTCTTAGGAGCAGGAAACCCTCCTGACTGGCTTACTCTCCTACTTCATTGCCCAGAATTTTATCACATGTTCACTCCTAAAGTCATCAATGGCTTTGGGAGAAGGGGATTAGCATGACTGGTTTAGGTAAAATGGAGTACATCACCTGGAACTACCAAGTAGGGGTGGGCAGCTTCCCTCAAGTGCTTGAGGCTTGGTAAAAGTTGACATCTGAATCAAATCAAGTTGCAGTTAAGCAGTGTTATAAATGTTAGTCAGCCGGCCAAATTCACTAAGTCAGAGTGGCATTTTAGACCTGATGGATAATTTCCCCCAGGTGAGCAAAAGGAAGGCTGAGGTGTGATGTACGTATCTGTTGGATCATGGGGTTTTTTAATCCATGTCTCAGCACAGTAAAAGCAGTGGGTATCGATTATTTAATGTTGGAAACTCCCACTTAATACAAAGATAGAACTTGTCTTGAAAAAATTTAGCAGTATATACAATCAATGTGCTTTGTAAGTTAGCAATGGTAACTAACCACAGAAATAAAGCATTTAATAACCTGTGTCCCAAGTTCAAAATATTATCAGTGGAAAGAATTAATTAGCTGAAGTCATCTGAATACATTTTGTAATTTGTTTTCCTCTAATTTGATTTGACATTTATATTAAACCCAGATTTTGAAAAAAAAATGTTTTTGATGCTACTTGGCATATCTTTGTACTACATTATGTGTTGCTGTAGACTTTACAAGATCAACATTTAGATGTCACCAGAGAGACATATATCCTTGTACTGTGATAGACATTATCAGGCACTCCCAAAGTAGCAGCAGCTATTTACATTGAACTTAAATAGACAACTATGGAAATGTCAGGAAGCAGTACATTTTTGGAAGTTGGAAACATTGAAGAGAATTAGGCTTTTCATTTTTGATTCGCATCAAGTGACCAAAAAGTATCTTTTGTGTTAGAATGAGTCTGTATGGGCAGAACAAAGACCAGGTAAGTTAGAAATCTTCACACCATGCATCCCAAACCTTTAGAGCATCATGAAATCAACTTAGGGGCTCATCACCACCATTCTTTTTACCGTCTATTATTTAGTTAAAAAAAAACCAACCAGAAAATATGAAAGCATTATACATAGCTAGGGTAAGAGTAGATTCATCTCATTTGAACTTAATTTTGTATTATGAAAAAGTTCAAGCATATACAAAAGTAGAGAGAATAGTATAATGAACCCACATATGTTCATCACCCAGATCCAACAGTTGTCAAGATTTGTGCCATACCAGTTTCATCTCTTTTTTGGCCGATGATATTTTAAAATGAATCCCAGACATTACTTCATTTTACTCTCATATATTTCAGGAGGGTTCCCTTTTCTCCACATCCTCTCCAGCATTTATTGTTTGTAGATTTTTTTGGTGATGGCCGTTCTGACCGATGTGAGGTGATATAGTTCATTGTAGTTTTGATTTGCATTTCTCTGATAGTGACGTTGAGCATCTTTCCATGTGCTTTTTGGCCATCTGTATGTCTTCTTTGGAGAAATGTTATTTAGATCTTCTGCCTATTTTTTTGATTGGGTTGTTTGTTTTTTTGATACTGAGCTGCATGAGTTTTTTGTATATTTTGTGGACTAATCCCTTGTTGGTCGCTTTGTTTGCAGATATTTTCGCCCATTCTGTGGGTTGTCTTTTTGTTTCGGTTTCCTTTGCTGTGCAAAAGCTTTTAAGTTTAATTAAGTCCCATTTGTTTATTTTTGTTTTTAATTTCATTACTCTAGGAGGTGGGTCAGAAAAGATACTGCTGCAATTTATGTCAGAGAGTGTTCTGCCTGTGTTTTCCTCTAAGAGTTTTATAGTAACCGGCCTAACACTTAGGTCTTTAATCCATTGTGAGTTTATTTTTGTGTATGGTGTTAGAGAGTGTTCTAATTTCATTCTTTTACGTGCAGCTGTCCAGTTTTCCCAGCACCACTTGTTGAAGAGACTATCTTTTCTTCATTGTATATTCTTGTCTCCTTTGTCATAGATTAGTTGACAATAGGTCCCAATGAGCTCTTTTTTTAAAAAATCTTTTTGCAGTTGGTTTACTTGAAACATACAACTTTTATTTATGTGTCTGTATATCTGTGGTAAGTCACAGTGCGAAATAAATTTCTTAACGTGGGTTGCAGTTAAAAACATTCTGGAAAGTTATTGTTGAGGTCGTTGACAGATTTTTGTTGGGAACTCGAGCAAACTTTTTCTTCTTGTAGACAGGCAGTTTCTATAGATGCCAAAAGATAGCATAAAGTTAAAATTTCTGCCATCAATTGCTTGTTTCTTCTGTGTGGAGCTATGAAAATGCTTTGGCTCTTTTTTTTTTTTTTTTTTTTTTTTTTTTTCTTCTCCCAAATGAGGTATCAGAATTTTCTTAGTTTATGGATATACAAGCTGTTCATTCAAAGAGGCTGTTTATTTGATTGTTTGTAGGACTGCATTAAGTAACTCAGGTTAGAGGAGATGCAGCCTAAGGTTTGTGGTCTTATTCTTAAGCAATGGATTTAGAACCTTGTTTGCCACTAAAAAATAAAAATAAAAATAAAAGCATTATTTGGGGCAAGATGGCAAGGTCAAGCGTTTACTTATGTGATATATTTATATTCTGTTCATCTTTCTCCAGGTCAAGAAATTAGGAAACAGCAAGAAACAGGGTTGTTTTCCAGCTATTGTGTTCTCAAAAGTCCATTGAAATATTAGCATTCTACCTTTCCAGCCACAGGACCTTCACATATGCTGTTCCATTTATCAAGAGGAATGGACTTCCTTACCCACTGATGCTTCTCCTAGTTTTTTTTTTCTTTTCTTCCTTTAAATCTCACTCTCCCCTTTCCCAGAAAAACCTTCCATGACCTTCTTAAGTCATATTCCCCCATTATGTGCTTAAACCACTGTGGGCCATTCTTTGGTAGAACTTATTAGTGTTGCAGTTTTACATTTCTCTGTTGCAGTAATCCATCTAATATTTCTTTCCCTTCCTCATCTGTCAACTCCATGAAAGTGGGGATTGTCCTTGCTCATCACGGTAGTCCGAGTACCTAACACAGTTGAGCTCAACACAGGTTTGATGGGTGAATAACATGCTGACTAATGGACTGAATGCTGTCACCATAGAGCAGTTAATTATGCAGGCTGAAAACATCTTTATAATTAAGCATCCTTGGCTTTCAACTTTTGGTTTTTTTCTTGGAATTTCAAAGAAATAGGGCAGGGGTGATTTAATAGGTGCCATACTCAGCCTCTGTTGTTTTTTATGATGTCTGAAAGAATATAATGATTTTTTAAAAAAATAAAAGAATATAAAGATTTTAGCAGGGCAACTTTTGTATATTGTGAAAGGGATTTATAGACAATGACTGTTTGGCAAGGCTGCAAGGGAATGTAATGATTTCAAATACACTTTAAAAATGTGTAAGGTCAATCCCAGTCATTGAAGAATTTCCCATAGTTCTCAAAGCTACAAATTATACTAGAGAGATGGATGAATGGTGTGGAATCATTGGATAAAGTCCATGAGATTTAGCCTGGTACACAAGCCTGTTCACAGCTTGCCCCAGGCAGCCTCTGTAGTCTCAATTACTGCCACGACTTGCCTCAATCTTACTGCTCCAACAAAATAAACTTACTTGTTCTTAAAATATGCCAAACAATTTCACGTTTTCTGCTGGTAGTTCCAGTCTGAACACCAACCCTATCCCAATTCACTCGGCTAATTTCCTTATATATACACTTTAAAAAGTATATATTCTTTTTGTAAATTGCCTATGAAATAGTAAAGTGTTACATAAAAAGATGAGATCCCCTTGGACAATTTACTTGCTTTTGTGCCCTCCACCATACAAAAACATTATTTCCTCGTGAGACATGTAGTAATCCCTGTGTGTACACGTTTTTAATAGAAATGATGTAGTGAATAATGCTGCGTACAGCCTTTTTCACTTAAAAGTGTGTCTTGGAGAGCTATTGATGTTGTTATACGCAGCGCTCTCTCGTGCCTTTTAACGGTTGTATATCATCCCATTATATAATAGTGAACTTTTTTCTGTTTCTCTGCTGAGGATATCCAAGTTGTTCCTAATCTTTTTAATGCTACAAACCAAGCTTCAGGCAGCATTCCTCTATATGTCTCATTGTACAACTGTGTGAATGTTTCTCTAGAATATAAATGGAAATGTTGGATCATAGGGTGTGTGAATTTGGGGGTTTTATAGATACTGCAGAATTGCCCTGCAAAGTGGCTGCACCTCTTCACACTCATACCAGCAGCATATGAGAGAACATTTTCCCCGTATTTTTACCAACACTTAATGATATCAAACTGTTAATTTTTCCAACCAGATGGGTGAGAAATGGTATCTTGTTGTAATCCACATTTCCAGAATTTTTGCTGAGACTTGGCCTTATTTCCTCCCTTGGGTGGTGGTTGTCTTTTCCTCTTTGGTGCCTCTTTTGCTTCTGGCTGCCCTGTCTGGCTGCTTGTTTGGGCCCTGGTTCACTGCTGTGGCTTCTCAGCTTCTCTGCTCTCTGTTTCTGGCTCGTTGCTGGTTTTTCCTCTTGTTTTTGAGCAGGGTTATAGAGATATTAACTTCTTTCTCTTTCAATTTCTTCAAATAATATTCCTCAAGTGCCTGCTAGGTATCAGGCACTGCAGTAGGGGCCGATGATAGGGTGGTGACAAGACGGAGTCTCTGCCATCATGGAGCTTGCATTTCAGTGGGAGAAAGAGACAACGTATAAAGGGTATGTAGTACAATGTCATGTCCAGTGAAGATAAGGCAGACAAGGTGATGAAGATTATGGGCATAAGGGAGGGAGAGTCTTATTTCGGAGAAGGTGGTTGGGAAGGCCTCTAATAGGAGGTGAGATCTGAGTAAAGACCTGAATGAAGTTAGGGAGAGAAGAGCCTTCCCAGGAGATGCATCATCAGCAAGTGCAAAAGCACTGAGGTGGGAATGAGGATTGGGAAGGAAGTTGGTGTGGCTGGAGCTTAGAGGTCAATAAGCAGAATGTAGGAAATGAAGTTGAAAAGGTAGCCAGGATCCAGATCATGAAGGACTTCGAGGTCCATGATAAAGGTTTTTAAAATTTTATTTCCAGGGTTAAGCCTTGGAGGTTTGTGGCTGGGACAGTGTCACTTAGATGACTCTGGTAGTGGAAAGGGGGACAAGTGTGGGAGTATGGAGAACAGTCAAGTGGGTATTGCAGTAGTCAAGGCGAGGATGTCCGGGATCATGGTGATGGAGGTAGTGAGAAGTCAGATGTGGTACATATCTTGAAGGTGGGGCTAGCATGACTTGCTACTGGATTATCTGTACGTGTGGTAGGAGGGGAAAAAGAAGAGTTGGGGGTGACTCCAAGAGTTTGGCCTAAGCTACTGGAGGGCTAGTGATGGCACTTACAGAGGTGGTAGAGAAGACCGTGGGGAGGGCAGGTTTGAGGGGAGAAATCTAGGGCTCTGTTTGGGCGTGTTAAATTTGACATGCTTATTAGATATCCAAGTGTTGAGTGGCATTAACTACAAAAAATCAGAACCGAGAATATGTGTTTGGGAGTTGTCCCCTTAAGGGAGCATATTTAATGCCACAGACTGGGTGTTATCCCTGAAGGAGCAGCTAGAGAGGAAAATAGGATCAAAGACAGAGCTGAGGGCCACTCCAGTATCTAGGAGGCAGGGACTCGGAAGGAGAAGCCAGTAGACAGGATCGTTAGGGCTCTGGAGACCGAGAATGAGGGAGTGACTGTGTCATATGCTGTCAAAGGATTAAGAAAGATGTGTACTCAGGGCAACGCATTGGACTTAGTAAGACCCAAGAGTGTGGTGACTTCTACTTGAGAAGTCTCAGTGGAGAGAGCTGGGGAGAAAATCAGGTGAGGAAGTGGAGATCCCCCTCATTTATAAAGGTTGGGTAGAGCGAGAGAGCTGTCACCATTGCTTCTCTGCTCTCTTAAAGTTGGAAGTGTCTTGGCTAATTTTGGCTCTTTTACTCAGAGCTGCTTAGAATGCAGCACTGGTTTCTTTCTCTCTCCCAGCTCCCTTAGCTCCCCATGGCCATCACCCCCATTTCCCAGACTGTGTTTGAAGTCCTACCTCGGTCTTCTTATAACTCTGCACCTTGTCTCTGCAGCTGACTCCCCCGCAGACAAGAGGCTCTGGGGCAGCTGCATTGTTGATCTCCATCCATAATTCCTAGGTCATTCTGGGTCTCAGTAATAAATATTTGTTGAACTTCACTTCACTTGCAATTGCGTTTTAAAAGGGAGGATGGGATAAAGGAGGCTTTGTTCTCATTAGATGAGAGTCTGAATTTGATGAGCATTGTAGGAGAGTGGATGAAGAAAATAAGTTCTATTAGATGAGCAGGCAACTACATAGTTGATACAAAAAATAGCACCATTCCTCATTACATTGGTATTGCCATGGCAGTAGGGTAGGACACTTCAAGGACCTGGTGTATCTGTTTGTTTGGGTTTTTTTTTTTTCTTAAGTTAATTTTGAATGAAGGTTAATACAAAGGTCTTGCGCAGAGCCTTTCACTGGTGAGTGACAATGATGTTAATTCCATTTTGGACTCAGCCTATGAAGTTTATGAAGTTGAAATACATGCTTTGTGCAGCAAAGTCCTAGTTTTAATATCGATGGAACATATTTACTGGACATCTAATATCTCCTGGGCATTGTCCTTGAGATTCTAGAAATGAACATGTGTCTAAATACAACTCTGAGGATAAAGCAATATTCTCCTCTGCTCTTAAAAACTTTCACTTACCTTCTGAAGTATTGTGTTAGAAGTAAAGTAGGAAATGTCCATTAACTATTTACGTTTCCCCCCAAATTCAGTGATTATTCTCTTCATTGTTAAATATTAGAGTGGATTTTAAAAAGTGCTTATAAGGCTACTTGATTCAGGGAATTGCAGTGGCTCTGAGGAATTGTCTACTTCAGTACTCTTCAGTAAAATATGCAAGACCCATATGGAACTTTGAATTTTCTAGTAAAAAGAAACAAGTGGAATTAATTTTAATAATGTGTTTAACCCAGTATTGAAAATACCATTTCAATATGTCATCAGTATGAAAATTATTAACAAGCTACATCCTTTTGTTCATACAGTCTTTGAGATCCAATGTGTATTTTACACTTATAGCACATCTCCATTTGGATGCTAATTTTGCTTGGAAATACTTGATTTCTATTTAGATTTCATAAAACTTAGAGTTGAGGGTTGCTATAAACATACTTAAAATTTTTTCCGATAATGAAATGAAATAAAAATTTAGCTTCTCAGGGGCACTAGCTCCATTTTAAATGCTCAATGGCCACATGTGGTTAGCGGCTGCCGTACTGTACAGTGCAGGCATAGAACATTTCCACCGTTGGAGAAAGCTCTGTTGTACCGCGCAGGTCTAATTCAACCTGCTGAGGAAACTTAGTGGCAGACCTGGGACTAGAATGTTGTTTGTAAGGAGTTTCATAGACATAAAACCACCACTGGGAACACCAACCTTTCAAAAGACAGACGGTCAAATGGATTTGAACACATGGAGAATAAGGCATTCTTTAACTATTGATAGAGAAGGTTTCTAGGAGGAGTTAACCTGCCTTTCTGTGCTTGATTCTCACAAATAACAAGATTTAAATCAAAGCGCTCACACATTGGAAGTATTAGGTTACGTATAGAGAGGATTATTTTTTATTGCAGCAACATATACCTAACATAAAATTTACCATTTTAACTTTTTTTTAAACATAGTGGGCATTTCAGTGGCATTCAGCACATTCACATTGTTGTGAAACAATCATCACCATGTCTCTCTGGAAATTTTTCATCTTCCCAAACTGAAACTCTGTCCCTTTAAACACTAACTCCCCATCTCCCTGGCAACCACCATTCTACTTTATGTCTCCGTGAATTTGGTTACTCTAGGTACCTTATATAAGTGGAATCATACAATAATTGTCCTTTTCTGTCTGGTTTGTTTCACTTAACATAATGTCTTCAAGGTTCATCCATGTCGTAGCATGTGTCAGAATTTCCTTCCCAAATAATACTCTATTTTATGGATAAACCACATTTCAAAATTAAGATATAATTGACTTAGAGCATTGTGTAAATTTAGGGTGTGCATGTCAGGTTGATACATTTATATATTGCCTTATGAGCACCACTGTAGCTTTAGTTAACGACTTTATCATGTCACATAACTATCACTTCTTTTTTTGTGTGGTGAGAACATTTGAGATCTAGGCTCTTAGCAATTTTGAAGTATTTAGTACTATATTGTGGACTATAATCAATATGCTCTGCATTAGCTCTCCAGAACTCATTCATCCTTCGGTTGCAAGTTTGTCCTCTTTCACATCTCCCCAATTCCCGCACTCCCCTGCCTCTGATAACCACCATATTTTACTCTGCTTCTATGAGTTTGGCTTTTTAAAGATCTCCCATAGAAGTGATATCATACAGTATTTGTCTTTCTCTGTCTGACTTATCTCACTAAGCATAATGCCCTCATGGTCTATTCATGTTGTCACAAATGGCAGGATTTCCTTCCTTCTTACGGCTGAATAATATTCTAGTGTATACATGCAACATTTTCTTTATCCCTTCATCTGTTGGTAGGCACTTAGGTTGTTTTCTATCTTGGCTATTGTGAATAATGCTGCAGTGAACATGAGAGTGTAGACATCTTTTTGATATTCTGTTTTCATTTCCTTTGGCCATGTATCCAGAAGTGGGATTGCTGGATCCTATGGTGGTTGTACTTTTAATGTGGGGGAACCTCCAAACTGTTTTCCATAGTGGCTGAACCAACTTGCATTCTCACCAACAGTTTACAAGGGTTCCCTATTCTCTACGTTCTCCCCAACATTTGTTTTTTCTTGCTTTCTTGATAATAACCCTTCTAACAGATGTGCAGCAATATCTCATTTTTGGTTTTGATTCTCTCATGACTAGTGATGTTGAGCACCTTTTCATGTACTTGTTGACCATTTGGATATTTTCTTTGGAAAAGTGTCTATTCAATTCCTCTGTCCATTTTTTAAAATTGCATTACTTGTTTTTGTTGTTGGTGTTATTGAGTGGTATGAGTTCTTTATTTTGGATATTAACCCCTTATCCATTATATGGTCTGCAAATATTTTCTCCCATTCCATAGGTTGCCTTTTCATTTTATTTATTGTTTCTTTTGCTGTGCAGAAGCTTTTTAGTTTGATGCAGTCACACTTGTTTTTTTGCTTTTGTTTCTTGTGCTTTTGCTGTTGTATCCAAAACATCATTGCCAAGACCAATGTCAAGGAGATTTTTTCCTTATGTTTTCTTCTAGGAGTTTTACCTTATCAGGTCTTACATTTAGGTCTTTAATCCATTTTGAGTTAATTTTTGTGACTGGTGTAAGATTGAGGTCCAGTTTCTTTTTTCTGCATGTGGTTATCCAGTTTGCTCAACACCATTTGCTGAAGAGACTGTCCTTTCCCCATGAGTGTTTGTGGCTCCCCTGTGAAATGTTAGTTGACTGTATATGTGGGGATTTATTTCTGGGCACTGGATTCTGTTTCTTTGGTCTATGTGTCTATTTTTATGCCAGTATTATACTGTTTGAATTACTGTAGCTTTGTAGTATAGTTTGAAATCAGGAATTGTGATGCTTCTGGCTTTGCTCTTCTTTCTCAGGAGTGCGTTGGCTATTTGGGGTCTTTTGTGGTTCCATAAAAACTTTAGGGTCGTTTGCTCTATTTCTGTGAAAAATGCCACTGGAATTTTGATAGGGATTGCATTGAATCTATAGATGGTTTTGGGTAGTATGGACATTTTAACAATATTAATTTTTCTGATGCATGAACATGGGATATCTTTCCATTTATTTGTGTCTTCTTCAGTTTCTTTCACCAAAATCTTGTAGTTTTCACTGTTCAATCTTTTACTTCCTTGGTTAAATTTATTCCTCAGTGTTTTATTGTTTTTGATGCTGTTGTAAATGGGATAATCTTTATTTCTTTTTCAGATAATTCATTGTTAGTGTATAGCAATGCAACTAATTGTTGTTGTTGTTGTTGTTTTTGGCTGCGTTGGGTCTTTGTTGCTGCACGCAGACTTTCTCTAGTTGTGCGGAGTAGGGGCTACTCTTCGTTGCGGTGCACGGGCTTCTCATTGCGGTGGCTTCTCTTGTTGTGGAGCATGGGCTCTAGGGTGCGCAGGCTTCAGTAGTTATGGCACATGGGCTCAGTAGTCGTGGCACACGGGCTCAGTAGTTGTGGCTCACAGGCTCTAGAGAGCAGGCTCAGTAGTTGTGGCGCACGGGCTTAGTTGCTCCGTGGCATGTGGGATCCTCCCGGACCAGGGCTCGAACCCGTGCCCCCCACATTGGCAGGCGGATTCTTAACCACTGTGCCACCAGGGAAGTCCCTGTGTGTTGATTTTTATATCCTGCATTTATTGATTACTGAATTCATAGATTAGTCCTAATGGCTTTTTGGTTGAGTCTTTAGGAATATATATATCATATATATCATATATATATATATATATATATATGATATATATATATATTTTTGTATATATATGATATTTTTAATCATATCATCTACAAATAAGGACAGTTTTACTTATTCCTTTCTGATTTGGATGCCTTTTATTTTTTGTCTTGCCTCATTGCTCTAGCTAGGACTTCCAGTATTATGTTGAATTAGAATGTAAGAGTGGGCATCCTTTTCTTGTTCCTGATCTTAGACAAAAAGCTTTTGATCTTTCACCATTGACTATGATGTTAGCTGTGGGTGTGTCATATATGGCCTTTATTGTGTTGAGCGGTTTTCCTTCTATACCCAACTTGTTGAGGATTTTTAATCATGAAAGGATGTTGTATTTTGTAAAATGCTTTTTCTGCATCTACTGAGATGATCTTATGGTTTTTATCTTTCATTCCATTAATGTGGTATTGATATATCACATTTATTGATGTGTTTGTTGAAGCGTCCCTGTATCCCAGGGATAAATCCCACTTGGTCAGGGTGTATGATCCTTTTAATGTGTTGTTGAATTCAGTTTGCTAATACTTTATTGAGAATTTTTGCATTTATATTCATCAGGGATATTGGTCTGTAGTTTTATTGTTGTTTGTTTGTTTGTAGTGTCCTTATCTGGCTTTGATATCAGGGTAATGCTGGCCTTGTAAAAATGAGTTTGGGAATGTTTCCTCCCCTTATATTTTTTGGAAGAGTTCGAGAGGGAGTGACCTTAATTCTTATTCAAATATGTGGTGGAATTCACTCACCAGTGAAGCCATCTGGCCCTGGGCTTTTCTGTGTTGGGAGGTTTTTGATTACTGATTCAGTTTCCTTATTGGTAGGAAGTCAATAAGATCTAATGAATGAATGAATGATGCTCAAATGTTATCCACCTTTGTGTTTACTGGATATCCTTTTAAAAGGCTCTAGATTAGGCTTCTTTTAAATCACTCAGTATTTGTTTTCCTGGGGTAGAGTGTTCCAGTACAATGGTACGTTTATAAGTGTTACAGACCTTATAAATGGTTGGAGACAAGGTATAAAAAATAATGATACTGTATTGGGAGGTGAAAGAAGGCAGAGATAGACTATAGACAAAATTATAAATGGAAATTTGTCTCCTTCTAATTTGACTGTATTGTCTCTAAAGTGGTACTGTGTAAAACATCAGAAAAATTTCTGCATTGATAACCTAGACTTATTAAGGAGTAATAAAAAATCCTTTGACTATAACAGTGGAGCTTAAATGGGCCAGTTATCCTCAAAATGAGAGAAACAAACTAAATCATCCCTACTTTCTAAAATAAGAACACTTCGTTGTCCCTTCTGTGCAACTATTTATTGATTTGTACTGCGGTCAGGCTACTACTTTAGCAGAGTCTCAGTCTGTGTCTTTGTCTGAGACACAAATTAGGGTTTTTAAGATAGCAAGGACTTCAAAACATTATTACAATGCAGGGGACCCAGTCCTTTCTCTTGTAAGCAAGGAAACCTGAATCTGAGAAGTAAGATGATGTCCGGAAGCGGTCTTTTAGCCTCTGTCTTTGTTGGACTCGTTTTCCTTGTCTTGGATTTTAGTAAGGATATCATCTCTGTTCCAGTTAGAAAGCGGGATCACAATGCCAGGTGTCAAATCCACAAATCAATCCTGTCCTTAATTGCTGAAGTTTGACATGTCCCCATGTTTGTCCCAGAAAACTCTAAGCATTCTCTTATTAGCAATAGAGAATTAAATTTCCTACGTAGACAAATTAACTTCTGAATTATATGAGAAACAAACAAAAACACCACCAGAGAGTGAGCGAGAGACACTTTCTTATTCCAACTTAAGGCTTTCTCAAACTAATTTCTCTCCCTTTCCCTTTCTCAATATTTTTCATAGACTTTATTTAACTGTTTGAATTCACCATCTAGTTACTACCTTCTCTGAAGAATAGATTTTGGTCAGCAACTCTTTAACAAATTAACTTACTATCCTAATTAAAGTGGAAGAGGTCAAAATAGACTACTGCAGTGAAGGGTGTTTTAAGCCATGTAGGTATTATGTTTGGGCAATTCTTGAACAGGGGATAAAACTCTTCAGGGAGATTTAAAACTTTATTTTGTTTTGAACAAGAGACTTTCTTAAAAAAAAAAAAAAGAAATGATGTGAATTGGCTTAGAATAAAAAGACAATAGACTAAGGAAGGAAAAGAATGTATTTTGTAGATAAAGCCAAATTCATGGCCTTGTGCATTAAATTTTACACAGTAAAACCTTACACTGGGTTTAAAGCTCAGTATCTTCCTCCTGCCTGAAACTAGTGACTGCATACCCTGGTTTTTCACATACCCCTTCCCCACTCTACTCCCAGTGTTTCCAGTTGTCTCCTAAGTGACAAAATAGCCTCCAAATAAGTTTAATTTTGAATCTAAAATAAATATACCCAATACATCTTTCTCTCTCTTTTTTTCTTAATAGAAAAGGGAGGATGAGGCAGAGAAGACAAAATGGTAAATACAGTTAAAGATCATTTTAATTCTCATCTAAGTCTTAAGCTAGCAAGTTAAAACACCTTATACATAAGGCAGAGAAAAACTGTCCGTTTGACATCACTTTCATTCACACTGCTCCCTACGCATGGGAAAGACCAGATGTCTGGTTTCAAGAGTATTAGGCTTTTTCCTGAGTACTTAGTAAAATTAATTTTTTGAAGTTCAGAGAAAAACTGCAGCTCCTTCTGAACTTTAGCATTTTATGGTTTAATAATACTCAATATCATACACAAGAAGTGTTCAGCAGAAAATGATCTTTGAATATTTATGCATTTGCAACAGTCCAAGAAAGACTATGAAAAATTCTTGGAACAGGGTTTATTTTGAAAACCCCGTTATGCTAAAAAAAAAAAAAAAAAAAAATACAAATTCATAGTTTTCATAAAGATTAGTGGGTACAATGTAGTGTATGGTAATGGCACTGAATAGGGAGGAAAAAGTCTCAGTAGATGACATTTCTTTCTCGTTGCCTGATTCCTACTAATTATGTACAAAATGTACATTAGATACTGTATTTCTCTCCTCCTTACAGAAAACAATATTTGGAAATTCCTACGTAAAGCTAATTTACCATGAGGAACATAATGCCCTTCAGTGGGTTATCTAGGTCTCTTCGGGATTGTTTTTTTCTTTAAACATACACCATGTGGTGCAATCTGTTCCACTCGACAAGAAGGGGGCTGGGGGAAAACTCGGTAGGGGGGGGCAGGAATAAAGTCCCCTCTGGGAGTTTTTGAGGTACTAACTAGAAATGGGGGAAATGGTACAACTGAAGCCTAGAAATAGCTTCCCTTCTGCCCTAAATCATAAGCCAGGTTACATTAAACTTAAGGGTTTAAAAAAAAAAAAAGATTTAGCAAGTTAGTCAATTTAGGGGAGAAAAAACCTGAGCCTTTCCTGAGATGGTTAAATTGCTATTCATTTTGTATTTTAATCTAACCTACTGGTGCTTTAATTTACAGAACTCAAAGGAAGCGTAATGCTCAAATATTTGAGGACGGCTCATGTATCAACCACTGTTTAATTTTGGAATATGCCTACTTGCTTGACACAATATTTTACCATCTCAACAAATGTTTAGCCTTTTTTTCACTTGACTAAAGAGAAATAAGTTTCACATCGCTTCATTCACCTTCTTATGTGCATATGCTGGGAAAGATTGGATGTTAAAAAAAAAAAAAAAAAAAAAAAACTTCCTCATGTTCTCTCTACTACATCTAAATCTGTTTACCAATTCAAAGCTGCTAAAAAGCCCTGCATTCTCCTGCTAAATCAACTGGATGGCTAGAAACCAAACTGTAATGTAACAGGAAAAAAAAATATATCAATTTATTTTCGTGACAGAACATTCTTGAGAAGGTATAAAACAGTTCTGGTCCCTATGCCAGTTTTCTTTTTTCTTTCTTTCCCTGTCTTCCTTTTTAAAGGGCTTTTGGCTTTTAAGCCAATCCTTTTTATAGTTATATAACAGTTCTAATATTTTGTGACATTTTGTATTGTGACACTATAGATGAAATTGTCATCGGACTGACACTCTGTGCTGTTTATGTCTTAATTACAACTGTTAACACTGTAGAGAAGTGTGCTCATCTGCCAGCACATGCTATGAAAACAACATTATTGTTACCCACACCAACACCCACTCAACAGGATATTTCCAAGATGGTAGTTTAAAGGAACTTACCAGCACAATGGACTTTTTACAAATTTTTTTAGCTTGCCCTGTTGTCGTCTTATAAAACCACAAACCAGTTTAAAATTGACAATCTTTCATTGTGATGTGGACTCCTAAGCAGGAGCTGCTTTTATAATTAGAAAAATTAGAATTTTTTTTTTGAGCACTCCAGCAGTGGTGGATTGAGGAATCCCAAAGCTATTGAGGGTTGTGACCCAAAAGTTTCTGACTGACAGTTGTTTGAGAAATAAAATAGAAGGGACAGGGAAGGATAGATTTAAAGATGAAAAGATGAGAGAAGAGTTACTTGTGTTCACAGAGTTGGCAATCTTTAAATAACCAGGTCAAAATCCAGCGACCATTCCCAGCTCTAATAGGTGTCCTTTATCAGAACCCAGTCTGAGCCCTCCTGAAACTGGCTCCTTATTGAATGCTTGGTAGTTTAGTTCTTGCTTCGAGAAGTTTTACAGGTCCAGTGATCTGTGAGGGACAAAATCCTATGAATCTATCTCCTGATCAATATTATTATACTAAGCGATTGTCACTGTCTTTTCATTTGTTAAAAAGCTAAAAGAGTGAGCAAACAACCACTTGGATCCTGAGCCTTATCCCCATAACAAAATAACTGAAAAGTAAAGATTACAGAAGATGTAAAATCAGAACTACTGGTATTCACTGTTTAGGTGATAGTGACAGTAAATGACTTTTTTTTGTTTTTTGTTTTTATAACAGCACACAACACTCATTCAGCAGCTTATTTAATCAACAGTCCACCTTTCAGCATCAGCTTTGAACACTTCCATGGGTTTGGTAGAAAGCAACTTCATGACACTGAAAGAGTAGTAGGTCTCCCAGTGATGGCCTGAAAGTTCCAAGTAGATTCTCGAATCTTCATTGTTATTGAGGAAGTAATGAGATAACTGAACATGTCTGATTCCTAAAGTTCCTGCAGTGATCTGCATATTCTTTAACACTCAGCTTTTTTCCTAAATAGGTTTTTCAAGTAGTATGTGAGGAAGCTATTGCCGCACCTCCTTTTGAATGGTAGCTTCTGCTTCATTTGGATTTTCAACACCAATAGGATATGGTGCTCTTCCTAAAAGAAACTGTTCCCATTTGGGAATATATTCTTCTACTGATGCCCAGTAAAGAGTCTGGAAAAAAAAACCAACATCCAAAAGTAAAAAAGCATATCAAGCAATTGAACTTGGCTCTTCATAATAGTCTAAATGTTTATTCACTTAAGTGTGTGTGTGTGCGTACACACACACACACACACACACACTCACACACTCACACATATACGTAGAATGCACTTCCTCTACAGAATATTTTATGTTAATTTTAGAAAAAAATCTGGCTACTTACTAGTGTAAATTTTCAAATTTCTCAGTAAAACTAGAGCCTGGCAGAATTACAGGTTTTACAATTTTATTGTGATTTTACACGCCCTCTTGTGGCCAATCTTGTGATTATTACCAGTAGTATCATTTATGGCTACACAATCATTAAAAGTTTTTGTTTACTGTTCCCAATCCCATACTAAATGACTGCCCACACTAAAATTAGCACAATGAAATGATTCAACGTGAACAACTGCTTTAGAACTAACAGAAAAAGAGGTGACCTGGATGAGATCAGCACCTGAAATATAAGGGGCATGCCTAGAGGACTCAGGTGAACTGACCCCTTAATTGTAGGGGGGAAAAACATTTAAAGTTATGCATCCGCAAAATTATGCACCCACTGTATCTTTCAGAAGAGCACCTGATATGGCAAACTGTAACTTCTCCCCACATGTTCTTGGATAATAACAATAATATCAACATCATCTAGCTATTCTGAATTCAGGTAACTTGGAAGTTGAGACGCTGTGTTCCTAGGCTGACTGTAGCAGTCCGTAAGCTGTGGAAGCTTGTACTGCACTGCTGTATGGCATCTACACGCTTGCATGGTTTCTTGGCTGAGTGCCCTAAGGAGGCCAAAGAAGAGTCAGATGCCAAAAGCTCTGTGTCACAGGAGGGCATTTGATATGAGATCTTCACTGTCCAGCTCATTTTCAGAATTCAGTCAAAGAGTTAGATAGCACTGGGGAGACATAATTATTCACATTGAGCATTAAAAAGGTAGGGGGTGGGGGCAATTCCCTGCCAGTCAAGTGATTAGGACTCAGCACTGCCACTGCAGAGGGCTCGGGTTCGATCCCTGGTCGGGGGACTAAGATCCCACAAGCTGCCTGGTGCAGCCAAAAAGTAAAAACTAAAAACTAAAAAAAATAAGATGCTATGATTAAAAAGCAAGAAAAAAAGGGATGAGGGCTCTGAAAGCTGAAAATGATGAGGGGCCCCATGTATCTATGCATCTATGCATGTGGTCTGAGAAGTAGCCTGACATACTTAAAATAAAGGTCATCCTGCTGTGCGAGACTAGCTAAGAAAAATACCAACCAAGGCCTGTGGCTGGGTGTTTCTCCGCCATTCACGGCTGGATTAACCCCTATTGTGTGGGCCCTGTACGGGCCAGAGTAAGGTATTGGAAAATTCAACAAAGAAAAAGACATGCCCAAGGCACAACTTTGAACGGGAGTTCTTTCTATCCTTGATCACTGCCTTTCCTTATTACTCTAGATGACACAGAAAATGGGAGGACAAATTCTCAGCCTTTAATTTTTGAGTCTATTCACATCACTGGTTAGGCAGCAAACAAAAACTGTATCGAAAAAAGGTCATTAAAAATATAAAATCAAACTATTCTATATGTAGCAAATTCCCTTTCAGCACACATACATTCGTATACCAAATACGGTTTATTTTTGCCAACCATCTTCCCAATCTGTTCTTGAACTGAGCAAAATCAAACAGACAAAAGCCACGCTATACTGCATGATAATATGCATTTAAATAGCGTTGGTTGCATTTTTGGTGAAGAGACTGAGCTGCTACTTCTAACATCAGCCAACAGGAAAAGCATTTTGGTTAGGCTGTCATCTCAAGATTTAGTGCATATTGTCTGTTAGGATTTAACAAGAGTCGTTTCTAAGTGACTCGGTGAAAAGACACAAGGTCTTGATAAAATTTTCACTTGATGTAAAATTTTTTTAAAACCCAGATACTTACAGATTACCCACTACATACAAAGCATGGCACTGTGGACATAGAGACATCAGTGAGACACATCTCATTTATTTTACTGAATGAAGGAATCTGGGATATATACATACACAGCCACTTACAACGCACTACTAACTGAAGAGCCTCTCTTCCTTTTTTTTTTTTTTGAGGGTCTCTTCTTTCACATTTGTTCCTTAAGATTCTCACCTCGAGAGAAGCCACCTCAGGCGGTGGAACTGGATGATTCTGGGTCTGTAGAGACTTCTCTGCCGCTTCTATATCCTGTAACAGAAGCATTTTCAAAACAAAATGTATTTAAACCACACACACAAATGGCAGCTGTAATAGCAATATCTGTATCCCAGATATCCCAGATACAATATCTGTATCGCTTCGACTCTCCTCTGGATATACAGTTTGAACTGACGGACAGGCACTGACAGATCACTGCTTAATTAACCGGTTTCAAAGAGAGGATGCAGGGTTTCTTATTTTAAAATAAAAGGCAGGGATGGGGGTGGTACTTCTAAGTTCTGCCTTTTTCATTTTAAGTAGCTAGGAAATGCCAATAATTCTTGGAAAAAGAACTTCCTCTAAACTGCTCAGAGTACTAACTTAGCTTTAAAATCCTTTAAAAACAGCCAGATGGATAAAATAGTCAAATATTCCGGTACGAAAAACAACCGGATACTCGGACCCATGCTAGGCTGACCTTCAAAGAGTTCTAGTCTGCCCAGATCATGCAAATGGTATATGAATGACACACATTACATTTGTTCAATATTCCACTTTTTAATTTTATACTTAGGCAAATACTTGCCGTATTGAAAAGGTCCATGAGGTCCCTGAGTACTTTGCAACAAGAACCTTTCACTATGCTATCTAGATTTTTAGTATCAGATTGCCTAAGCTAATCTCAAAGGCAAGTTTTATTGCTAGGTAGTATTGATACATCCTTCAGCTGATGGCATTCAAGTATCGTGCGGTACTTTGTAGTTGAACTTGTAGGTGTTTGTGTTTTCTCTTACGTTTGTAGAAACACCAGTGTACTTAAGGTTGATTCATACGTCAGTAAAGATTTTATCTAGATCCTTACATAAAGTTCACACCCAGAAATGTAAGACTTTGCAAGTTGTTAACAGAAATATTCGAGCCCTGTTAAATAAATACTCCCCAAATCAGCACCTGTGTTGTCTTGTGCTTCCTTAGGTTTGTCAAGTTTCCAGGGTGTTGGTTGAAGGCCATGTGAATTTTGTCTCTCCTTTGAGCTTAGTGAGTTGAGAGAAGAGAGAAAGTTCTCTGCTCCATGTACAAGCACTGGAGTGATCTAAGAACAGGGCTGTTGGACAGAAGGAGAGCGATGGAAAAGGGCGTGGGAGTGGGGTGTGAAGAAGCCAACGCTGAACAGGAGAAAAGAGATAGCAGATGGCAGCGGCGGGAGCAAGGAATGGGTGTGAAATGGAAAAGGGAAAAACAGGAAACTCCCTAAAGGGACTCCCCAAAGTTGCACAACCAGTAATGCACCTGCTGTCTAGAGGAAGGTGATTTGAAGGGGAAAGACAACAATTTAGGGATAAAAAGCCCATCTATAAGCATGTCTCTCCCATACCAGAAGTTCACGGCCAAGACTCGGGCTTAAAGAGCTCTTGACGCCGATGAAGCAAGAGACATGGGAGACCAAGTCTTCTGATTACACTGAAATTTAAGAAGGTCCTGGAAGAACCACTTTTTACTTCTAGAAATCAAACAATAAAAATCAGAACCCCAATTTTACCATTATTCTAAGAACAGTTACAAAGTTATCTTTACTGGGAGATCTGGGTGCCACTAGCACCTATAGGCAAGATTAAACATTTTTCTTAAAGATCAGAAAATAAGGATACTGAGTATCTCGTAGAGAAGAGCAGATCTGCAACACAAAGAGCAGGAGATGAGTTTAGGAGGAGGGACGTGTGGCCTGGAAAAGCAGGCCTAAGTCAGCCTCACCTAACTGTCCCCTCTGCAGCATTTCAACAAGGGATTATCACCCCTCCAGAGAACTCCTTCCTTAGCTTACGTCATATTTCACTTTCTTAGATGTTTTGCTTACGTCTCGGACTCCTTCTCCTCAGCTGTGGCTCCTTTTTCTCTGGTTTAATCCTCAGGGTGGGCTTTCTTAAGATTTGTGACATCTGTCCCCATCTTTTTAAGTTTTCTCCCTCCAAGACTGTCGCTGATCTAGCTTTAATTATTACTGAGGAGGGATGGCTGACTTTTCTTCCTAGCCCTTACTTCTCAACCTGATAAAACTGAACTCATCTTTTTCCACTGAATGTACTGAATGTATAATAGTGGGAACTCTACCCACTCAGATACCTATGCTGTATCCTCAAACTCCAACTGGTCTTATTCCTGCCATTGAAAAATTCAAAGTTCCCTGTATTGTTCCATCAGGATGTCTCCTCAAGCCTTTCCATGTCATTCTCAATGCTGTTTCATTCAACAAATACTTAATACTTACTTGTACTCATGCCTAGGCCATATCTCACTTTAGTTCAATCCATACCTAACATGGAACTGATTAGTTTTGCTAAAAAGTACCTTAAATATGTCCTCCCCTAGATTAAAAAAAAAAAAAAAAAAATTGGTACTCACAATACAGAGGATCAAACATGCCTTCCTTAGCCTGACCCAAAATCTTGGCAGTTTGACCCCAGCCTTCTATAGCAAGTTAAATCTTAATACTTCCATATAAGAACCTTCCTTTACACTATATGCTGCCCGAAGGTAAGGGCTGTGTCTCATACAACCTTTAAGCATCTGAGAATCTAACAAAGTGCAGGGTATGTACTAGGTACTTAAATATTCATTAAATAAATACAGACTGAGATATCAAAGTTTCCTGAGTATAAACCAAAAACTTAAAAAAAAATTTTTTCGCAAAGCACCCAAGGGGGTAGGGGGAGAAAAGGAAAAAAGCGGAGAGGAAGAAAGCCTAGTTGGCCAGCTTTACCTGTACCTTGTTGCCTTGTTGTGTAGATTTGTCACTGGACCATTTAAAATTTTATATAGTTAGAGAACAAATGAAAAAGCAATCCCTACAAATTTGAAAATAAAATGAAACAAGTCTAACTGCTGTCTAGTGGTGGCATAACCACATGGAGAAGAATTACATCAAGTGGTCTTAGAACACCGTATTTTGACTGAGCATCCCTAGTGAGATACACCCTAATGACAAAAAGGATTGTAAAAAGTATGTTACTGAAAACCATTCTCAGAAATCACATGGGTGGTGACAGTGCTGTCTGTATCACAGGATAAAGTACATCAGTAGTTACACTGGTATTGGAAAATTCTTTGGGAACAGATTTTTGGTTTGAGGAAAAGAAGTCAGAGGTACAAGATCCATGATTTTTTAAGTTAAAAGTCTTACAAACTGGGATTCTGGAATTTCTGATATGAGCTTCTGATATTTATATATATATGTATATATATATATATATATATGTATATATATACATATATATACATATATATATATATATATAATTTTTTTTTTTGCGGTACACGGGCCTCTCACTGTTGTGGCCTCTCCTATCGCGGAGCACAGGCTCCGGACGCTCAGCCTCAGCGGCCGTGGCTCACGGGCCCAGCCGCTCCACGGCATGTGGGATCTTCCCGGACTGGGGCACGAACCCGTGTCCCCTGCATCAGCAGGCGCACTCTCAACCACTGCACCACCAGGGAAGCCCGCTCCTGATGTATTTTATCTTAAAAAAAAAAAAGTTGCAATAAACCCCACTAGTGCCCAGAAAGAGGGCTCTGAACATATTTCCTACCAAAAGGATCCAGGGCTCCTTGGAACAATGGCCAACTCCAGGTCTAAGCAGCAAATGCACATGATGAGCCTGGAAGACTGCATCAGACCAGAAAGAAAGGAAACTGTCAGACTGTTAAGATGCCATCAGAAGCACTCAGGAGCTAATTTGACGAGACTCTCACTTGGTAAAAATGGGACAAGTTGAGAATAAGTAGGAATAAAAATGGAAATGGATTGAAAAATTTCAAATCCCAGACAGCTCAAAAAGAAACAAAAAAGCAGCCAAAACCAACAGCACCTAATTGGTCACTTTTGGAAGATACTAGAGAACCAACCTATTTTGAAAACTAAATAGAGAGAATCAAGCATTCATCATGCTTTTTCCTCTCTGAAATATACCTCAGTGTAACCAAATAATTGATGAGGGGAAGTTTCTCAATATAAATAATCAACAGTTGAATAAGAAGGAATAAAATAATTGAATATTGCTTTTTGCAACCCCTAATGAATATACTTAGGCAATGATCATCAACGACTAACATTCCAAAAAGAGAGAGAGAGCCTGGCATTACGGAAGTGTTCTTCCCCAAAACATCGAACTTCAATCTGATCAGGCCTCTGTAATCTGCACTGTTAGTGGAGTATTCCTTAGCCTTATGTGGCTGCTGAGCCCTCGAAATATACAAGTCTGACTTAAGATGTGCTGTAGGCACACAATACACACTGAATTTTGAAGGTCTAGTAAGAAAAAAGAATATAAAATATTTACTAACCTTTAATAGCAGTTACATTTGAAATATTTTGTTTGAAATTTTAATAATATTTAATCTGTTTAGGTTGACGTTATTAAAAATGGTTCCTAGGAAATTTAAAATTACATATGTGGCTTGAATTATATTTCTGTTGCACAGCACCACTTAGATCTGTCAATTATAGGGATGAGGGGGAAGAGAGGAACGTGTTAAATGGGTACCTCAGTGATAGAATTAGCAATATCTAGAAACTCGACAGGACAAATGACCCAGTTCCTTTAACAAATATATGAAAAGGGGGGCAAAAAAGGGCAGGGAATACTTTTAGAAATTTAGGAGATGTATCAATTACAAATTGGATTTTATTTGGAACCTGATTGGATATTTGAGGATTTATTGTTAATTTCTTAGGTTGCTACTGATATTTTGATTTTGCTTAAAATAGTGCTGATCTTTTAGTGATAAATATTGAAATATACAAAGAGACATACTGAGGGACTTCCCTGGTGGTGCAGTGGTTAAGAATCCACCTGCCAGTGCAGGGGACACGGGTTTGAGCCCTGGTGCGGGAAGATCCCACATGCCGCAGAGCATCTAAGCCCATGCGCCACAACTACTGAGCCTGTCTTCTAGAGCCCGTGAGCCACAACTACTGAGCCCGCATGATGCAACTACTGAAGCCCACGAGCCTAGAGCCCGTGCTGCTCAACAAGAGAAGCCACCGCAATGAAGAGCAGCCCCGGCTCGCCGCAACTAGAGAAAGCCTGAGCGCAGCCACGAAGACCCAATGCAGCCAAAAAAAAAAAAAAAAAAAAAAAAAAAAAAAAAAAAATACACTGAAATAGTTACAGATGAAACAATGCAGTGTCTGAGGATTAGCTTCAAAATGATCTTAAGGGGTGACACTGAAATGTTACAGATGAAACAATGCAGTGTCTGAGGATTAGCTTCAAAATGATCTTAAGGGGTGGGGGTGAGGATTATAGACAAAACAAGGCTAGCTGTGTTCCGATAATGATTGAATCTGGGTGATAAGTGCACGGAAATACATTCTTCTATTCCTTCTTTTACACAGGTGTGAAATTTTTATAGCAATTAAAAAACAAACTTCCAGTGTGCGTGATGGTATAAGTGTCACTCTCTGGCATGAATCTTTAATCTGCTGTGGGATGCTCCCATTCTTCCTCACGCCAGAGTGTTCGTCCATCCTCCCCACAAGAGGATGTTTGTTACCACAAAGTCGCCTTTTTGGGTTAAACTAAATTTTGTGGAGGGAAAGGTGGGAGAGATGGCAGTTTATATCATGAAAGTATCTGTAGAAATAAAATCCTCTGTCTTTTAAATCCATTATGTTTTTGCTAAATTTCATTGTATTAATACTAATTGAAAAAATCACTGAGCCTGTTTTTAGAGGCCGCTATCTTCTATATTTACTGACTAAATCTTCACTGTGAGTTTTCTTTACTGCTTAGATTCATATTCATTCTTTTACTAATATGTTTGATGGAATTAGTCTCTTTCTTATTGCTCCCCTTTTAAAATCATGCTTTGATATTTTTGCTAATTTATTTTTTCAAGTGCAATTAGAGAAATTTTTGTTGGGATTTTATTAAATCTAAAAATAACTTTGTGACAACTGAGTTAGAAGAATAATAGTCTCCCCAGGTAGGATTAAGGCGTATGTCTCCATTTAAATTTTCTCTTAAAGCTCCCACTGAAGTGTAATAATTATCTTAATACCATTCATGCAGATCCCTTGTTAAAAGCATTCCCAATTATATATTTGATAATTTTATTGCTAATATGAACGTGGTGTCTATTTTCCAGCTGTATATATACAGGATTGCTGTTGTTTTTTATGTTTACATTTTATCCATTAATTTTACTCAACTCATACCAGTTTTGAAACAACTTTGGCTTCTCTAAGTACAAAACTGTATCATTGAAAGATGCTAGTGTTATATCTTTCTTTCTGAAAGTTAAAGCTCATGCCCTTTTAGTGTTTATGATATTGTTCAGAACATGTGAGTAAGGTCAAATAATGGACGGTGATACAGTCATCCCTATTTTGTTACTATCTTACAGGAATGCTGCCAGGTTTTAATGGTACCATTTTCAAGTGCACTCTGTACTTAAGTACCCATCCTGCTATAACTCAACCTGTTCTTGACCAAGGGGTGTTAGGAGTAGTTACCTTATGGTTTCCTCATCTCTAAATTAAGGGATTAGCCCAGATCATTGGTTTTCACAGTTCCTTAGAGCCACAGCAGTGCAGGCAAGGAAGGGCTGAATGGATAGGGCTTTGGGCCAACGCAGGTCCACTTTCATCTATTTTATATCTTTGGGAAAAGTTTTTATGCTTAAAAAAAAAAACCTTTAGACAAGAATCTAAGCTATATGCTTTTTAAAGTATCGCCCAACTCAAATTGTGTCATCAAGTCCTATTTATTTTACTTTGACGATAACTTCTATGAGAGAGCCACTAAACTTATACCCAAAGTTAAAGAAAATGATATGCGGAAAAGAAGGGCAAAGAAATTGCATATCCAATTATTCAAAGTATTTTTAAAAGAAAAACGGGGAAAAACTGCGTCTCTAACAGCAAGCACTGTATCTGGGATGTAAGAGGTAGTTGAAAAATGTTTCTAAAAAGATTGAAAGGAAATCCACAAAAATATACTAATTTCTAAATGGGCAGATGATATAGAAGGTATGCTTTTTCATCTTTGCTCTTGGAAGTTTTTTTACAGTGAGAATATATTACTTTGATAATTAAGGGAAAAAACACCATACCAAACTGGTTTCTAATGACTATGAAACTAGGTTCATTATCTTCCTTCTAGATATGACAAGGAGCTACCTTCCTTAAATTCAATCTCTCCACTGTTGAAATCACTTTGCATCTAAATAGCAAATGACTCTTTCTTAAAGACCCATTCATATGTTTGTTATATAAGTCTCTCTCTCTCTCTCTCTCTCTCTCTCTCTCTCTCTCTTTTTCTTTCTTTCTATTTTTTTTTTTGGCTCACTTTCAATACTATATTATCTCTACATACCAAGTCTCACCTTCTTCATCTGGTCTCAGAACACATATTCAGCCTTGTTTCCTGTGACTTTCCAAGCTAGTTAACTTAGGATCCCATGAACATTATTATTAGTAAGGCCATTCGTTCTTCTTCTGGTCTTGAATCTTCCTTAAAAATTCAATGGCATGCCTTCCCATCTGCCTACTGAAATGCAGCTCCAGCTTAGCTTCCTCTCTGAGACCTCATAGCATATTCTAGCTTTCAAAGAGTTTTTACACTTACTCCTAAAGTGCTGAGTATTCCACATAATTTAATTAGTGTTTGATCATACGAGGTCTCTATTTTGTGTGTGACAACCGTATGTCATCAACTGAGCCTGTAGGCTACTTGATCTAAAGAACTCTAACTTATACTTACTTTATTATCCTCACTTTCTGCCCAGAACTAGCTCAACAGTAAGGACCCTCTGGGCATTCATCAAATACTTTCTCATTAAAAGGAAGACACTTAATATTACCTGCATTTGCTGTAATAAGTAGCAAACAAGGCTTCAAGACTTCCAATTTAGATTTTCTGACTTTTCAGTGCAAATTCTAGATTATCCTATATATTTCCACTTAAAAATAAATATTGCAAACACCATTGGGCAAGTAAGACATATGGCAATATAGAATGCTTTGGTAGCACTATGGCTGTGACTTAAATTACTGTGGATCAAACTGCCAGAAGCTGAGAAGATAACTGAATTTTCCTCTTCCTTTATCCTCTAGTGAGGACAGAAGAGAACTACATCATGCCTATCGATGAAAATATTTAACAATAAAAAACTGAAAACACTGCTTTATAACTTAAATAATATAGCCTTACTACCAAATGTTTTAGTCATAGGATCTCTTGGAAGCTTGAATGGAAGCAAACTTTAGGGTTTTAATTATGGATGAAGCCATACAATTCTGGAAGCAAAGTATAGCAAGCAGCCAAAAATGTTACACATATGATTTTACTCCAAATGGGCACACTGGCCAAATGGTGAGGCCTTGCGCAATCACATACTTTGACCACCTCCTCCATCACCATCAAAAGAGATCGGGGAAATCTGTTATCTTAGATATGAATTCTGTGTGTTGACTGCGGCCCCAGTAGGGCAAAATCAAATTGTTTTAAATACATGATAGGTGCTTTATCGTGTTTCAGGATCTCCCTACGAATAAAAGAAGATGGAAGATAGAAGCTATGTCTTGCATTTGTGCTTGCACAAAGGTGACCTTAAAATTCTTCCTGTGGTGACTGATTTTTCCTTAGCCTAAGCAAACTTCAAGTTTTTTCATTTTAAAAAATGGGAATCCGTGCTTCTGGTCCAATCAACATGGGTTTAAAAAATAGACAGTACCTCATTAATTCTTTCTGTAACTCAAAACGAAGAAATTACAAAAATCAAAGTTATGAAGTTGACCTAAAAGGTTTCTGCAAAGTGGGGAAAATATATTTAATTCAGAGAATCTTACCTTTAAAAGACTAAGGTTCCTTTGTAAAGCAGTCTCAGCTCTTTGCATCTGAGGGGTCTTTTCCTTGTTTTGATCTCCGAGTTTATTCTCCATTTGTTGAAGTAACATTAATCTTTGTGATACTCTAGAGAAAATGAAGATTATGTAAAGTTTAAAGAAACATTTTATTGCCTGACCAATACACTGATAAATAACTCATTTTTAATTGCACCTCCCTTCAAGTTCAACCTGTTTTGAAAGCCATTTACTATGTCAATTAATAAGACAGTGAAAAACTTAGGTAGTTCAGTACGTCTTAAGTCTTGGTAAAATTATTTTTATTTTCATATGTATGCTATAAGTACATGTTTCTGTTTCTGTAACCTCTCTGGTCTTTTGAAATTATCGTAGAGTGTTGAAAAATATTTAGTGAAAATGCAAACTGTAATACGTATCCCTTTGTACACATACTTATATATACCTCCCCACACATACGTTGATATAACTTGCTATACGAAACCTTCTGCTTAACACTTCAGTACCCCTGAATCTTATGTTACACATTTAGAATTGTGCTAAACTTCCATATGTTTGAAGAAGCAATAAAAATATTTTTTTCCTCTTTTTCCAAGAGAAAGATGATGGTTCCATATATGAGTGAGAGGCTGTGTTTACACATGCATACTCACAACAAGGTAAAACAGTAATTGAAGAAAGATGTAGAAAGGTGTAAGTAAATTATCAAACTACTTTGTTATATATATAGTGGACCTTAAAAGTTTCTCCCTGGTTATATGCTCAGTTTTACAAGATTTTGGTCTTATTAAATGATCAGATGAGAAAAAAATACACAAATGGTACACCTAACAGTGTAACCATTTCCCAAATAGTTGAGATTTTCAAGAAACACTGTGTTGCATAGGGCTGTTCTTGAGGGTAGAACTAAAACCCCAGGTCTCTGAACAGTAATTTTTGTAAGAAAAATACCTTAGGAGGCCACAGTAGAGAGCCTGGTAATTAAAGGAAAACATAAGAGCCCACAATACAGAGGTTAGAGAAGGGTTAATACTAAATATAAGTGCAGGACTGGCCATATAATTTGCAGGGCCCAGTGCAAAATGAAAATTTTTCTCCTTGGCAAAAAATTATTTGGGGTCCCTTGTTAAAAAAAAAAAAAAATTACTGGGGATTTCAAGATAGTGAAGTTAGAGCATCAAGTGCAGGGCCTGTGACTACACAGTCACATACCCGTGAGAGCCAGCCCTTGGTAAGAAGTTTAGAGAAGTTCATTAAATACCGATGTGGAGTATAGAAAGCTTAGAGGGAGAATGAATTTATCTAGATATGAGTAACAAGAATTAAGAAGACAGAAAACACAATTAGACCTTTTAACCTTTATTATTCTAGAGGGATAATGACATGCCTTAACACCAACATCTCTCAAGTGTCAGAAAATTAAAATGACACACTTACAGATTTTTAAGTCTTCCTATGCACACAGTTTCAATAATAAAGCCAGGAGAGTTTGTACATTGAGATTAGCCTTTTAAAAAAAACTTACATGTCTTCATGTCTTTTAGAAAGGCGAATTTCTTGAGCAAACAGGGACGTCATCTTTAATCAAAGCTGCCTTTATAAGCTTTTCTGCTAAATAATAACATTTAAAGTTACTTCTACCACGTGTCCTCAGCTTTGCAACATTTGATCATTCAGCACCTCAATCCACTGGTTCTCTCAGAAGGGAAAAATACACCTTGAGCTATAATAATGTATAAAATGAAAGGAATGCACTTAAAAACACTTCTACTCATGATACATAGTTTTCCATATGCCAGATGCATCCCAGAACACTGTGACACAGGTAAATGCAGCATATTTCCCCTCTTCTTTTTGTACCCACATTTTAACCTTCAACAGAATTCAGAACAAACAAGCAGCTGGTACTAAGACTAGTAAACATTTTATTGAATCAACAGAAAGAAAGAAAGAAAAAAAAACCCCACTGTGTAAAATCTAACAGAGGAAAGCGCCTGGGCCAATACAGACAGAGGTCTAGCGAACTACTTGGAAGACTGAGTCTGCAGGCAAATATGGTTGGGTGCAAGAGCTGAAGGTGCCTGCCCAAAAGGAGAATACAATTTGAGCTGTAATGATGTAATAAAAAAAACAGGAATGAAAATGCCTTCTTGGAATGAAGCACTGGCTTTCCTAAATCTTATTTAGTTAATACTGATTGTCTGCTCACCGCCTGAGTGTCCAGCACTGATTTTTTTTTTTTTAAATTGAGCCCTTCCTTCACACACACATGGAGCGTAGGACACTGAGCACAGCCAAGGGAAACAGAAACACCGTCCTGCCCTCAACGGGTTTCCTCCTCAAGGCGCCGCTCTGTTTTCAGCACCGCGGACAGCAATCACTAGCAGGCTCGCCCGGAAGGGGTCGAGTTACAGATACTTTCCGACGAAATCACTGCAGGCCAATCCTCGCCGCCTTCTTCCCAGTTTCGGATGCAGCGTCAAGGAAATTCCTGGAAGTGAGTCCAAAGTAACTTCTTTTCTGTTGCGACCACCATCAGCACTTCACACTAACCCCAAGACAACGTCTGCCTTTTGAAACCGAAGATCCGCTGCTTCTAGGAATCATCAGCCCACGGACCACTCAAATTCCGCGTACACTGGAAGGACCCGGGAACTTTCCTCATCACCCTACCTCTTCCCCCTTAACAGTATCCTCCCCACCAGAGCGCAGCCGTCCTTCGGGCACTCGGGGCACTCACCCGCAGGCCGTCCTGCTGTCGGACCTCACTCACTCACCGAACCCCACACTGACCTCTTCCGGGAGGGCGCCGCCGACTGTGTGGACGTTAGGTCTGGGTGCAGACCTGGGCGTGGCCACGCCACCATCTTTGCGCAAGCGCGACGCGACGCGAGGTGATGTCATCACGTCCTTATAAAAGGAGGGCGTCCCTCACCAAAGGCTAGTGAAGTGACGCTTCTCTGAGGAAGTGAAGGTTGGCGGAGGACTTCAGGAGCCCCATGGAAAATCCGTTTGGTGGTAGCTCCATTTCAAGCGCTTTTTAAATGGTACCTGCATGAGCTGAAAAGACTTCAGAGAGTGAAAATGGTGTCTTAGAAGCCAGAACATCACAGTAGAATGGGGAAGGGGAAAAACACTTCAAAGTCGTCCAGAGACTTTACAGCCAATTCCACAAGAGCCTAAGGAAGAGCTTCACCGTGGGCATCTGATGCTGAGCCCGGCAGCAGAGCTCTGCCTGCTTGTAGGGCAGCCCCCGTAGGGACAAGGATGCTGATCTTTCACTTCTTGAGGAATTTGTGTATCAGTCGTTGTATTTGCGTGGATGATCTCATTCAGTGAATCCCCACAACGCCTGGTGAGATGGATGCCATTCTCCTAATTTGACAGATGAGGAAACAAGCTTGGTCATTTACGTAAGTTGTAGCTTGAAGCCAGCAGAACCTCCAGTAGAATTCCCGCAGCCCTCAGGACAAACATTTGGGAATAATCCCTTAGTGTTGTAAAGTGCATTCTTAAACATCCTTTTCTCCCCTTGAAATAACTTTGTGAGTTACATGGTAGTATCCTGAGTTACAGAGGAAGGAGTAGAGGTTCAAGAGGGGTAATGTTTTCTTCCTGAAGTTTACTGAGCTGGTAAAGGGCAAAGAGCTAGGACTCCAATCCAGGTGTTAAATTTTTTTCTTTCCAGAATGTCGACGTAAAACTTAGCTCCTGCTTCAGGGCTACTGCACTTCTATGTTTTCTTTGCTTGGAAAGCCCCTTCACCAGATACTGGCATAGACTCAGTTTCTCATCTTTCAGTCCTACTTCCTCAGTGAAGCATTCCCTGAACCTCCAGTATAAGATCGCGAGTCTGTCTCTTCACCCTTCCTCCTCCTCCTCCTGTTTTAACTTTTCTCCAGAACACAGCATCATTCCATGTATTTTATAATCCCTTGTTCATTTGTTTACCAGTGCACCCCCAGCTAGAATCTGAACTTGCTTTTTATATTTTTGTCTCTTCTATTTGCTGAGCAACTGGAACTGCCTGACTGTAGGTGCTCAGTAGATATTTTTGAATGAATGGATGAAATAATTCCCCCGTGGAAATTCTGTCATAATTTAAGAGAGGTCTGTCTTTAGTTGCTAGGACTTTTGATTTAGCTGTTTCACAGGGTTGCTTAGCAAAGGTAAAAAATAGACCTCTGCGTGGTCCTGTGTTCTAGGAATGAAATGGAGCTTTGGCACGGTTACAAGGCATTCTTGTTTATCTTTTATGGAAGTTAACAAATAAGGATTTTGCTTAAATTGGTAATAGGTTGAAGTTGAGAACTGGAAGATGGCCCGTTAAAGCATTTGGATGTTGCTGAAGACAAACTTTACTCGTCTCCCTTCTTTATGGGAATTTGCATAGTGACACAGTTGGGACAATCCCAGCTCTTTCAACTTTGAGCCCAGCTTCTTTAGGTCATTGCCTGCCTTAGCAGTGAACTAAGGAATGAATACCTCGGAAATTTTCTTGCAGTTTTTAGGAGAACAGTAAGCAGGGATATCTCACAGATACTTAGAGGTTATCTAGATAGACTGTGATAATTTAGTGATAGTATCCCATAAAAGTATTTCCTCCCTATCTAAAGATCTACTGTGATAGCCCCCTTCCTCCTGACGTAACCCATGGTTGATCCTTTCTGAGATACCTGGCTGGGGAGGAAGAATCTCTGGCAATTACACAGATTAGCTATTAATGTACAGCGTCTGTATTTATTAGGTAAGTTTAGGTACTTTCTGGAGTGAGGTATTCATGGTCTACCATGAAGATTGTTGTAACCTACTAAGTAACATCTGGCCCATAATGAGGCTTTCTGTAAATATATAGTGAAGTTATTATTTCCTAACCTTAGACTAGGTCTGTGCACTAGCATGCTATAATTGTTCCCTTAGCATTATTATTTAGAAATTATTGGCTCATTTAGTCATAAAGATGTATTTATTAAACATCTATAAGATGTAGTCTCTGCTCTCAACAGCTGAGAATCTGGCTCAGCTCTTAAGATATACGCAAAAAACTAGAGGATGATGGTTGACAACATAAAAGTGGCTAATACCTATTGAGTGCTTGCTCTGTGCTAGGCACTTTGCATGAATAATCCTCATAATAGCCCTATGAGCAAGGATGCCGAATTCTTACTATCTTCCTGTTCATAGCTGAGAAAACTGAGGCATAGAGAAATGACTGACTTCAGATCACCCTGCTAGTAAATGAACTGCAGCTTGTTTGATGTTAGTATTCCAAGTAACTCTGTATATTATATTGGGAATGTGAAATTAAAACGTATCATGCAGATTATGAGAGTTCTAGAAAAGACAGGAGAGACCACTACGAGTTGGGATAGTCTAGATGGCATTTTGGGAGACTGAGGTAGAGTTTGAAAAATGGGTGGGATTTGGAAGTCTGTTTTTGTGATTGCCTGTATCAGGTGGCAGGTGAGTGGGGGGTGAAGTCTTCAATGTGAAGGAGTCAGTGGACACCGGAGTGTGTGCTTGAGAACACATCTGGGGTGAGGGCCAGTGGAAAGGAAGCACTGAGAAGAGTGTTTTCTCCTCATGTCCCCCAATTTTGAAGATTTCATTTCTGGTACCAGAGGATGTGAAAATAGAGGATTGACAGTAATAAAGAGAAGGCGTTGTGGGAGATGACACCTGTAAGTTGAGAATAGAAATGAGGACAGAAGAGGAAGGCTTGGGGATGAAAAAGGAAGGACAAGCTTTAGAGTAAGAAATAATTCAAAGAATTGAAGAATCCGTGACAATTTGAAAGACTCCAAATTACTAACAGTAAATTCTGTTGTGGTTTGTATAGAGGTCATCTTTTTAGATTCCTTTTGGGTTTCCTCCGTGTAGTCAAATATTAAGAAAATAAAGACCTCATACCTGAAATGGAGTTAGTTTTTCTTCTGTTTTGGGAAATCCCAGATGAAGTTTGGGAAGTGGGGCTACTTGCCTGTATTTCTGCTTTTCTTCACTTTGAAATAAAATAATTAGAATCTTACCTTTTTCCATAGTTGTAGACTGTCCATTTCACTATGGAAAAATATTCTATTCTCCAAATAGATCTGTAATGCTTTAAATTGTCCCCACATGGGTTTTGGCCAGAGAGAACTTACAACGAGATACCTCTTTGGGATCTTTGGTCTGTGACTCAGCTATCAATCTAGGTCCAATCAGATAAAACTCTGCAGTCTAGAAATCATGATCACAGCTGGCACCTACGTAGTAGACGTTCTTCGCTGGGAGAACAAGGCCATCCTAGAGATTTCCAGTGAACATTTGCATATGACTTTTCCTTCTAGAGGGGCAAGTTAAAAACCTCACCAGTCCTAAAATTCACTTGAGGAAGCATTCGAATTTTAAAGTTGACAGCACACGTGATAATTCTTAGCAGATCATTTGTATGTTGTATACGTAGAAATATATGTACTCGTTACTTCCCAAGTTTTAGTAATTCAAAGCTCATGCAAGCCTTCTGTCTTAAACTGACATGCTTGCAGCTGTGTATAATTTATAAGGGCCTTGTTTTTTCAGTTCTGTCTCCTTGATTTCCCAGTGACTTTTAATTCATTCATTAGTTTCACTATAACTCTTTAACTTGGGTTTTTCTTTTTTCTTTTCTTTTCTTAGTGAAAAGCAACTTAGTTTTTTATTTTTAAAGCAAAATAAAAATCCAAAGTATGCAATCCTTTCACTTTTCAAGCTAGGGACCGGGAACATAAAATTCTATTCAATAAAGATAGCATGGTAGTGAAAACGCAACATCTATAAAGAGGTCTCCTTTTCCTTATCTGTTTTTTTTTTGAAGCAGAAGAATGAAAAGTAAGAGGTGACTCTGGAGTTGTAAAGAAGGGGAACTTTGAATTTTTAAAGAAGAGTAAACATTTCTAGGTTTTACAAAAGCAATGTTGTAGTTTTAGCCTGAAGCCTGGAACCACATGCATCGTTGAAGTCCTTTCTATTCCTCACTCTTGATGGAAAAAAAAAAAAACCCAACGAACCCTTATTTCTTTTTTTAAAATAAATTTATTTGGTTGCATCAGGTCTTAGTTGCAGCACGTGGGCACCTTAGTTGCGGCTTGAGGGCTCCTTAGTTGTGGCTCACCTGCTCCTTGGTTGTGGGATGTGAACTGTTAGTTGCGGCATGCGTGTGGGATCTAGTTCCTGGACCAGGGATCGAATCCGGGCCCCCTACATTGGGAGTGCAGAGTCTTAACCACTGCGCCACCAGGGAAGTTCCCCCTTATTTCTTTCTATGAAATTTGGGGGTGCAGTGGAAGGGTCATATTTCCTTTTATCTATTTCCATGATGTCATATCTCTTGTGTTCTTTAGGGTAGCATGACTGAAAGTGTTTAGAGTTGTGCTACATTTTCATGGCTTGGGCATTTAGTATCAAGGGGGCTAGTGAACCGGATGACGTTTAGACAAGTTCTGGGTCATGTTAGTGAACCAGAGGTTCCCCCGCTCTAGGAACAATAAGGCAAAACACTGTCTGATATTCTTTGTAGGCAGTTCTATTTGAAACTCCCCCAAGGCAATGTTTTGTGACTGCCATTCTTGTCTATCTTGACCCCCTCTTTTTTTTTTTTTGGTCTTGGTGAAATATTTTATTCTTTTTGTTAAAATTTTTATTGGAGTATAGTTGCTTTACAATGTTGTGTTAGTTTCAGGTGTATCACTTATACATATACATATATCCATTCTTCTTTAGATTCCTTTCCTATATAGGCTATTACACAGTATTGAGTAGAGTTCTAACTTGGGTTTTTCTTGAAGCAGGGATTCTCTCCTTCATAGCCTTCCTTCCTGTTTATTTTCTCCACTCCCCCCACCCCCCATTTTGCTCTTATAAATGCTGTACCGGCTTTTTTTTTTTTTAACATCTTTATTGGGGTATAATTGCTTTACAATGTTGTGTTAGTTTCTGCTTTATAACAGAGTGAGTCAGTTATACATATATATATGTTCCCATATCTCTTCCCTCTTTGTCTCCCTCCCTCCCACCCTCCCTATCCCACCCCTCCAGACAGCCACAAAGAACCGAGCCGGTTTCCCTGTGCCATGCGGCTGCTTCCCACTGGCTATCTACCTTACGTTTGTTAGTATATATATGTCCATGTCTCTCTCTCGCCCTAACACACCTCACCCTTCCCCCTCCCCATATCCTCAAGTCTGTTCTCCAGTAGGTCTCTGTCTTTATTCCTGTTTTACCCCTAGGTTCTTCATAACATTTTTTTTTCTTAAATTCCATATATATGTGTTAGCATACGGTATTTGTCCTTCTCTTTCTGACTTACTTCACTCCGTATGACAGACTCTAGATCTATCCACCTCATTACAAATAGCTCAATTTCGTTTCTTTTTATGGCTGAGTAATATTCCATTGTATATATGTGCCACATCTTCTTTATCCATTCATCCGACGGCGGGCACTTAGGTTGTTTCCATCTCCGGGCTATTGTAAATAGAGCTGCAATGAACATTTTGGTACATGACTCTTTCTGAATTCTGGTTTCCTCAGGGTATATACCTAGTAGTGGGATTGCTGGGTCATATGGTAGTTCTATTTGTAGTTTTTTAAGGAACCTCCATACTGTTCTCCATAGTGGCTGAACCAATTCACATTCCCACCAGCAGTGCAAGAGTGTTCCCTTTTCTCCACACCCTCTCCAGCATTTATTGTTTCTAGATTTTTTGATGATGGCCATTCTGACTGGTGTGAGATGATATCTCATTGTAGTTTTGATTTGCATTTCTCTAATGATTAATGATGTTGAGCATTCTTTCATGTGTTTGTTGGCAGTCTGTATATCTTCTTTGGAGAAATGTCTATTTAGGTCTTCTGCCCATTTTTGGATTGGGTTGTTTATTTTTTTGTTATTGAGCTGCATGAGCTGCCTGTAAATTTTAGAGATTAATCCTTTGTCAGTTGATTCATTTGCAAATATTTTCTCCCATTCTGAGGGCTGTCTTTTGGTCTTGTTTATGGTTTCCTTTGCTGTGCAAAAGCTTTGAAGTTTCATTAGGTCCCATTTGTTTATTTTTGTTTTTATCTCCATTACTCTAGGAGATGGGTCAAGAAGGATCTTGCTGTGATTTATGTCATAGAGTGTTCTGCCTATGTTTTCCTCTAAGAGTTTGATAGTTTCTGGCCTTACATTTAGGTCTTTAATCCATTTTGAGCTTATTTTTGTGTATGGTGTTAGGGAGTGATCTAATCTCATACTTTTACATGTACCTATCCAATTTTCCCAGCACCACTTATTGAAGAGGCTGTCCTTTCTCCACTGTATATTCCTGCCACCTTTATCAAAGATAAGGTGACCATATGTGCATGGGTTTATCTCTGGGCTTTCTATCCTATTCCATTGATCTATCTTTCTGTTTTTGTGCCAGTACCATACTGTCTTGATTACTGTAGCTTTGTAGTATAGTCTGAAGTCAGGCAGCCTGATTCCTCCAGCTCCATTTTTTGTTCTCAAGATTGCTTTGGCTATTCGGGGTCTTTTGTGTTTCCATACAAATTGTGAAATTTTTTGTTCTAGTTCTGTGAAAAATGCCAGTGGTAGTTTGATAGGGATTGCATTGAATCTATAGATTGCTTTGGGAAGTAGAGTCATTTTCACAATGTTGATTCTTCCAATCCAAGAACATGGTATATCTCTCCATCTGTTTGTATCATCTTTAATTTCTTTCATCAGTGTCTTATAATTTTCTGCATACAGGTCTTTTGTCTCCTTAGGTAGGTTTATTCCTAGATATTTTATTCTTTTTGTTGCAATGGTAAATGGGAGTGTTTTCTTGATTTCACTTTCAGATTTTTCATCATTAGTATATAGGAATGCCAGAGATTTCTGTGCATTAATTTTGTATCCTGCTACTTTACCAAATTCATTGATTAGCTCTAGTAGTTTTCTGGTAGCATCTTTAGGATTCTCTATGTAGAGTATCATGTCATCTGCAAACAGTGACAGCTTTACTTCTTCTTTTCCGATTTGGATTCCTTTTATTTCCTTTTCTTCTCTGATTGCTGTGGCTAAAACTTCCAAAACTATGTTGAATAAGAGTGGTGAGAGTGGGCAACCTTGTCTTGTTCCTGACCTTAGTGGAAATGCTTTCAGTTTTTCGCCATTGAGGATGATGTTGGCTGTGGGCTTGTCATATACGGCCTTTATTATATTGAGGAAAGTTCCCTCTACACCTACTTTCTGCAGGGTTTTTATCATAAATGGGTGTTGAATTTTGTCAAAAGCTTTCTCTGCATCTATTGAGATGATCATATGGTTTTTCTCCTTCAATTTGTTAATATGGTTAATCACATTGATAGATTTGCGTATATTGAAGAATCCTTGCATTCCTGGAATAAACCCCACTTGATCATGGTGTATGATCCTTTTAATGTGCTGTTGGATTCTGTTTGCTAGTATTTTGTTGAGGATTTTTGCATCTATGTTCATCAGTGATATTGGCCTGTAGTTTTCTTTCTTTGTGACATCCTTGTCTGGTTTTGGTATCAAGGTGATGGTGGCCTCGTAGAATGAGTTTGGGAGTGTTCCTCCCTCTGCTATATTTTGGAAGAGTTTGAGAAGAATAGGTGTTAGCTCTTCTCTAAATGTTTGATAGAATTCGCCTGTGAAGCCATCTGGTCCTGGGCTTTTGTTTGTTGGAAGATTTTTAATCACAGTTTCAATTTCAGTGTTTGTGATTGGTCTGTTCATATTTTCTATTTCTTCCTGATTCAGTCTTGGCAGTTTGTGCATTTCTAAGAATTTGTCCATTTCTTCCAGATTGTCCATTTTATTGGCATAGAGTTGCTTGTAGTAATCCCTCATGATTTTTTGTATTTCTGCAGTGTCAGTTGTTACTTCTCCTTTTTCATTTCTGATTCTATTGATTTGAGTCTTCTCCCTTATTTTCTTGATGAGTCTGGCTAATGGTTTATCAATTTTGTTAATCTTCTCAAAGAACCAGCTTTTAGTTTTATTGATCTTTGCTATTGTTTCCTTCATTTCTTTTTCATTTATTTCTGATCTGATTTTTATGATTTCTTTCCTTCTGCTAACTCTGGGGTTTTTTTGTTCTTCTTTCTCTAATTGCTTGAGGTGCAAGGTTAGGTTGTTTATTCGAGATGTTTCCTGCTTCTTAAGGTGGGCTTGTATTGCTATAAACTTCCCTCTTAGAACTGCTTTTGCTGCATCCCATAGGTTTTGGGTCGTTGTATCTCCATTGTCATTTGTTTCTAGGTATTTTTTAATTTCCTCTTTGATTTCTTCAGTGATCACTTCGTTACTAAGTAGTGTATTGTTTAGCCTCCATGTGTTTGTATTTTTTACTGCTCTTTTCCTATAATTGATATCTAATCTCATGGCGTTGTGGTCGGAAAAGATACTTGATATAATTTCAATTTTCTTAAATTTACCAAGGCTTGATTTGTGACCCAAGATATGATCTATCCTGGAGAATGTTCCATGAGCACTTGAGAAAAATGTGTATTCTGTTGTTTTTGGATGGAGTGTCCTATAAATATCAATTAAGTCCATCCTGTTTAATGTATCATTTAAAGCTTGTGTTTCCTTATTTATTTTCATTTTGGATGATCTGTCCATTGGTGAAAGTGGGGTGTTGAAGTCCCCTACTATGAATGTGTTACTGTCGATTTCCCCTTTTATGGCTGCTAGTTTTTGCCTTATGTATTGAGGTGCTCCTATGTTGGGTGCATAAATATTTACAATTGTTATATCTTCTTCTTGGATCGATCCCTTAATCATTATGTAGTGTCCTTCTTTGTCTCTTCTGATAGTCCTTATTTTAAAGTCTATTTTGTCTGATATGAGAATTGCTACTCCAGCTTTCTTTTGGTTTCCATTTGCATGGAATATCTTTTTCCATCCCCTTACTTTCAGTCTGTATGTGTCTCTAGGTCTGAAGTGGGTCTCTTGTAGACAGCATATATATGGGTCTTGTTTTTGTATCCATTCAGCCAATCTGTGTCTTTTGGTGGGAGCATTTAGTCCATTTACATTTAAGGTAATTATCGATATGTATGTTCCTATTCCCATTTTCTAAATTGTTTTGGGTTCGTTATTATAGGACTTTTCCTTCTCTTGTGTTTTTGTCTAGAGAAGTTCCTTTAGCATTTGTTGTAAAGCTGGTTTGGTGGTGCTGAACTCTCTCAGCTTTTGCTTGTCTGTAAAGGTTTTAATTTCTCCATCAAATCTGAATGAGATCCTTGCTGGGTAGAGTAATCTTGGTTGCAGGTTTTTCTCCTTCATCACTTTCAGTATGTCCTGCCACTCCCTTCTGGCTTGTAGAGTTTCTGCTGAGAGATCAGCTGTTAACCTTATGGGGATTCCCTTGTGTGTTATTTGTTGTTTTTCCCTTGCTGCTTTTAATATGCTTTCTTTGTATTTAGTTTTTGACAGTTTGATTAATATGTGTCTTGGCGTATTTCTCCTTGAATTTATCCTGTATGGGACTCTCTGTGCTTCCTGGACTTGATTAACGATTTCCTTTCCCATATTAGGGAAGTTTTCAACTATAATCTCTTCAAATATTTTCTCAGTCCCTTTCTTTTTCTCTTCTTCTTCTGGAACCCCTATAATTCGAATGTTGGTGCGTTTAATGTTGTCCCAGAGGTCTCTGAGACTGTCCTCAGTTCTTTTCATTCTTTTTTCTTTATTCTGCTCTGCAGTAGTTATTTCCACTATTTTATCTTCCAGGTCACTTATCCGTTCTTCTGCCTCATTTATTCTGCTATTGATCCCATCTAGAGTATTTTTCATTTCATTTATTGTGTTGTTCATCATTGTCTGTTTCATCTTTATTTCTTCTAGGTCCTTGTTAACTGCTTCTTGCATTTTGTCCATTCTATTTCCAAGATTTTGGATCATCTTTACTATCATTATTCTGAACTCTTTTTCAGGTAGACTGCCTATTTCCTCTTCATTTGTTAGGTCTGGTGGGTTTTTATCCTGCTCCTTCATCTGCTGTGTGTTTTTCTGTCTTCTCATTTTGCTTATCTTACTGTGATTGGGTTCACCTTTTTGCAGGCTGCAAGTTCGTAGCTCCCGTTGTTTTTGATGTCTGTCTCCAGTGGCTAAGGTTGGTTCAGTGCGTTGTGTAGGCTTCCTGGTGGAGGGGACTAGTGGCTGTGTTGTGGTGTATGAGGCTAGATCTTGTCTCTCTAGTGGGCAGGTCCACGTCTGGTGGTGTGTTTTGGGGTGTCTGTGGACTTATTATGATTTTAGGCAGCCTCTCTGCTAGTGGGTGGGGTTGTGTTCCTGTTTTGCTATATGGTTGGCATAGGTTGTCCAGCACTGTAGCTTGCTGGTCGTTGAGCGAAGCTGGGTGCTGGTGTTGAGATGGAGATCTCTGGGAGATTTTCGCCGTTTGATATTATGTGGGGCTGGGAGGTCTCTTCTTGACGAGTGTTCTGAAGTTGGCTCTCCCACCTCAGAGGCAGAGTCCTGACTCCTGGCTGGAGCAGCAAGAGCCTTTCATCCACTCGGCTCAGAATAAAAGGGAGAGAAAGTAGAGAGAATTAGTATAAGTAGGAGGAAATAGGAAAGAAAGAAAGAAAGAAAGAAAGAGAGGAGGGAAGGAAGGAAGGAGGGAAGGAAGAAAGAAAGAAAGAAGAAAAGAAAGGAAGAAGGCAAGAAGGAAAGAAAGGAGGGAGGGAGGGAGGAGGGAAGGAAGGAAGGAATGAGGGAAGGAAGGAAAAAATACAGAAAGAAAGAAGATACAGTAAAATAAAATAAAGTATAATAAAGTTATTGAATTAAAAAAATAATTATTTAGAGGAAAAAAAAAAGGGAAGGATAGAACCTTAGGACAAATGGTGGAAGCAAAGTTATAGAGACAAAATCTTACATAGAAGCATACACATATACCCTCACAAAAAGAGGTAAAGTGGAAAAAATCATAAAACTTGCTCTCCAAGTCCACCTCCTCAATTTGGGACGATTCGTTGTCTCAAAAAGGGAAGGAAGGAAGGAAAGATAGAAAGAAGGTAAAGTATAACAGAGTTCTTTAAATTAAAATTAATTATTAAGAAAAAAATTAAAAAAAAAAATGGTCGGATAGAACGCTGGGACAAATGGTGGAAGCAAACCTATACAGACAAGATCTCACACAGAAGCATACACATACACATTCACAAAAAGAGGAAAAGGGGAAAAAATCATAGATCTTGCTCTAGAAGTCCGCCTCCTCAATTTGGGATGATTCGCTGTCTATTCATGTATTCCACAGAGGCAGGGTACATCAAATTGATTGTGTAGCTTTAATCCGCTGTTTCTGAGGCTGCTGGGAGAGATTTCCCTTTTTCTTCTTTGTTCTCACAGCTCACAGGGGCTCAGCTTTCGACTTGGCCCTGCCTCTGCGTGTAGGTCGCTGGAGGGCGTCTGCTTTTTGCTCAGACAGGACGGCGTTAAAGGAGCCGCTGACTCGGGGGCTCTGGCGCTCTCAGGCCGGGGGCAGGGAGGGGCACGGAGTGCGGAGCGGTCCTGCGGCGGCAGAAGTCGGCGTGACGTTGCCCCAGCCTGAGGCCCGCCGTGTGTTCTCCCTGAGAAATTGTCCCTGGATCCCGGGAACCTGGCAGTGGCGGGCTGCACAGGCTCCCCGGAAGAGGGGTGGGGGCAGTGACCTGTGCT
>NW_006781519.1:6792499-6815799 GCF_000442215.2 Lipotes vexillifer
CTCGCGCCCGTCTCTGGAGCTCCTTTAGGCAGCGCTCTTAAAACCCCTCTCCTCGCGCACCAGGAAACACAGAGGCAAGAAAAGGTCTCTTGCCTCTTGGGTAGGTCCAGACTTTCCCCCGGACTCCCTCCCGGCTATCCGTGGCGCACTAACCCCTTCGGGCTGTGTTCAAGCCGCCAACCCCAGTCCTCTCCCTGCGCTCCGACCGAAACCGAAACCGAGCCTCAGCTCGCAGCCCCGCCCGCCCCCGGCGGGTGAGCACACGAGCCTCTCGGGCTGGTGAGCGACGGTCGGTGCCGACCCTCTGTGCGGGAATCTCTCCACTTTGCCCTGCGCGCCCCTGTTGCTGTGCTGTCCTCCGCGGCTCCGAAGCTCCCCGCTCCGCCTCCCGCAATCTCTGCCCGCGAAGGGGCTCCTAGTGTGTGGAGACCTTTCCTCCTTCACGGCTCCGTCCCACTGGTGCAGGTACCGTCCTTATCCTTTTGTCTCTGTTTATTCTTTTTTCTCTTGCCCTACCCAGGTACGTGGGGAGTTTCTTGCCTTTTGGGAGGTCTGAGGTCTCCTGCCAGCGTTCAGTAGGTGTTCTGTAGGAGTTGCTCCACGTGTAGATGTATTTCTGGTGTATCTGTGGGGAGGAAGGTGATCTCTGCGTCTTACTCCTCCGCCATCTTGGAAAGAGTCCCTGTACTACCGGCTTTATCATTAGTCCTCTACTGAGCAAGCAATTAAAAACTTTCTTAAATGCATACTTGACTACTTGGTAAACATTGTATTTAATGCTATGCCACTGTGTTTATCCAACGCATTCAAGGTTCCTTTTTTTTTTTGGCTGCCCCACTAAGATGTGCAACCTTAGTTCCCAAACCAGGGATTAAACCCGGGCCCCCTACATTGTTGAGTATTTTTGCGTCTGTGTTCATCAGTGTTATATTGGTCTGTAATTTTCTTTTTCTGTAGTATCTTTGCCTGGTTTTGGTATCAGGGTGATGGTGGCCTCATAGAATGAGCTTGGGAGTGTTCCTTGCTCTGCAGTTTTTTGGAAGAGTTTCTGAAGGATCGGTGTTAGCTCTTCTCCAAATGTTTGATGGAATGCGCCTGTGAAGCCATCTGGTCCTGCACTTTTGTTTGTTGGAAGTTTTAAAATCACAGTTTCAATTTCGGTAGTTGTGATTGGTCTGTTCATATTTTCTGTTTCTTCCTGGTTCAGTCTTGGAAGGTTGTACCTTTCTAAGAATTTGTCCATTTCTTCCAGGTTGTCCGTTTTATTGGTGTATAGGTGCTCGTAGTAGTCTCGTAGGATCCTTTGTATTTCTGTGGCATCCTTTGTAACTTCTTCTTTTTCATTTCTAATTTGATTGATTTGAGCCCTCTCCCTTTTTTCCTGATGAGTCTGGCTATAGGGTTATCAATTTTGTTTATCGTTTCAAAGAACAAGCTTGTAGTTTCATTGATCTGTTGTTTTCTTTGTTTGTATTTCATTTATTTCTGCTCTGATCTTTATGATTTCTTTCCTTCTACTAACTTTGGATTTTGTTTGTTCTTTCTCTAGCTGCTTTAGGTGTAGGTTTAGGTGCTACTGCTTTTCAGTAACGACTTTCTTAAATTGAAAGCTGAGCGATCTACTGATGGTTTATTCTTACAGCCCTTCTCCTCAGATTTGGATACGAATGCCACTTTTAACATAAGAATATTAAAAACATTAGGTAGTTAAATATACACTTGGGATTTGGCTAATTTTTATAATCAAACTTTCCAGATATAAAAAATGAAATAATTCCTTAATATCCTTATATATGAGTCTGCTTTTCTTGGACTCTGAAAAAATACAAACAGGAGGCCATAGAAATAGCCTGAAATTTTATTTTCTTTAAGTTTTTAATGTATTTCCCCAAGTCCAAATGTCTATTAGTTGCTCATTGATTTGTTTATATATTCAAAAACAATGTTTTAATTAGATTACATGTGAGCCTCACTTTTTAGTTAACCTAAAATAGTTGCAGCTGGTAGAAATGTTAATGGTACTTTGAAAAATTGGATAGCTATCCTTTTACAATTTTGTTTGAAGAATATTTGTTTGTTATGAGATAGGGGTTAAACATGTTGGCTCATATGCCTAAAATTTTGAAGAGTAGTAGAGGGGAAAAGGAATGGATTCATTTTAACTCTAGATGGCAGTTAAACACAGCTAACAAAGACCAACTTGTTTGAAATACAGAAATACAAAAATAGTAGAACACACATGCATTCTCTTCTACCATCCAGTTAATTATATTCTCCAAATGGTATCTTGGATTGATATTACTAAACAAAGACGTATAAAATGTAATTACACACAAATGAAATAAATAGTGTAGACCTGTAATTGCAAGGTGTTTTTCAGCTGGTAATATGGCATATACCTGTGCAGTGGTATAGTGCCTGTATCTAATTTTGCCATTTTTACTAACATTTAATTCAGTGTAGTTTTATTTTATGTACAGTTATTTACCAATATCAATTCAAACCACATGCCACTGGGAAAACTATTACATATTTAACATCTTGAAATTTTTTAATATACGTAAAGTTTATTTTCATAAAAAATCTGGTCCATAAAAGTCCACTCCAAAATCTGGCACAGATATCCAAGCATGTTCATTTGAGATCACTTTTACTTTGCTTGGCTGTGCATTTAAAAATACGCTTTTTTACATGTAAATATTTAATTCACAGTGTTAGTGTATTGCTTTTAAGGTACTGAAATTATGTTTCTGATAGTATTTATAAAGGAAAGGAAAAGCTTGTCAGATCATACTTTGTTCTCATCTCATGGTCCTAGCTCTTTGAGTAGACTTTGTATAGATGTAGAGTGCAACTATCTCCAGTTTATAATTACTGTACATTGATATGATGTCTAGCAAATAGAATGAAAAGGACTTAAAGTAGACCTGATTAGTCTAACCTGATTTGTCAGGTGGCTTAGAAAAAGAAAGGATGTGATATCTTTACAATTTATTGATTGCAGATTTTGTATGAAATAACTAAATCCTTTTTGAGAGGACTTATTTGATTGACTTTCATTTTTTGTATGTAGCAATTTATGTCCTGAGTTTATTTCCAAACAGTGGATCAATGCATAGGCAATAGCTGACACCCAGGGCAAAGGGCCTGCATGTGAGCCCCCAGGCCATGTAGTTCCAAAACCTTGTAGGCCTTGCACTCAGGGCACAGGTGAAGTTGTTCCGCCTCTTAGCCACAAAGGTATGGAGGTTCAAAGTAGCCTACTGGAAGCTTAAACCCTGAACATCTCAGATCCTGGAATTGGCACTTGCCTTTGAGTTCGTAGAATAAATGTTAAGTAAGCTTTCTAATAATAGAGATGTGATCCTACTTTAGAGAGTTTGGTGCCCTTGTATTGATTTCCCTAGGCTCCAAACTCCTAATAGCAGATGTTGGTTTCTAATAGTTTCTTGACGAATGCTTGCTGAATATAACTTGGCAACATGATAAGTGCTTTGTTTCTTTTCCTTTTTTTGAGCAGTATAAGAACAGTCCGATGTTACTCAAAAACTGAAGTAAAAGAATTTACCCATTTATTTTAGAGCAGTTTCTGCTAGCATTTTATAATGATTGATGTAATTGCTGTGCGTGTTTCCTTGCATGAATATAAAGTTGCCAGAGCTTCTGATTTTTTCAAGTGAAGACAGAAATTTGGATTTTAATGTGAAATTTTCTGATTTTTCAGTGTTAGCAACTAATTCGAATAAAAAACAAAGCAAGCGCATGTGCACACACATACCAGTGGACTGATGGCTTGTAACCTTGAATGGGCAGTACTCTCATTTTGTAAGCTCATTTTTTAATAACATGTTCTGAAATTTATTAATTTAGATCTTTTAGTTATGGTTGTCATCAAATTATACTTTTTTGAGGTTACACTTTAGCTCTCTTAAAATTAGGTTTTGGGATCTTTCTGAAAGTCTTCATTTTCATTTTCACCATCATGCTCTTGAGTAATATCTACAGATATCTGCTCCCATCCTTTGCATTTCGATCCGTCCTAATTTCACTTTCAGAGAATAACCTTAAATTAGCTTTTGGAAGTAACTTGCTATGGGTAGCACAGGCCACCTACTTTGGGGCCAAAACTGCAAGTACTAAAGGCTGGTGTGTGATAGCCTCCTCGTGCGTTTTTCTTCTGCTTTTCTTCTTTCTACGGTCTTCTCCACAGTCACAGTGATTTTTTTTTTCAAAACGTAAATCAGAACTTGTAACTCTCCTCCTCAAACCCTGAGGTGGTTTTTCATTGTCCTTTGAGGAGCACCCGCGCTCCTTCCCATGGCCCTGCTTTATCAGGCTCTGGTCACCAGTGTTCTCACCTCCCACCAGATCCCCCCCTCGTTTACTCTGATCTTGCTAATGCTCACCAAGCTCAGTCCTATCTTAAGAACTTGTGCACTCAAGAGTTCTCCCTGCCTGGAACATCTTCCACAAAGCTTTTCATGTTCTTCACATGCCACTCCCCGAGAGTCCTTTCTTGCCCACTTTGACGAAAATAATCCCTTTCACCATCATTTTCTGTCCTCTCTTTAAAAATTATTTATTTATTTACTCACTGACTCACTTACTTACTTTGGCTGCGTTCGGTCTTCGTTGCTGCTTGCGGGCTTTCTCTGGTTGCGGTGAGCGGGGGCTTCTTTTTGTTGCAGAGCACGGGCTCTAGGCACATGAGCGCAGTAGTTGTGGCTTGTGGACTCTCGAGCGCAAGCTCAGTAATTGTGGCACACGGGCTTAGTTGCTCCGTGGCATGTGGGATCTCCCTAGACCAGGGCTCGAACCCGTGTCCCCTGTATTGGCAGGCAGATTCTAAACCACTGTGCCACCAGGGAAGTCCCTCTCTGTCCTCTTATTATTTTTGTGGTGCTTACCTCTCCCTGATATACATTTGCATACATATGTACATAGACACATAGACATATACGTATATATCATATATATCTGCTTACTTGTTTATTGTCTGTCTCGCCCACTAGAATATAAATTTCATGACAGCAGGAACCTTGTCTGACTTGCTGACTGCTGTATCCTTAATACCTAGAATAGCACCTAGCCCTATTCTGCATAACAGGATTGTCAAATAAATGAATAAATAAGATCTAGGTAGCCACTTTGGTATTGAGTGATAGAAGAGAGATCTCAAATTTGGAAAGGGCTGCAGAAACAAAGTTAGGAAGACATGGCAAGTTATGACTCAGGCACCTCAGTGCTGTACATTTGGTATAGCTGCCCATCATTGTAGCCACTTACCCCAATAGGGTTTTTTTTTTTTTTCCAATTTTAGAAATTTGATTTTCTATATTATATGATAGAATTAAAAATGTTAAACATGCTTTCTACAACTACATTCTCCTAAGTGACTTACTAAATTCATGGTGTGATTTTGCATGTGGAGTACTGTAATAATATAAAATCGATTACAAAGTTATGCTTTCTGAATCTGCACTCTCATGTTAACTTGTGATGTTCACAATAAAATCCTGGGATATGTTTCATAGTAATACTTTGAATTGCTGTCAGGTAACTAAGGATTCAGAGAAATAAGATTAAATAATTATTTGTATAGTATTTTCTTTGTTTTAAATATCAGTATATGTGAGTTCTTGGTAGAGATGTAATTCACAGTAGACACAACATAGAAAATATGTTAAATTGTTAAAGCTTTGCAGCATTGTTGAAATCAAGATTTTCTTGTAGTTTTTGTTGTAATCTAGTTTTGCACGTGAACTTTTATCTGTGTAAGACACATTTTCTGACAGCTGGGAATGCTTTTTAATTTTTTTAAGCTCCCCATTTTGTTTTCATTGATAGTTTAAACATAGTCTGTTGAGAGTACTTATGGAACTTTACAGAAAGTTCTGTGAGGAAAAAGACTTTATATAAACTTACTTGTCTGCCAACTTTGCTGTACATAAATATATCCATATAAATTTTCTACATTGGGACCTCCCTGGTGGTGCAGTGGATAAGACTCCGTGCTCCCAGTGCAGGGGGCCGGGGTTTGATCCCTGGTTGGGGAACTAGATCCCACGTGCATGCTGCAACTGAGTGTTCTCACGCCACAACTAAGGAGCCTGCGTGCCGCAACTAAGGAGCTGGCAAGTTGCAACTAAGGAGCCCACCTGCTGCAACTAAGGAGCCTGCCTGCTGCAACTAAGACCTGGTGCAACCAAATAAATAAATAAATAAATAAAAAGAATATTTAAAATTTCTAACTTGAGTAAGAGTAGGTCACCCTTAAACATAACAGGTATAGAAAAAGAAATATAAAAGTAGTCAACTCATCTTCTTATCCCAGATGTCATAGAAATTTTAACCCAGTTTATGTTGTGAATAAACCTAAAAAGTTTGACCTTTACAACTGAAATGCCCCGGAACCTTGCCCTGATATTTGATAGGCAGGCAGTGTGTTGAAATGGCCATGTTGCCGAGTTAGAACACGTGGATTCTAGCTCCGGATTTCCTACATAAGAGCTCAGTTTCATCACTGGCCAGAAAGGGAAATATTACCTTCTTTCTCAACTTCACAGGATACTTGTGAGGGCCAAATGAAATGACGCATATGAAAGTGCTTTCAGAATTGATAGACGCTGTGACATGTAAGATTTTCATTTTTGAGTGTCATTCATGGTAGAGCAGATGTATTTTATTAGAATGTATCGCACATAGTCTTGTTACATGTGGTAAAAAACCTTATTATAGATTGTGTAATTTAGAACATGGTTCTGTCACATGGACTAAGGTTTCCTTGATAGCAAGGCTCTGGTGTATTTTAGTTCTGATTTATTCTTTGAATTTCCAGTTCACATCTTTTCAAAGATGATAATTTCTCTCATCGCTGAAATAATGACCTGAAAAGACTGATAAACTCATTTAGTATGTGAATAAAGATATACATTTATTTAATGTGCAAATAAAGGTGAATTTTTTTACAGTAAATCTTAAAATAGTATCCTGAGCTTTTTATTTTTTATTAGGCTTTGTGAACTAATTTTCCCATGATTTTTATTTTTATTATTTATTTGTTTATTAAAAAAAATTTTTTCCCCTATGCTTTTTAAACTCAAAAGAACCGAGTATCCACTTTTCATTCTGAAGCTTCTAAAAATTAATTCTCAAAAGTCAGTGATAAGTAAGTAATCTAACCTTACTTGTAAAATGTTTTTAAACCCACAGAGTAAAGTTTCCCAGGAGAGTGGAATTAACAAATATATTGGACTTTGAGGTCTTTCCTGAAAGCGCAAAATTATAATACTCTTTAATCCCTAGATGAATGAAAAAAAAATTCAGTTATTTCTGACTCACTGGTAAAAAGAGGGTAGTACTATTTGTATTTAAATTTTGCAGTCATTCCTAGGGACACTTTTAAGTAGAGTGAGCCTTATCCAAAGCTGTGCAAGAATATTCTGTCTTTCAGAATATGTTTTCATGAAAAAAATAGAGAAAACTGACTTAACTCAGAAAAATAGTCTGTTTCGTAATCTTTCTTTGGCAGTAATATTATTTTTTTGTTGTTTTTCTGGGTTTTTTTCTTTTTATTATTTTTAATTCAAAAAATTTTATTGGAGTATACTTGATTTAAAATCTTGTGTTAGTTTCAGGTGTACAGCAAAGTGATTCAGTTATACATATACATATATCCATTCTTTCTCAGATTCTTTACCCATATGGGTTATTACAGAATATTGAGTAGAGTTCCCTGAGCTATATAGTAGGTCCTTGTTGATTATCTATCCCATATATAGTAGTGTGTGGATGTTAATCCCAAGCTCCTAATTTATCCCTCTCCCGCAGTGTTACCCCTCTGGTAACCATAAGTTTGTTTTCGAAATCTGGGTCTTTTTCTGTTTTGTAAATAAGTTCATTTGTATCATTTAAAAAATTAGATTCCACATATGAGCGGTATCATATATTTGTCTTGCTCTGTCTGACTTACTTAGTATGATAATCTCTAGGTCTATCCATGTTGCTGCAAATGGCATTGTTTCATTCTTTTTATGGGTGAGTAATATTCCATTGTATATATGTATCACAACTTCTTTATCCATTCCTCTGTTGATGGACATTTAGGTTGCTTCCGTGTCTTGACTATTGTAAATAGTGCTGCAATGAATATTAGGTTGCATGTATCTTTTCAAATTATGGTTTTCTCGGAATATATGCCCAGGAGTGGGATTGCTGGATCATCTGTTTTTAGTTTCTTAGTTTCTTAAGGAACCTCCATACTGTTCTCCATAATGGTTGTACCAGTTTACATTCCCGGCAACAGTGTAGGAGGGTTCCCTTTTCTCCACACCCTCTCCAGCACTTATTGTCTCTAGACTTTCTGATGATGGCCATTCTGAGTGGTGTGAGGTGATACCTCACTGTAGTTTTGATTTGCATTTCTCTAACGATTAGTGATGTTGAGCATCCTTTCATGTGTTTGTTGGTAATCTGTATATCTTCTTTGGAGAAATGACGATTTAGGTCTTCTGCCCATTTTTGGATTGGGTTGTTTGTTTTTTTGATATTGAGCTGCATGAGCTGCTTGCATATTTTGGAGATTAATGCCTTGTCGGTCGCTTCATTTGCAAATATTTTCTCCCATTCTGAAGGTAGTCTTTTCGTTTTGCTTATGGTTTCCTTTGCTGTGCAAAAGCTTTGAAGTTTCATTAGGTCCCATTTGTTTATTTTTGTTTTTATTTCCATTACGCTAGGAGGTGGATCAAAAAAGATATTGCTGTGATTTATGTCAGAGAGTGCTTTGCCTGTGTCTTCCTTTAAGAGATTTATAGTATCCAGCCTTACATTTAGGTCTTTATTCATTTTGAGTTTTTGTGTATGGTGTTAGGGAGTGTTGTAATTTCATTCTTTTACATGTAGTTTTCCAACTTTCCCAGCACCACTTACTGAAGAGACTGTCTTTTCTCCATTGTATGTTCTTGCCTCCTTTGTCATAGATTAGGTAACCATAGGTGCATGGGTTTAACTCTGGACTTTCTGTCCTGTTCCATTGAGCTATATTTCTGTTTTTGTGCCAGTATCATACTGTTTTGCTGACTGTAGCTTTGTAGTATAGTCTGAAGTCACAGAGCCTGATTCCTCCAGCTCCGTTTTTCTTTCTCAAGATTGCTTTGGTTATTTGGGGTCTTCTGTGATTCCATACAAATTTTAAGATTTTTTTTTTTGTTGTTCTAATTCTGTGGAAAAATGCCATTGGTAATTTGATAGGGGTTGTGTTGAATTTGTAGGTTGTTTTGGGTAATATATTTTGACATTACTGATTCCTCCAATCCAAGAACATGGTATATCTCTCCATCTATTTGGGTCATCTTTGATGTCTTTCATCAGTATCTTACAGTTTTCTGAGTACAGGTCTTTTGTCTCCTTAGGCAGGTTTATTCCTAGGTATTTGATTCTTTTTGACGTGATGGTAAATGGGATTGTTTCCTTAATGTCTCTTTCTGATCTTCCATTGTTAGGGTAGAGGAATGCAAGAGATTTCTGTGTATTGATTTTGTATCCTGCAGCTTTACCAAATTCATGGATGAACTCTCATAGTTTTCTGATAGCATCTTTAGGATTTTCTATGTATGGTATCATGTCATCTGCACACAGTGACAGTTTCACTTCTTCTTTTCCAATTTGGATTCCTTTTATTTCTTTTGCTTCTCTGAATGCCGTGGCTAGGACTTCCAAAACTATGTTGAATAAAAGTGGCAAGAGTGGACATCCTTGCCTTTTTCCTGATCTTAGAGGGAATGCTTTCAGCTTTTCACCGTTGAGGATGATGTTCGCTGTGGGTTTGTCATATATGGCCTTTATTATGTTGAGGTAAGTTCCCTCTGTGCCCACTCTCTGGAGAGTTTTTATCATAAATAGGTGTTGAGTTTTGTCAAATCTTTTGCTGCATCTATTGAGATGATCATATGGTTTTTATTCTTCAGTTTGTTAATGTGGTGTGTCACATTGATTTATTTTCATATTTTGAAAATACTAACTTTCCTGGGATAAAGCCCACTTGATCATGATATATTATCCTTTTAATGTGTTTTTGGATTCAGTTTGCTAGTATTTTGTTGAGCAGTTTTGTATCGATGTTCATCGGTGATAGTGGCCTGTAATTTTCTTCTTTTCTGATATTTTTGTCTGGCTCTGGTATCAGGGTGATGGTGGTCTCATAGAATGAGCTTGGGAGTGTTCCTTCCTCTGCAATTTTTTGGAAGAGTTTCTGAAAGACCGGTGTTAACTCTTCTCTAAATGTTTGAAAGAATGTGCCTGTGAAGCCATCTGGTCCTGGACTTTTGTTTGTTGGAAGTTTTAAAATCACAGTTTGAATTTCAGTACTTGTGATTGGTCTGTTCATATTTTCTATTTCTTCCTGCTTCAGTCTTGGAAGGTTGTACCTTTCTAAGAATTTGTCCATTTCTTCTAGGGTGTCCGTTTTATTGGTATATAGTTGTTTGTAGTAGTCTCTTAAGATCCTTTGTATTTCTGTGGTGTCCATTGTTCTTCTTTTTCATTGCTAATTTTATTGATTTATCCCTTTTTTTCTGATAAGTCTGACTAAAGGTTTATCAATTTTGTTTATCTCTTCAAAGAACCAGCTTTAATTTCCTTGATCTTTTCTATTGTTTTCATCATCTCTATTTCATTTACTTCTACTATGATCTTTATGATTTCTTTCCTTCTACTAGCTTTGGGCTTTGTTCTTTCTCTAGTTGCTTTAGGTTAAGTTTAAGTTGTTTATTTGAGATTTTTCTTGTTTCCCGAGGTAAGATTGTATTGCTATAAACTGCTTTTGCTGCATCCCATAGGTTTTGGATCATCTCGTTATTGTTGTCATTTGTCTCTAGGGTTTTTTTTTTTTTTTTTTTCCCTCTTTGTTGGTTGTTTAGTAACATATTATTGAGCCTCCACATGTTTGTGATTTTTACAGTTTTTTTCCCCCGTAATTGATTTCTAATCTCATAGCATTGTGGTTGGAAAAGATGCTTGATATGATTTCAGTTCTCTTAAATTTACTGAGGCTCGATATGTGGCCCAGGATGTGATCTATTCTGGAGAATGTTCTATGTGCACTGGAGAAGAAAGTGTATTCTGCTCCTTTCAAATGGAATGTTCTATAAATATCAAGTCCCTCTGATCTAATGTGTCATTTGAGACCTGTGTTTCCTTATGGATTTTCTGACTGGATGATCTGTCTATTGATGAATGTGGGGTGTTAAGGTCCCCCACTATTATTGTGTTATTGTTGATTTCTCCTATTATGGCTGTTAGCATTTGCCTTTTATATTGAGGTGCTCCTATGTTGAGTGCATATACATTTATAATTGTTATATCTTCTTCTTGGATTGTTTCCGTTAAACATTATGTAGTATCTGTCTTTGTCTTTTGTAACAGTCTTTATTTTAAAGTCTATTTTGTCTGATATGAGTATTGCTACTCCAGCTTTCTTCTGATTTTCAGTTTCAGTTTCTTTTGATCTCCCCTCACTTTAGTCTCTGTGTGTCCCTAGATCTGAAGTGGGTCTCTTGTAGACAGCATATACATGGGTCTTGTTTTTGCATCCATTCATCCAGTTTGTGTCTTTTGGTTAGCGCATTTAATCCATTTACATTTGAGGTAATTATCAATATGTATCTTCTTATTGCCATTTTGTTAACTGTTTTGGATTTGTTTTTGTAGGTCTTTTTTCTCCTCTTCCTCTTTTGTTCTCTTCCCTTGTGATTTGATGACTATCTTTAGTATTGTGTTTGGATTGTTTTTTTCTTTTTTTGTGTGTATATCTATTATAGATTTTTGGTTTGCAGTTCCCATGAGGTTTTGATATAGCAGTCTATATATATATGCAAGGTTGTTTTAAGTTGCTGGTCTCTTGATTTCCAGTGTATTTCCAATATCCTACATTTGTACTCTCCTTTTCTTGCAATTTCTAGTTTTGATATCATATTTGTGTGTGGATGATTTCCTACCTTTACTTTATGTTTGCCTTTAACAGTGAGCTTTCCCATTTGTAATTTTCTTGTTTCTAGTTGTGGCCTTTTCTTTTCCCCTAGAGAAGTTCTTTTAGGATTTGCTGTAAAGCTGGTTTGGTGGTGCTGAATTTTCTTAGCTTTTGATTGTCAGGCTTTTGATTTCTCCATCAGATCTCAACAAGAGCCTTGCTGGGTAGAGTATTCTTGGTTGTAGGTTTTTCCTTTTCATCACTTTAAATATATCATGCCATGCCCTTCTAGCTTGCAGAGTTTCTGCTGAAAAATCTGCCCATAACCTTATGAGGATTCCCTTCTATGTTATTTGTTGCTTTTCCCTTGTTGTGTTTAATATTTTTTCTTTGTCTGTAATTTTTGTCACTTTGATTAATCTGTGTCTCAGCATGTTCCTCCTTGGTTTGTCTTGTATGGGACTCTCTGCGTTTCCTGGACTTGAGTGAGTGTTTCCTTTCTCACGTTAGGGAAGTTTTCAGCTATATACTCTTCAAATATTTTCTCAGGCCCTTTCTGTCTCTCTTCTTCTTCTGGGACCGCTGTAATGTGAATGTTGGTGCATTTAATGTTGCCCCAGATGTCTCTGAGACTGTCCTCATTTCCTTTTCATTCTTTATTCTGTTCTGCAGCAGTGATTTCCACCACTCTGTCTTCCAGCTCTCTTATTCATTTTTCTGCCTCTTTTAATTATTCTGCTATTGTTTCCTTCTAGTGTATTTTTCATTTTAGTTATTGTATTGTTAATTTCTGTTTGTTTGTTCTTTAAACCTTCTGGCTCTTTGTTAAACATTTCTTCTGTCTTCTCAGTCTGTGCCTCCATTCATTTTCCGAGATGGCAGTAACATTATTGATGTACCTACATTGTAAAGGGCTCTCACCTTCTGACAAAGTCCAAACTCCTTAGCTTCATATTTAAGGTCTTCCATGGTACAGACCTCATCCTCCTTTTCCAAGTTCTTCTCATTTTTTAAGATGAAAATTTTGTTTATGCAGGATTTTTCCCAACATTTACATGAACAGAATGTCCTCATTACCTACTTTGCCACTTAAAATCTACCTAGCTTTCAAGGTTCAACTGAAGTATCTTTCCTTCTTGAACTTTTGCTGTGAACTCCTGTGGCACTTATTTATGCTAATCATACTGATTTATTTGGGACCTAATGATAAACTGTCATGTATTATTATTTAGCTCTTTAGGTCTGTATATATTTTTGTATATTTTACCTGTCAGCTTATAATGTTAAAGGACACCACTTGGCTATTTTATCTTTCAGTGCTGGTTTCTCCTTATAGGGTAACACATATCTCATGGCCTCATTCTTCACATACCCTCCCCTCCCCACCTTTAACTTTTCAGGAACAACTCCTGCTTAACAAGATAAAGAACAGATTTAGGATAAGTTGTCGTAGCAAGAGTTCATGAACAAAGTGGTTCAGCTTTCTATTAAAAGTTATAGGTTAATTAGTCAGAAACAGTTTCCGGGAGAAAGTCATCATCTGAGCATTGGGTAGGAGTGAAGTAAGAGGAGTGACAGGGATAAATGTCTAAGTGTAAGAATGAAATAGTCGGTGGGTCAGTGAGTCAGTAGATTGGACGTGGATAGAACAAAGGTGTGAGTTGAAGAGAAGACGAAATATAAGGTCGGTTAAAGGTAGTACTAAAGGGAGGAATGATGACATCTTTAAAGTCAAGAGTTGACATTTGATGTGATTTAGAAAGAAGTATTGAATGTTCCGAGGATAGACAAGGTTAACTTGGTTGTGTTTTAAGGGCGATTTATTAACAGAGCTATACACTTGCATCTCTAAAAATACTCTTCGAATAAACGTATGCTCTTTTGTCCTTTTTGCTCATGTGGCTTGCACATAGCCTGAATGATGCAAAGTCAACAACGTACTCTGATTTCTTTGGACGCTCAGCCAAAGTGTTTTTTGAAGACACACTGGTTATTCTCTAATAATAAATTTAATCTTGCCTTTTTGATTTTGATTTCTCTTGCTGCATAATGTGGATGTGAATCTGAATGTAGTTTTCTGTGGTCTACTGGACTCTTCAACAAAGCAACTTAATCTTATCTTAATGGCAAAAGAAAAGTATGATAATGTAATAGCATTCCCTCTGCTAATTTTAGCTCAGTTTTCACGCAGTAATTTTACATAGGGATTGTACTAATCTTCTAAACTTTTCCCTAAACAAAATATATTAACAACTCCAAATTACGCTCTCCTTAAATCAGATTTGTGGAACATCACCAGGAAAAAAAATGCCTCTACCAAGTATTGACTTATATTTAGAAAATAAAAATAGCTTGTAGGAGTGCGGCTCTAAATAGAAAATATGTTTTACCCCTTTACTTAAATCATTTTGGAAGAGTAACCTATTTACTGGATATAGAATTCTGGGTTGGCAGGTTTTTTTTTTTTTTCTCAACACTTCACATTTGTCACTCTCTTGTCTTATGATTTGCATGGTTCCTAACATGAATTCTGCTGTAATTCTTTCCTTCCTTCCTTTTAAGTAATGTGTGTGTTGTTGTTGTTCTTTAACTTTGGTTTTCAGCAATTTGAATATGATATGCCTAGGTGTGATTTTTTAAAATTTAATTCATCCTGCTTGGTGTTCTCTAAGCCATTTGAATCTGTTATTTGGTGTCGTGAATATTGGAAAATCTAGTCCATTATTTCCTAAAATATTTTTCCGGCCTCTTCCTCCCTTCTCCTTTTGGAATTTCAATTATATGTATTTATATTGTTTGGTATTGCCCACAGAACTTGGAGTCTCTGTGGTGTTTTTGTCTGCTCTTTTTCTGTTTGCATTTCATTTTAGGTCACATCTATTAACCCTTCTTCGAGTTCAGTGAATCTAATAAGTGTATTACATTGTGGTTTTATTTTATATTTACTTGATGACTAATAATATGAAGCATCTTTTTATGTGTTCACTTGCCATCTGTGTATCTTCTTTAATGAAGTGTCTGTTCAGCTATTTTTTTTCTGTGTTTAAAATTGGATTGTTTCTTACTAAATGGCAGGAAATACAGAGATCCCGATAACTAGTTTTTAGCATGATTACCTGAGTAGATGCTACTGCTATTTATTGATACTTAGATGGTAGAACAGTGGGGAAGGAGCAGTTTAGGGGGAAATCAGAGTTGTGCTTTTGTCGTGTTAAATTTAGGATCATTATTAGGTGTACAAATGAAGATGTTAACTAATCAGTTGGATATTAATCTGGAGTCATGGGTATTGGCTGGGATTAGAGATATACCTTGGTAGTTATTGGCATATAGGAAGCCCTTAATTCCGTGGATTGGATGGAATTATTTGGGAGCAGGGCTGTAAATGGCAAAAAAGGGCTACTTTAACAGAAGCCTGGGGCAGGCCAACGTTTAGAGGCTGAAAATATGAAGTGAATCCAACAATGGAGACTTGAAAAATAACAGATAATGAGGAAGGAGAAAAAAATCCTACCTTTAAACCCTGAGTAATTTCACTCTCCAAAAGTACCTAAAGGAGCCACATTTCTCAGACCCCAGGTAGTTCTCAGAACCTTCTTTACCAATGAGGTAAGAGAAACATTAAAAGGAAAATCATAGGGAAAAAGAGATGTTTCAATGTTTAAACTTTGTATTTTTGCTCAGTAGGTAGGCTTGACCACTTTATCTATCATCCTCCCGTTACTCTCTGTCCCCCTCTCCGATTTAGTTTTCTTCTTTGCCCTTTTACCTGACATTGTATTAAATATTGCTCTTGTATTTGTTGTCTATCAACTGTAAGTCCCGTGAGGTCAAGGACTTTATTTTGTGAACGACTTTACTTACCCCTAGCACCTAGAACACTTCCTGGTACCTAGTGGTTGCAATGTAAGTATTTGTTGACTCCTGAAAGAAGAAAGTGGTGTGGTCCATTGCTGACAAACTAGTGGAGTTGAGGTTAAAGAACAAGGTATTTGGAGAACTTGATAAGAGCTGTGGGATGATGATGATGGAACCCCAAGTTAAACAGGTGGAGAGAATGGAAGACAGAAATGGATCTTGTGAGTATAGACAACTCTTTCAAGAAGTTTTATAGTCAGAGTGAAGCACCAAAATGAGATGATAGTGGTGCCTTGAGGCAAGTTTTTCTAAGCTGGTGATAATAGGCCAGTATCTATAAAAGTCAAATGATTTCAAATGACCACAAATCAGATAAAGTTAACTTCCTAATTTTCAATTTTTGAGCAACATAATATAATTGTTAGATTCACATAAACTGCGGGTCTATCTTCACTGCCACACTTCATGCTCACAAAAGCCAGTTTTACCTTGTTGGTTCCCAACTTCTAGTTCCTATCATTTTCTAGTTCCTTTATGCTATTTCACCAATGCAGGCAGAAATATAAAACCAGTGTTTTTAATCCTGTCTCTGAATCCAGGCATGGTTAGTAGTGACTTGTTTCTAAATCCTAATGTTCTCAACAGTCTAAATTAACTGTTAGAAAATGGGGTTTTGGACCAGTGGCTTTTTGCACCCTTGTTTCTTTGCCCCATTCGTGGTAGCAGAAATGAAGTTTCCTTGTCTAGAGTTATATCCTGGACAGTAAAAGCCATGGAGTAGAGAACTGACTTGTTAATTTTTTTTTTTTTTTTTTTGTGGTACGTGGGCCTCTCACTGTTGTGGCCTCTCCCGTTGCGGAGCACAGGCTCCGGACGTGCAGGCTCCAGACGCGCAGGCTCAGCGGCCATGGCTCACGGGCCCAGCCGCTCCGCGGCATGTGGGATCCTCCCGGACCGGGGCACGAACCCGCGTCCCCTGCATCGGCAGGCGGACTCTCAACCACTGCGCCACCAGGGAAGCCCCAACTTGTTAATTATCTTGAACAGTCGTAAGTCCTGTTTCTTAGAACCACGTTTTACCCTGTGCTGGCTTCCTAGTTTTTAATGATGGAAGACGAGTATAAATACTTTTACTGCTGCTTTTGGTTGATGGTTTAGCAGCCTGAGATGGTAGACAGCCTTAAAATTTGTATGCAACTGCTCATAGGATCCAGGCAAGTTAGACTGACAATGGGCAGACATAATGTAATGGGACAGATGTAGACTCTGGTGAATTGGAGAGTACGTGCATCACCTAAAAGGGGCAACAGTTACTCCTCTCCAGCTTGTTGTGCCCACGTGAGAACAGGAGCCTGGTGTTGTAACACCACCAAAAGTTTTGAAAAAAGCTTGAAATCTGAATCTTAACGAAAAAGTTTTTTGTGTTTTTACATGTTGGCAACTAAGAAGACTTTTTAAAATTATGGCCTAAATGTATCTGTAGAGTGAATATGATCTACAGGTCAACAATTTGTGATCTCTTGTGTACTCTGTGATACAGAGTATTGAGTCCCCATGGGTGTAATGTGAGGAAGACTAGGGTTCTGTAATTAGAGAGATTCATTCTTTCGTGGTGAGTTGGTCTTTCTTCTAGATACCACTGGAAAAGGTTAATACACTGTTTCTTAAGTTCCCAGTTAGTTACGGAGAATGAACTATCAGTTCTTTATCTTTGTGGAAAGAAAAATTGGAGCCCTGATAATGAGAGCTGAATTCCTAATGTGGGGCCTCTAAAAGTTCAGAGATACGGGTGGACCCAAGCTGCCAAGTTTGGGACTCCTGTTTGGAAATGGCAAAATTCCTCATATGTAGAAGCAATCGTAGCAATCCTATATATGTATTTCACAGATTCTCCCCAAGTCTTGCCAAGAGATCTCCTTCATCCTACACAGTAAAAATTAAGAGGGAGAACTTGCTACAAAGCTAGTTGATACACTGGAGAAAATAATAATTCTACTTATAACTTAGCAGCAGACTCATAAAGCGAATAAAGTTTGACTCAGCATGCAGTTAGTGTTGTCACTGTTTACTCTTAAAAGCAGGAGGAACTCAGAAAAGACACTTCTGGTTTTCTGCCTATGTAAAATGGCTCCTAATAATCATTTTACTACCATGAAAATGAAGACCAAGGGTCTGTGGGTATAAATGTGATCTATTAAGAGAAATGAGTAATCTGATTTTATTGGATGTAGATATTTTCATAGAAATGCTCAGTACTAATGAATACATCAAAAACCATACTTTATTTTATGTATAGCAATACAATTTACATATTAAATAACACTATAATAGAATGATTTGATATAGTTTTAAACAGAAGAAAAAAGGGAAAAATTTCAGGTTACAAAACCCCCCGAACAAATTAAAAAACCAAAAAAACCACTTGTTCCAAATGGGTCAATGCAACGACTGTATTCAGTGACTAATTATGTCTAATTCCTATTGCACAAATGGTCAATGAAATTAAAAAAGAAAACCCAACTTTCACAATCACTTCCTCAAAGAAATAACACACGTTGGATTCTTTTGGAATGCAAAGATGGTTCTTGCTACTTCAATACACAGAAAGTTGAATTCACATTATCCACCACAAAGGAAAAACAAAACCCAAAAAACTATGACAGAGTTGAAACTAGAAAAAAATTAGCTTTATATGAAAATATAAAATTCTATGATTATATACCATAGATACAAAGTTCCCAGAAGATGCTTATCCAAGCAACAAAATATTTACAGTTTTAATGATTTTAGCTATTTCAAAATGAAGTGAAAAGAGACATGAATCAACATGAAGGCTGAATTTTTTTTTTTAGAAACAATGGCTGCTTTCTAGTTTCAAATGTCCTAACAAAGAAGGAGTCACTACCCCAAATGTTGGAGAGTTGCGACATTTTATAAAATCGGCTGTCTCCTTTTCTGGAGATGTTTATTTCTTAAAACTCAAGATATTTTTCTTGAAATTAATTATCCTCTGTAGAAAATGCTTCCCTTTGCAAATATTTAACAAAAATACTAAAAACAGTTTAACAGCTAAGACAAAGTAGAGGCCAAATATCATTATTACAATTCCTTCCTATTTGTAGCATGCCTTCTTTCTAGAGATAAGTAAAGCCGATATTGTATGTTAAGTGGCAACTAAGGGCAAGCGCAAAGGGGTAAGTGAAATTACAGCTGTTAAAAAAAAAAAGAAGCAGGCATTTTCCCTTCATATAAAAATTCACTGGCACCATTTGAACATAAACTTTAGGACATAGCAGTTGAAAATGCATTTTCCAGTATAACTGCTAAATTCTTAAGACAAACTACATTTTGATTATTATTTCTTAAATTATGATGAGTTTGGGTTTCTTTTTTTAATTTTTTGCTTAGAATTAGTAGTATGTATCTTTGGTAAACTGGTATCTATATTTTAATTTTTAAATACAGTGTATATGCATTTAAGAAAAAATTCATAACAAGGCAGTTGTGCTGTGTCATTATAAAGTAATTAAGGTTATTTGCTGATTTCAGTATGTCACTCTGGGCTAAAAACTGCAACAGCCAGACCTTAAATGCCATAACCCTCTCTCACCTTGCTGGACTTTTCAACTCGAAATAGACTCTAAAAGCGCCAAGACATTAAAAATTAGGAAAACCAAACCACCTAATTTTAATCATCTTGAATTTCAGAAGGAAACTTTTTTTTAAAATATGAAAGATGATATTGTGGCTTTTAGATGAAGGAACGAGTTCTCTTGATGGCAATAAGGTGTGTTTTTTCTGATGTCCAGCATGGCCACTTGTTCTGATCTTTGCAATTCAGTTTTGAATGATGTGTGCATTCTGCTTACCTAGAGCTAAATTCATACACTCCTAACAGCTTACTTTTATAACGTAGCACAGATTAATTTGCAATAGCTATTTCCTTTCCTCCTGAGTGCAAGTGGTAATAACCTGGTTACGTAGTTAAGCAATGTGCTTATGTCTCAAAGAGAACACCATCTTTGCCTCTGGAAAGATGCAAGCATATATTTGCCAATAACAGATGAAGAATAATAGTGAGGATACACTCCATGGTCAGAGTGAGGAACGGCTGAATATAACTATCCTCAGTGAAGTGTGTTTGGACCACTTTGGCAAGATGGGCAAATAGCGAATTGCTCATAGTTCAGTGTGTCGGGATTTGTAGACTTTGGTTCAAGACCGCTACAGACACACAATTGCTCACAGAGAACTTCTAAGCCATCCTTGTAATGTTTCTATTGTATTTACTAGCTCTCTCTCTTTTATCATGATTCTGATACCCCTGGAAGAGATGGTCACAGAATTGGAGGGTATGCATTCCGTGAATTGAGCCCTCTGTAATAGCACAGAAGGGAATACTTGCCATGTGTCTTGCAACCAGTGTTTACTTTTGTTAAGAAAAAACGACAGCGGGACCATGAACCCCAACTTGAATGTTACTTCTGAAAGTCAAGTCCACTGTACCATCTACTGAGAAGAATTAGCTCATATCACAATACTCTATACAACTAGAGGAACCTACTTAACTGAGTAAAATGATCCAGCTCTTGCCATGATGTGAAACCTTTCCCTTACTGATTTCCCTCAAGCAGCCGGCAACTGTAGTGTTCCTGTGTTAAAGCTTTTTTTCTTAAGTGTTAGGCAGAGCTTCCTTGTGTCACCTCTGATGGGAGCAGAGGGCCGGTAAAGGTGTCTGTGTCCTCTAGCACATGCAGTTTAGCAAAGTTGGCTCGTACATCTTTTCTCAACCTAGCCTACACAGTTCGTGAACAGTGGACTGTTCTGTGTGGCTGAATCTATGTGATGAAAAGACGAGATGAACCCTGGCAAGTTATGTAGTTCACGAAAACTCCGTCTGGAAATCCTGGGCTAGTCCTGTAGCCTCTCTCTCCTTAGCAGCTTTGCTCCTTCAGGTCCACTCTGGCAAACTTCATAGAAACCCAACTCAAGATAAACAGAATCTCAAGGCTGATTATCATGAATGTTTTAATGCCTGTCCAGATGGTATGATAATAGCCAGTATGGACTTTTGGTTGAAGTTTATTGACATAAAAAATAACCAAAACCCTTTTCTTCTTAATAGGCCCGGTTCTGGTGATGGTTTCACTTCTGACAGAAGTCATCCCTCAAGAGCAAATGTGCAGTCGAAGAAACAGATCTCAGTAAGTAGCTCATCTTTCTAAACAACTGAACTGAAATTTCTTATTAATGCTCCCAATTTTCCCATGATGCACAGCAGGGTGAATATGGCTCCAAGAAATTACATCCTTGGGCTCTGTGTCACGGTGAGCAGTCTCTTTTTATCTGTTCCTGAGGCTAAACTACACAAAAGCATACAAAGCTGTCTCCTATTTTTAAAAACTGTTTGAAAATGTCACTATCACCTTTCACTCAAGATTCTAATTTTCTCTCTCCAAATCAGGTTTATCCATGTGTGGGAATCTAGATAGTCCCAAAGACTTTTGCTAATACAGTACTTTTCTACTTAGTTTAATCCTAAGTAGAAGAATGCATGTAATTATGAGATTTATCATGAAACATTTGGCAAAAAAAGGAAAGAAAAGAATGTGAGAATGTTAGCTATATAGGTAGTTTTTATTAGATTGCTATAGGAGTAATAGGAATATTTTAGAGGACCAGTTTCAAAATTACACACCTGCAAAGATTTTCGTTATTCCACCTGCCATGAGGTATGCTTTTATAAACCATGAAGCATTAATGGAGATTCACTAAAGGGTTTCATAACTGGAGTTATACAAAATATTGCCATCTCTCTTTGGTAAAAGATGGCCCTGATTTTGGGGTGTAGCTATTTCAGAGAGTCAAAATGGAAACAACCCACACTGTCCACATAGCTACTGTGAAAACTGTAATACAGAGATATCTTTTATTTTGACACAATTGGGCATTCTTTTTAAGCTATGAATATAACTTTGTAACTAATAAGTGATGTTCACATGAAACAACTCAAACCTTCTAATTTCTTAACGGCCATCTTCACCATCATAAATGAAACTGTTTCAAGGCCATGAGGTTTTGATAGACCTTCAGAGTAGCTTCCCCACACCTGCTATCCTGTAAAAGAGAACAGTGCTCATCCACTCCATTAAACTGCAGAAGGCATACAGTATCGAACAGTGTGCCTTGAAAAAACAGAAGAGGAGAACTGAGGAAAAGTACAGCATTGCCTGCTAGTAAAATGCAACTGCTTTAGCAACAATAATAATAATAATGAAAAAAACCAAGATTCACTGTCATAACAAAGACCTTCACTGTACTGAATTAAAAAGTAGCATGTGTGCTGTCACGGAATGTCACATCAGGGTTTGCTTTAGTATTAGATTATAGGCAGTAACACTGATCAGATAGTGCAAACTAGGTAAAACCGCGTTTCACTGTGTGAAATGAACAGAGGTGCAAATGCTCAGTAGGATACCATTAAGACATAAAATGGCAAAAAATAAATATCAAAACTTTTTATCAGTGTAAAAAAGTAACCGGGTTATTGTATAATGTAGAGTCTGGCAAAAAAAGGCCTCAAAAAAGTTCTCAGTCTTCAGAAGTTTTACAAATTAAGCGCCCTTTCAGGATTCTGCTCACACTAGAGATTCCATGCTCTCGGCAGGGTCTGATTCATCTGCCATGAGAACAGCACCATTTTTGTCCACTGTCATGGGACCATTTCCATTTTCTTTAGTGCTGACCAAGCTGAGCATTGCTTTGTAGACAAACTGGTATTGTTCCTGGAAAACAAGAGGGAGACAGTGTTTTGAGCCAAAGAGCAGCTCAATCATTTATTTCATCTCAGGTGGAAATACTGACTAAAAATGTCAACGTGAAAAATATACTAGAGAAACAGGAATTACGTCTCTGCTAGTTCAGACACTTAAAAAATAATCTCTTGAATCCTTTATAATCAAGACCTACACCTTCTTCATGTCCTTTTGATCCCTGTTACCTGGGAATGAATTCTCGGTGTTGACAGTCCACTAAGATAACAGGATACCCATATTTTATAATCAGAGGATACTATATTCTAGAAAGCAGAGTTTCTCAACCTCAGCCCTTTGGACATGTGGGCCAGCTAATTCTTTATTGTGGAGGGCTGTCTTAGGCGTTGCAGGACGTTTAGCAGCATCCCTGGGCTCTACTCATTTAACCCCATCTCCGGTTGTGACAACCAAACGTCTCCAGACACTGCCCAACATTCCCTGGGGGGCAGAGTCACCCCCCCCCCCGCATCAGAACCACTGTTCTAAAGGGTGAGGCTGAGTTTCAAATGATGCACAAGTTCCACAGATAAGCAGAGTACTTACAATGTCTGTGAATACTCCAGGCCTCATCAGATTGATCATTTTTGCAACCTGGAACACATCCACAGCATTTTCATTCTCCAGTTGCTGGGACAAGGTGGTAAGGGCACACAGCATTCCTG
>NW_006781519.1:6815809-6834636 GCF_000442215.2 Lipotes vexillifer
AAACTGCGCCGTACCTTGGGGAGGCAAAAAAAGAAGCTATTTCAGATTCACTAAAGGACAGAATATATTGGAACAAAATTACCATCACCTATTTCCGTAGAAGCTAGGTAGACTGTATTGATATCTACTCTAGAACACAAAAATGAATGAAATGCTGGACGAGGGCAGAGATTTAGAGGTTAGCATAAAGGTGACATCTGTTTCTGAATGTGACATCTCTCAAGACGGGCTTACCAGATGTTTAGCTTGATGTCTAATACGAAGTTAGAAGTTCAAAATTAGACTTGGGAGGGCTGTAGGAAGATCTGATGTCGGGGACAAGTTGGGTGATCCAGTAGGAAAAATAATACGAGAATTTTAACTAGGGGCTATGAGACAAGTAGAAAGTGGTGAAAGGCTCTGGAAAACATTTTTTTAACAATCCCGAAGGGCTAAATTGAACTTCCAGAATATGAATAAAAATGGAACTATGTGGCTCAAAATGCAGTCAGAGAATTTCCAAAATGAGTTTCCTATCTAGTAATTAGTTTTGGCACTGAAGTGGAAGTTTCCAAGTATGAGCACCTTCTATAAAATTCTTGGAAAAATATGGTTCTCTTTGCTTCACACACAGGCCCCCAAAAAGGCTTAGAAGGGTAGCAGACTTTTTCATCAGGCCAGGTTGGCATCTTCAGTTTTTACAGGAACCTGTGTGGCACATAGTTTCCATATTAATGATGAGAAGACAGATGGATTAAATAAATTGTTCAAGGAGGTGTTGCTGGTTGGTGGCAGAAATGAGACTAGAATTTAGATGCCCTGTGCCCACTGTTCTGTTAATAACTATTAAATACTGTTTCTAAATTTATTCTTACATGAAATTAAAACAGTACAGATGTTTTTACTTCTGTAATGCAAATAAAGCCAACGTCTCCCTAACCACCACCCCAACTTCAGAGGTAATCTGTCTAAGGGAAAAAGTGTTATGCATTTAGGTACAGCCTTCCTAGATTTAAGGGTATCAGTGCATGTCAATCCGGCTCATTATTTCATCTGCTGCATGCATACCGGATGTCCTCACTTCCCCATGGATGGACATTTAGGTTGTTTGTGCCTTGTGCACATGGCAGAGTAGTACAGAGTAGCACCTTACCATGAGGAGAAGAGCTAGGTCACGGGTATATGCCCATTTAGTTTAAAAGACACTGCGGCATTTCTCTCCCACGTGTTGTTACCTGTCCATACTCCTCCCAGCCAGAGAATACTAATTTCTCCTCATCATTTTAAAGTTTGGCTTTCGCCAGTCTGATGTGTGAAAACTTGAATCTTACTGTTGGTTTAATTTGCATTTCCTTGGTTGCCAGGGGAGTTGAATATCTTTCTATGTTTACTGACCCATCTGTATTTCCTCTTCTGAAACTGCCTATTAATATACTTTGGCCATTTTTCTATTGGGTATGTCTCTTTTATGTCATCTGCAGTACGTGTCGCAAGTAGTTTTTTCAGTCTCTACTTTCTCTTGGCATTGTTTGTGGTTGTTTCTGTTAATGCTGAAATGTAGTTTAGATATAATCAAATTTATCAATCTTTAGCTTTTTTTGGAATCTTGTTTGTTAATGCTTTCTTTACCCCAGTATTTAAAAAATATTCGCCTATATTTTTCTACTTTTTTTTTTTTTTTTTTTTTACATGTAATTGTTTAATTCATTGCAATCTTATTCTTGTTTTGATGTAAGGTAGGGGTCTGAATTTAGTTATTTTTCCAATGGATAACCACTTGTGCCAGCATTCTTTTTAACATATATTTATTTGCTTTATTGATACTCATTTTAAAATGTGCTGATTTGGTTTATTTAACAAATAATGTGAACAAAGTTTCAGAAGGAATCATATCACAAAATTCCACGGTTAGACAATGCCACAACTATAGTGCAAATTTTGCTTTGTTTTCCAACCTAACATTTACAAAAATGGTCATCTTTAGGGATACAAACCACACTTAGCTTTCACCATGAATGTGACCTATAAAATCCATTATCAGAGACCACAGCCAGAAACCATAACATTGTCTACTTCCAGCTCATTCACAGGATCCCTCCCCATGTACAAGCTCTCCTACCACATGGGAATCCAATATTCCATTCCCCACTTTCCATCCATCAGCCCCCTAACATTCCTCATTCCTACTGCCTAGCCTAATTTCATCCCCATTTACTTATTTAAACCTATATTTATTAAGACAAATGATATCCTAAGTCTGTCTGACCTCTTACTGTATCTCTTGGTCAAGACACCAATGCCAGTGACTCAAAATTGTTCCCTATTCAGTGGGTGCTTCAGATGAAGCACATGATTAGAATATTGATCCTCATCTAAATACAGCATCACAAAACTCAGTAACTTCCTAATGTATCTGGCAATCTAACTATACCTAGATAACTAGTCTTCTATGCTCCATAAACATGTTCAGCCTTATTCTGAATCTTTTCCATCTCACACATACTCTTTCTTTCACTTTCCACGTATGGGATTGACTCCTGCTACATTGACAGATTACCTGAGTGTACGGTTTTGGGCTGCACGCTACAGGCCTGCAGGCCCTGTACTTGCCCAGCCTCAAGACCAAAGAGCGAGCCCGAGTCAGCAACAGAGACACCGATGGTTTAATGGATGGGGGGAGCTTACATGTCTGAAGCAAGGTCCTGGAGCGACATCCCACCGTATGCAGCAGACTGCAGCGGGCAGGACATGGCAGCAGTCTTTGCTCCCTCTGTGCCAGCATTTTTTATTGAATTGTCTCATGTTTCCTCATTGATCTGAGCTGCCTTTTTAATCGTCTGAATTCTCATATATGCAGGCCTATTTCTGAACTCTCTATTTTGGCCCTTTAATCTGCTTGTCTGTTTTTTTTTACACTGTATTTCCCCACATTCGTTTAAATTCCCATAGGTTTTTAGTAAGTCTTGATACCTGATAAAGCAAGTTTGCACAATAGTCTTGACTGCCTCTGTATTTATTGTTTCACTTTTAGTGCTTCAAATATACATATTTTCCTTTTTCACTTGTACACCCGTTTCCGTATACCTCTACGTTTCTACCGCATCCCATCCTGTTTCATGTTGATTGATACTGGGCTGTCCAGGAACACAAAAAGTTTTGTTGGGATTTTGGTTAGGCTGCACTGAATATATAGATAGATCTGAGGAAATTAACATCTCTTTGAGTTTTTCTGTTCATGAACACGATGTCTTTTCTCCATTTATTCAGGTCTTTTATAGTTTTCAATTAGATTTTACAGTTTTCTACGTAGCCTTTGGCCAATTTCATTTTAGGGTAAATCCTAGGTAGTTTCTGTTATTTACTCCGAAGAATGGCCTCTTTTTGCGACAGTACCGTTTGGCTTCAGTTGATATATAGGAAAGTTATTGATTTTCACGTGGTGAATTTGTATCCAGCCATGCAGAACTCTTTTTAAGTTCTAATAATCTGTGGATTCTCTAGAAAGTTGGATACATCTTTATCTGCTAGCAATGCCACTTGTCTCTTTCTTTTATACTTCTTACATCTTTTGCTTTTACTGTATTGGCTAGGATACAATAGTTTTGTATTCTAACACTGTGAAGAGGTGTCATATTGTGTTCTTTAATGGTAAAGCTTCTAATTTTTTAATATTAAATAAAAATATTTGCTATAGGCTTCTGAGAAGTAACATTTATCAAGTTAAGAAGAATGCTTTTGACTTTTCGTTTGCTAACAGTGTTTTCTTTTGGGGAAGGGGATTATGAATGGCTGTTATTTTTATTGTATGTTTTTGAATATCTCTTGATTTAAAAAAATTCCTTTAATACTGTTCTGAATTCACTGAGAGCAGTTTTTGGTACCATTTAAGCAGCTCTATATTCCTAGGATAAATCTTTTCCACGATGTATATAATTCTTTTACTATAACACACTGGGTTTTTGACAGTACTTTTTTTTTAGACCTTTGTACCCATATTCAAGTAAGTAACATTGGCTTATACTGTTCCATTCTGGTGCTAGCCTTGTTTGTCTTCTTAATCAAGGTTACATTAAATGTTCTCTCTCTGTGCTGTTGTTCAAACGTAGACTGGTCAAAACTTAGTGGGCCTTAACGGGTTGAAAACTCTCTGTGCCAGGCTCTCTTGTAAGTACTTTACATGTGTCAACTTAATTCTCAGAATAACCCAGTACTACAGGTACTATTAGTATCCCCATTTTGAGGTTGAAGAAACAAGGCACATCCAGGGGAAGTAACTGGCCAAGGTCTCTCATAGTCCGGGAGACTACAGCTTGTATTTGAGCTGATACATGTCAGTGGCTCAGAACAGAGACTAACTGGTACATGGTGTTCACTGAATAGCATTTACTATGATGAGGTAGGCTTAAAAATTTATTGGTATAGAGTTATAAATAGTTTTAAATGTTTATTTCATTTCCTTTAAAATACTTCTTGTTTTTAACCTTCTATTAAAGAAAATATCAAATGTATACAAGGCATAGTAACCCTCACTGCACCATCACTAAACTGAAACAATCATCAGCCCATAGCTGGTGGTGCTTCATGTCAATTTCCTCCCCATGTATTCTGAAGCAAACCCCAGGTATTTTATTCATTAATAATTTAGCATAAAACTCTGAAAGATAAGGTTTTATCACACCTATGTAAATTAACAATTTTTAAAACGTTTGAGAACTACAGATAAATGGTAGATTTTTTTTTCTTCCCAATGAAAAATTATGCCTTCTTTTTTTCACCAATTTCCAAAGTTGTGTCTTTTGTTAGTAAAATTTAAGCAATGAAGTCTATCTCCTCCTTGCCCCCATTTCATTACTGTTTGCTTTTCTTTTAATTCCTTGTACTTTTTGTGGATTCATTTGGTTCTTTTTCTGGCTTCTCAAGTTGAGAGCCTATTTAAAAATTTTTCTCCAATATATGAGGCTTCGGCTATACACTGTCTTCTCTGAGTGTATATCCTATCAGGTTTTGAAATGCAGTGCCTTCATTATCATTTAGTTTTAGGAGTCCGTAATTTCTATTTTCATTACCTCTTTCAACCATCAATTATCTCTAATTCTAGCCATAAGGACTTCAGTGTCTGGGTATAAGAATTTGGCGTCTCATTTCATTGTTGGTTTCTAATTTAATGCATTGTAATCAATGAACGTGGCCTTGTACGATATCAGTTTTTTGGAATATCTGAAAATTCCATTTATGATCGGTAATTATAAATAGACTATTTGTGTTTGAAGAGACTATATGGTCTCTCCGTAAGTCTCTCTTGGGTACATACTTTTAATATGTATTTATTTATTTATAATATTTATTCATTATGTATTTATTATGTTTATTTCTAAATTCTATTTATTTTATTGAAGTTTAGTTGATTTACAGTGTTGTGCCAGTCTCTGCTGTACAGCAAAGTGACTCAGTTACACACATATATAAATACATTAAAAAATATATATTCTTTTCCATTATGACCTATCCCAGGAGACTGGATATATAGTTCCCTGTGCTACACAGTAGGAACTTGTTGTATATGACGTTACTGTGTATATAATTGTTTGCATGTACCAACCCCAAACTCCCAGTCCATCCCTCTCCTTCCCCCTCTTCCCCTTGGCAACCACGAGTCCCATCTCTGTGTCTGTGAGTCTGTTTCTGTTTTGTAGATAGGTGCATTTGTGCCATATCTTAGATTCCACAGAAGTGATTATCATATGGTATTTGTCTTTCTCTGTCTGACTGACTTAGTATGATAATCTCTAGGTCTATCCATGTTACTGCAAATGGCATTATTTCATTCTTTCTTACAGCTGAGTAATATTCCATTGTATATATGTACCACGTCTTCTTTATCCCATTCATCTGTCGGTGGGGCACATACTTTTTATATGTCACTATTAGATCAGCCTTGTTAATCATGGTATTCAGATCTTCTCTCTGAATGTTACTGTTCATTGTATCCTGATAATTCATTTTAAAGAACTCATCCCTTTATTCAGTTCTTAGAGAATCTCAGCCATTATTTTTTTTTCAGCTATTAATTTCTTCCTCTTTCATCTTTTTTCTCTCTCCATGGATCACACCCTTAGACCGATGTTAGAACTTCTGTATCTGGCTTCTGAGTCTGATTGCGGTTTTGTCCATTGTACTACTAGCCCATCTCTCATCTTTTCCATTTCTTAGCCTCTAATTTGTTCCTGTTTCTTAATACATGTTTTTAACTCATCTCATATGGTCTTCCTTTAGACCTCTGAGCATATTATTTCAAAATCCAATTATGATTGCTCTATTACCTCTGATTCACTGTATTTTTTTGTTCTTGTTCACCCTGTTGTCTGTCTTCAGATTCTAAACTGAACCGGGTTTACCTTCTGATTTTAGCAGAGCTAGGAATTCCCCACCCCGCCCCCCAATCATTTGTATGCATTTTTTTTCAATAGGGGAAGAACTTAACCCTTTAATCTTTGCTAAATCTGCTCTAGTGAAACTGTTAGGATTTTTTTTTTTTTCCCCCCCTTCAAGCTAACCATAGCCATTCAGATAGGAAAGTCAGGTATTATGTATTTTACTATGCACTGTGCACTCCATGTGGGATTACTCTGGCCTTTGCTTGGGTTGTCTTTCCTGTATTTAGCCATTCTTAAATAAGTACCTAAATAAAAGGAAGTACCTACAAAATAAGACTTTAAACAGGACTAGAAACTAGGTCAAATCAATCAAATGCATAGATACTTTAAAGTATCAGTCTTTAAAGACTGAAAAAAATAAAGCCCATTCTCTTTCACAAGTTTAGGAATCAAGTAGGATCAAAGGAGGTTTGTCAAGTTTCATGCATTTGCACTTCAAATTACAGGGACTTGGTGAAAAAGTGACACAGGTAATTTATAACTTAGCTAAAACAAGAATACTGTATAAATTCACTGGTTTTGGTAGTTTGTTCGCCACTTTCTCAAAGGGTCCCAGTGAGAGCAATACTTCTTTAACTAGCGCTATGCTGTTAAAGTGTATTTTCATCTATCTTCCCCTGTCTGTGCCTCAAAGAAATGAAAGTACTTTCAGTTCCCGACATTCGGTAATGTTTTCAGGTGGCTCTGTCTATATTCATTTTAAGACACGTTGGGGTTCCTTGTATCATCAGTGTGTATAATACTCATGGCCATTTAATTACACTTTTTACTACTTCATATAATTACAATTATTGTTGTTTTTTGCTCTTACGATGTTGTTTTAAAAATCATAACCAACAACGCAATGCAGAGAGGTATAACCCTGTCACTATGAAGGAAGTGAAGCTTCCCTTCAAAATCATTACGGCAGGAAGGAAAACAGAGCTAAAGCTTCAGTATCCATTAATCCTGGGGAATAATGGCAGCACAAAACCACAGGACTTTAAGAAATTAAAACTTTGGAAGTGAATGAGAAAGTACAGAAAACAAAACACAGTCCGAAGACACAAGGGACAGGAGTGCTTACTGTGAAAACCAGTGGGAGGCAGTGTTAACCAGTGGGATTAGACAGATCTGGGTTTAACTATAGCCAGTGCCAGCTTCCTGGCTTGCCCCCTGTGCTGCTGTGTTGGGCCTTGTGCTTTGATGGGTCCCCTGCTTAGGAGGGTCCTGTGTAAACTAAACTTAGTTTAACGCTCTGGTGTTGCCATCTGGAAAAAATTTTTTTTAATTTTTATTTTATATTGGAGTATAGTTAATTTACAGTGTTGTGTTAGTTTCAGGGGTACTGTCAAGTGATTCAGTTATACATATGCATATATCTGTTCTTTTCCAAATTCTTTTCCCATTTAGGTTCTTATGGAATACTGAGTATAGTTCCCTGTGCTATACAGTAAGTCCTTGTTGGTTATCTATTTTATATATTGTAATGCGTATATTTTAATTCCAATTTATCCCTCCCCCACCCCCCACCTTTACCCTTTGGTAACTATAAGTTTGTTTTCAAAGTCTGAGTCTGTTTCTGTTTTGTAAATAAGTTCACGTGTATCTTTGTTTTAGATTCTGCATAGAAGCGATAGCATCTGATAATTGTCTTTCTCTCTCTGACTTAGTTCACTTGGTATGGTCATCTCCAGGTCCATCCACGTTGCTGCAAATGGCATTATTTCCTTCTTTTTAGTGGATGAGCATATTCCATTGTACATATGTACCAAATCTTCTTGATCCATTCATCTGTTGATGGATGTTTAGGTTGCTTCCACGTTGTGGCTATTGTAAACACAGTGCTGCAGTGAACACCGGGGTGCACGTTTCCATTCGAACCATGGTTTTCTCTGGATAGATGCCCAGGAGTGGGATTGCTGGATCACATGGTAGCTCTACTTTTAGTTTCTTAAGGAACCTCCATACTGTTCTCTATAACGGTTGTACCAATTTCCATTCCCACCAACAGTGTAGAGGGTTCCCTTTTCTCCGCACTCTCTCCAGCACTTACTGTCTCTAGACGTTCTGATGATGGCCATTCTGACTGGTGTGAGGTGACACCTCATTGTAGTTTTGATTTGCATTTCTCTAATGATTAGTGATGTTGAGCATCCTTTCATGTGTTTGTTGGCAGTCTGTATATCTTCTTTGGAGAAATGTCTGTTTGGGTCTTCTGCCCATTTTTGGATTGGGTTGTTTGTTTGTTTTTTGATATTGAGCTGCATGAGCTGCTTGTATATCTTGGAGATTAGATTAATCCATTGTCAGTTGCTTCATTTGCAAATGTTTTTCTCCCATTCTGCGGGTAGTCTTTTCGTTTTGCTTATGGTTTCCTTTGCCGTGCAAAAGCTTTGAAGTTTCATTAGGTCCCATTTGTTTGTTTTTGTTTTTATTTCCATTACGCTAGGAGGTGGATCAAAAAAGATCGTGCTGCGACTTATGTCAAGAGTGTTTTGCCTGTGTTTTCCTTTAAGAGATTTATAGTATCCAGCCTTACATTTAGGTCTTTACTCCACTTGGAGGGTTCCTACCTTTTCATTTTGCCTTGGACACCACATACAGTATGTAGCTGGGACTGGCTCTGACACTTAGTAACTGGATGTGTGTGTACACAGGGCCTAATACCTACACACGCAGCCCCCATTTCCTCAGGCATGAAGCGGGGATCCTAAAGTTGCCCCCCTGGTGGGGTGATTTTGAGGATTAAATGAAGGACTCAATTAGTTGTGATTTGAAGGTGTCTTTGCAGCAGTCGGTACAGAACGCCGTCCGTATATTTCAGCATGTCCTCAGGACAAAATTAAAATTAACATTTATTGAAGACCCCCAAAGAGCTTTTGCTTATTTGGGCTTTATCTGTCAATAATTACTGTATCAGATGTTAGAACTGAGAAAGTGTTAAAACACAAAACTGTGCAAGCACGCATTCCATTAGCTGTCAGAGGGGGGATGTCCTCCTGGGTCACGTAGCTCTGGAAAACTCCACTGTACACTCAAGACAGAATATAAGTGAACAAGGCAGCCGGTAGCTTTGTATTATGAAAACAGTTGTGTCCTCTTGGATCTCTTGGAAGGGCCCTGGAGACCTCCTTCCCAACCAGGGACCCCGGGATCCCACTCTGGAAACTGTTAAATGAAATTAGCCCACGATGGCCTCCAACGGGCTGACAGATATAGCTCCACGGTAATTCACATTAAGTATTTGCACAGGAAACTAGCCTTCGTTCTGCGAGTGAAGGTCTAATCTACTAGTGTCTCATAAAACTGTGTAAGAACCATGCTGTTTCGAACTCATCTGTAGGCTCGGTGTTTACAATTTGACAGTAGTGATACAGATCAGCCTCTGGATAGACTTGTCCTGAGCAGACAAATATAGGATGCCATGAATAAAGCAGTTTGCCTTTAAGCTGTGCCTGTAAACAGAATCAGTTTACTTTTTGTTGAGGAAGTTTACCTTTTGATCATTTTACCCGGAAACTTCACCCGGCTGGCACCCAGCTGTGAAGACCAGATCGACATCACGGAGTTTGTGCACTAAAAGTTCAACTCAACTCTTTGACTTTCAGTGGAAGCACTCAGGCCTTCCTTCCGAGCCTGCCCACTGCTGTGTTTGACAGAGGTTAAACTTCGCGTCGATAAACTGGTTTTATAGTTCACAGATGAATGTAAGCAGGAAAAATACCAATAACCAGAACAAAAGGCAAGGCTGTCTGGGGCAAGTTCATATACAGGCACATATCCTGAATAATGGGTGAGTCATCCTAACTTGAAAGCACGGTACCAATTCATACCAATCTTTAGCCACCACCCACGGTGTGTCACTCTATGGAGAATGGGATGAATAAGTTAGCACTGCTGGTCACAGCAATGTGGGGTGACAGTCACGTGAACAAGTATACAGTATGATGTGATAAACAGGAACGGCACTGGTAAAGACGCGATGTTTATGGATGGTCCCCTCTGGTTTGAGTTAGACACAGTTCAAAGAGAGTGACTTTTGAAGTGTGTGTTGAATAAAAGGGCACTTAGACAGAATAGTATTTGCAGGGCTAAGGTGGGCTGCAGGAAGTAAATCGATCGATCAGTGGCGGACTGGGATGACAGCCGAAGAAGTAAAGCTTCAACCAGCTTGTAAAAGAATTTGGGAAGTGTACTGAGAAGGCATCAACAAGACTTGGTGGCCAATGATAATTGGAGGTGAGGGGGCACAGAAAAGGACTCTCATTGTTTCTGGTTTGTACAACTCAGTGGATGGGAGCAGGCTGGGAAGGCAAGTTTGGGTTTATACGTGCTAGATTTGAGGTGTTTGTTTGTAGGCCATCAGGAAGGAGTATTTAGAGGTTCAAAAAGTATATGGGTAAGACGGAAACTGAAACGTAACTGGCGTTCAGTGTTGTACTAGGGCCAACAACTATTAAAAAACTTCAGATGTGCTTGAGTAATGTAGAAAAATAATTTTAATGGAATCACTTATCTCTTAAAGATGGTGGATAAATGAACGAATGCATATCTTTAGGTGGCTTTTAATCCAGCTCCCCTATATGGTATGTGAAGAGCCGCTAGTGTAGGATGAATGTGCTCTTTTCTTGCTTAGGCCTAAGAACAAGCTACATTTGATTAATTCCAGAGGTGACACAGTCAGCATGTAGCATAAAATAAAAATCACTCAATAAGACAATACGCCCCAAAGCTGAATATAAATGAAACAAACAGTTCTGTTTAAATTGTTTAACTGGTTGTTGTTGGTTTTTGTTTTTTTCTCCTTTCCGTCTTCTCTTACCATGAAATATAACGTTAGCTGCATCACTCACTTCAGGACAGATCCTTGGAGTACTATCAGGACAGCAAAATCCGTCACGGAGCTGGGCAGCAACATTAGAGTTTGGTCTGAACTGATAAAGAGCTAGTAAAAATCCAGAAGGTATATGAAAAGCTGACCCAGATTAGTGGGGGTTTGAAAGCACTCTAGAAGCAGCCCTAACTTTGTGCTATAACTGCATATCCTAAAGTTTCGTAGACTCGTGGCACCTACCCAGTTATTCTGAGGTTGACTGTGTTATTTAAACACTACTACTGGTTGTCACATTTCCAGGGATCTTACTTACTCAGGCTACTTAACTAATCCTAACTCTTCTAATTAAGAGGTCAACATTTTGAAATAGTCACTATTTAAAAAGGACCATCAAACTCTTTGGAAGGAGCCAAACATATGGCTTGCTTCAAATAGGAGAGTACCATGGATTTCAGGTGAAGGTGCTGACCTCAGCCGAAAGCCTTTGTTGCCGAAAGCCTTTGTTCGCTTCCTGTGACAGCATTAGTTCAAGGATAAGACTTAATGAGCTTTTACTTCGAAATTTACTACTATGTATTCTAGCAGAGCAGATGGCAATTTAATGAACATAATGGATGCCCTGACACGTTGCTGACCAAGGGAGATAACTAACTACCTTAGAACTAGAGACGAGGACGTCTAATTGGTGCCACTGGGTAAAAGTCGGTGGGATTCACAACAATCTGCAACTGATTTGCAGGGCGAGTCCATCTATGAAGTTTGACTCCAGGTATCCGTACGTATACCATAAGGTATATCTATGACCCCCTTCCTTCTCATTAAAGGGAAAGTGGGCTGGGTTTGAACTCTATTCGGACACTTAGAAGCTCAGAGCCAGGAGCAAGCTATTTGTTCTCTTTGCAGTTCATATGCTTTACCTTTAAACTCCCAGAGACAGTACTGTAAACTTCAAAACACATTGTCAACGATAAATATTATCATTAATAACAGTACCTTTTCCGTCACATTTCATGTCTACACTAGTAAGTGTTTGCTGGAAATCAGTGTAAGGATTTAAAAACAACTAATTAATATAAAGTATTACATGTAAACTAATAGAAATGTAGACATGTTGTAAGTTATTGTTTAATTTGCGTGATTGAAACACAAAACCTCAGAAAGCATGCAGATGTATTTTGGTAGGCTGAGATACAGTACTTTCACCTTTCTAGAACCTAGACTCGGAGAACCTGAAGCCTTTGACAAATTAAAACCCAAAGAGAACCACAGCACCTTGCACATGGACACATTAGAAATAAGCTGGAATTGTCACAAGCTGAGAGAGAGGGAGTACGTTTTTAAAATCTGTCTTTCCTTCCCCCTACTAACCACAGTACAACAAGACAATTAAAAAACAGGTACATACTCATCATGAACAATGGTGGGGCCATCCCTTGTTAAGGCCTCTTCCTTGATGACGTTGATAAGTTCAAAAGTACTGCTTATGGGGGCATCCGGGTTAGGCCATTTGGGACACTGGAAGTGCCGAACTTCTAGGACATAGTCATCCTACAACCAATACAACACGAGTCACGGCCCATCCTTCATTGCATCCTATCTATAACCTAATGACTCGTACTCGCTCCTGAGGAAGTGTATACTATAGATGATTGAAGAATGCCAGATTAACCAAACTGCTGTAAGGAGAAAAACACTAGGGAGGTCTGCTTGACATGAACAAATGAGGTTATGATAGTGAAATAGAATCCTGTTCAGGGAAAAATTGTAAGGGACAACAAATTATAAGAGGCTTTATATCCTACTCTATCTTACCTATAAAAATAAAGAAAAAAAAAAACAACCCAGGAAGGGGTGAGGGCATCTTTATTTAAATTACTAATATAAGACAGCTCCCCTCTGCTGTTTACTAAAAAAAAAAAAAAAAAAAAAAAAGTCTTAATATTATCATCTCTGCAACATATTGCAAGGCTCACATTTCTGACGGCAAAGAAAATACTGAGCTCTAGTATATTGTTTTTATAATTAGGTCAACAGGCCTATTTGTATGCATGCTCAATCAGAGGAACTGCTACATGTCATCTTTCCAGCTGGAAAAAGCAAATATTTGAAGGAAGCAAAAAAGGAAGTGAACATACTTAAGTCACACCCAAATGCCTGCCTGGGCCCGTCTTAAGGGTGGTAAATTACTCCATTATTACTTGGAAGGGTGATCCAAGGCCCAGCTGTGGCTGTTACTGAGGAACTGAGGTTACCTGTGTAGCTTCAAGGATAAAGTCATGGATGATAATTTGTTCTTCGTTAGAGAGACACAGTCTGTCCTTGCTGATAAGGGTGACGGTAAAGGCCTCACAGTTCATGGATTCTTCTCGACTTGGCCAGTATACAAACTCATCTTCAGCCTATGGGGACCAAAAAAAAAAAAGAAGGACAAAACTTCCTCTGCAGTGCTGTCGACCATTTGTTTTCGAATTTTCTTACCAAACGATTTCTTTCTTTGCCTCAATGTCTCTCAAATCATTTTTTAAATTGGGTTCGTAGAATTCTTAGCCCAATTAGATTAGCCCTACCTAATCATGCTGAGTTCAGTGGTGGTTGTATTCTATTGTAAAATAAATACGCTTCATAACTATTTCCTAGCACCGCTCACCTATGTCATAGCCGACAACCAAAAAACCTCCCTGTGTGGGGGATGTATTACCCCTAGCTGAGAAATGCTCTGTAATATAACTGTCAGAGTAAAAAAAGGAGACAGGATCTAGGTCAAGTAATTTTAACTTATTATTTCACAATGGCTTATGCGACTAAGATGTGCTAATTGTTCTTCTATGGATTAACAGTTCTACAGTTGACCAGCATTTTGCAAAGGACTTCCGTAAACATTATCTTACTTGGTTTTCATAATATGCTAGTGAGGTATTTTTATCTTCTGGCTTTGTAGATGTAAACACCAAGGCTCAGACAGGCCCATAAATAGGCATATTGGCTCTAAGTATAAGGTGCTTTGTAAAAGGAAAGTCAGTCTGTCAGTGTTCGATTTCAAGTCTTTCAGCCTGGAATCAGGTAAGCTTTAAACGTTCATCTACTTTTAAGATTAAAAATAAATATTCAGTAACAGAAACTACTATACATGAAATAGATGAGCACTAACAATTTACTGAATAGCACAGGGAGCTGTATTCAATGTCTTGCAACAACCTATAATGGAAAATAATCAGAGAATATAACTGGATCACTCAGCTGTACACCTGAAACTAATACAGTATTCAGGCTTGATACTTGAATTCTATCCCTGAAAGCTATGAAGGCCTAAGAAAAAGAGAACCGTTGCCTAGGCTGGAGACTCTGTGAGAAATACAATGATTATGATGAGCCCCGCCCCCTCCTTTTCCTAATCAGTTCAGATGGCAAATTACAGTTTGCCTGTAATATATACATTTCTATGGGCATTTTCCTGAAAATGCTTAGACAGTACTAGTGAAGTCAGATAATTCTGAATAATGTTGAAAACAGAGAAGGTTTTGTTTAATCTTACATTGTTGCATTAGAAATGAGCCAGCAGTCCAATAAGACTTATCACCCTTTCAAGTTTCAATATAGCTTATTGCCAAGTACATTTTTATTTTTAAAGCTCAGCATAAGGGGAAACAGATTAGCAACGGGGTTTAGTCTATACAAAAGAAGTCTGTAACTGTCTTGGGTTTTAATACGTTTTGCCCAAGGAAGTGGAATGAGGGCCCTCTGAACAGATATTAAAGACATAATGACGAACAAGGCTTCTAAATTTAACCAAATACATAGATTAAGTGTAGGACTGGATGTGATTCTGAAAAAAGTCATCTATCTAGGGCTTAACTTCCATATCTGAAAAGTGGGAATAATAAAACTACATACCTCAAAGAGCTATTATGATGATAAGATGAACTGGAAATTACCTAATTTGCCTAAAGACTGCCAAAGGGATTTTAGTAATGGTGGAGGAATGGCAGAAAAACCCTTTGAACACAGACAGTAAACTAGGGAATAACTGATCGTCTTGACAGACTATGACCAAGAAATGCTACTTCTTAATTCAGTAGGAGCTCTGATCGCATGGTTATTTTGCTCACAGATAGGGCAGAGACGCCTAAGCAGCAGGGACTTTTGGGCTATTCACAGAATGATGGTCTTTGTAATGTCACAGTAGTGATAAATAACAAAGCAAACAAAAAATGCAGAGACAGTACCTTTAGAAAAAACTACACACTACTGAATCTGACTTTCGACCCTAGAGCTATGAGTGCAGACGTGCATGACTGCAGCATAGCCTCCCTCCTTGGGCCTCAGAGAGACACCGAGATGACAGGGCTGGTGGCCCTGTATCGTCGCTGTCCACAGAACACGTATTGACTCAGTCAGTCAGTCTCCCCCTCTCCTCCCCATACAAATGAGCTCTTGGGTATAGTGACCGTCCTCCGTTAAGTGAGGATAACAAAACACTGACTCATCCAACAAATGCACGTTTTAACAACCCTAAATGCCTCCAATTTCCATATGCCGAACAGAGTAGACCCCTATTGCCAGCTAATTTGAAAATTTACACTCCAGTTTTTAGCTTAAGATTCTCAACTTTGTTGCCATTCTATCACACAGAAGCAGTCTTGGTATTCCGAAGCTGGAGCAGAAAGCGACAAAGTGAAGTTCCTACTGACTGGGCACACAGTCAAATGCATGTCATCAAGACTAGGGGTTCACTCACATGCTGTTCTTTCCTGATTAAAAAACTCACTACTCTGACACTCACGGAGGCAGATCGTTTTTGTTTTTGTTTTTACTTTGTGCGCTTACAAGTCCTCATGGTAACTTCTGAAGACCCAACTATTTCGAAACTTCAGAATGCAATGAGAGCTCAGCAGAAATAGTTACACTTATTTTCATAAACGTGCTCACCCTTCTCCGCTAGGGTCTAGCGACCTCACTAGGGAAGGACTAAAGGGAGAAGAAAGAGGTAGTAGCTTAGTCAAGGTCTTAAAAAGCACCATCAAGTCCGAACAAGGAAGCCTTTCCTAATCTCCCTCCCTGTCTATGGATTGGGGGAAAATAACGATACATTATTAGTACTTTGGATACCGTTTTCTTTGGGCTAGGAAACATTTCTATGATGTGGAGGCACTGGACATATACAATGGCAAAATGAGACAGGTGACTCAAGTTCCAGTCCTGGCTCCCATGGTTCGTATATGCCCTTGGGCAAGTTACTTCCCTCAGCTTTCTCAGCTACTAAAGGAGAGGCTGAGAGAGCACCTGTGTCATCGAGTTGTAGAAAGGATTAAAGGAGTTAATACAGGTAAAAATAACATCTATTGATATAATCAATAAAGGATATAATCAATAAATGTTAACTACTGTTATTCATTTATTTTTCAACAGTGACATACAGCAACTCAGAGGTCGGCTTAAGATCGTGCATTAGTGAGGTTCAAAAAAGGACCTTCTTCAAAACCTTCTGGGCTTCCCTGGTAGCTCAGTGGTTAAGAATCCGCCTGCCAATTCAGCGGACATGGGTTCGAGCCCTGCTCCGGGAAGGTTCCCACATGCCGCCGAGCAACTAAGCCCGCGCGCCTCGAGCCCGTGCTTCGCGACGGCAGTGAGAAGCCCACGCGCGGCAACAAAGACCCAACGCAGCCAAAATAAATAAGTAAAAACCTTCTCCCACACTGCCATGTACAGTACAACAGAGGGGTGACTGATTGATATATCACCAGCATTAGGGATCAGTGCTGATCCCGTTGGAACTGAGAGGGTCAGGAATGGTAAGACTAGGAAGGGCACCTGTGCAAACATACAAGCCGAGAACTCTGAATTCCCTCCCTAGCATGTACAGACACTGTAGCCCTGTGACAAGGTAATTTATGCTCTGGCCTCCCGGGCTCATTAATATATAGCAGATGTGCTTTACTTACCAAGCTCTGGTTGTCTGGCAGCATGACAATGATCTGTGCGTTATGATCCCAAATCATTCGCCAGAAATCTTTCGTAGTATGTGGCAGAGGATGCTGGGTTATGATAAATTCATTGCTCCGGTAATAGCCCTTCAGTTAGGAAGACGAAAACCCAGTGATTATGAGTGTTTAACTCTGCAGCAGTAACATATATTCATGAAATAAGACCAGCACTGTTTCGACCTCACGAAAATAATCAAAAGAGGCATTCAGTGCATTTGGCTAATTTTTAGATGTACTTCTCGTAACATGTATATAGACAGTTCCCTCTCCACGTCCGATGCACTTCTAGTTCCCCCTGCTGTTTTTACTTGACAGCAATTTCAACATTTATTCCAAGGCTAGATGGGTGAAATTCACGAAACGATTAATTCCTTAACAAGCATTTCTGTTAACTGAAGCAATTTTTGTGTCCTCACCGATTAGGTATCCTTGGTTAGAGGTTTCCAGATACAGAAATCTCTATAATTTTGATATTACACATCAAGAAATTACTTGCAAGTCACATAGGTGGTATCTGCTGTTTAGCACCTTTCAGTTTAATTGACTTTATTTATAATTAACTGTTGACTCTCACCATGATATAAGAAGCATTAATGTAGTCTGTTCCTTTCATTCCAGGCAACGGTGCGAGGCCCACTCGAGCACGCTCAGCTATGACATGGAAAAAACGAAAACACCACGTTCGCCTCATTACCCCTCACCACCAACAGCACTCTCTGAGAGTTACTTGGTGAGTAACAGAGCTCTTTGGCTCCCCTTTCTTTTTAAGACTTACCTATATTTGTAAACAAGCTAGAGCAGTATCAGCTAAGGAAGAATGTAAAATGAAACTCTGCTGCATGTGCCCAGCAGGACCCCAGACGTTCTAGGAATAACACTTGACTGTGGGAGAGGCTTTCCCAGCAGATCACTAAGAGGATACCCGGTGTGGAGACGACACAGGGTTTCAGGTCACTCTTGACCCTGGTTTGATATTCCTACACTTATACCAACGTACTGTAGCTTGCTCTTTTGCCATCCCCCTTACTCCCAATCTTTTTCTTTGGGAAGGGCTTAGAAAATACTGGCCTCTTTCAGTAGAGAGAATCTCTTCACTGATCACCCACGCCTGTGTCTACAGTGTGCTACACACACTATCCACTGCTGTGTCCCAAGTTATTTATGCAGCGGTCACCACCTACCAACGGTGCCTTAGTCTCAATAGCCAGAATAATTGAGTCTCAATAGCTGGAATAATTTAGCAATGTAGTTCCAGCTGGGCAGATTAATCTGGGACTCTGTTTTAAGAGAGCATTAATGCCACAGGGATAATGACTTGACATGTTTTTTGAAAGGCAACACATGGTCGAAATAATCTAACTCTTGAATTTCGAGGTGAACTGAAGCTAGCTTTCACGTCACATAGACGCAGCAACTTGCTGGTGCCGACACCCACCCCTCCCGTTGTGATCAAACTGCTTCAGTTGTCCTCAGCATGACTTTTCCCCTTGGTAGTGGCTGCCTCTTTACCTAACACACAAAATCCAAAGAAAAAACGAACACAGGCAAGTCGAACTGATTTTAAGATCTTACAGGGCACGACTGAAGAGTTTCTGTTCTTTTCTTTGTTACACTCTT
>NW_006781519.1:6834698-6836609 GCF_000442215.2 Lipotes vexillifer
ACACTCTTTCTGAGCACTGAAGCATTCCACGTATTTTGCATTACACTGTGTGACCAGCTGAAAGAAAAGCAACATTTTAGCCTTCATTCAAAGGATTATAATTGTGCCTGTGTTAACTAACTTAGTGTGGTAATGGTTTCTCAGTATATAGTTAACTATCAAACCGTTACATTGTAGACCCTAAACTTGGAATTCTTTGACTTACATGCAGCGTTGTCTCTCTCAGTCAAGCGGGGAAAGACAACAAAACAAAAACAAAGGTATAATTGATAGCATCTGCTTGATGATCTGGCACAGATACTATGATCAGATTACTAATGAATTTTAAACATTTTTGTATCCCAAAGGACACTTTTTTGTGTTTCAAGAGCGGTAGCTTTTTCAGTTGTCTTGGTTGTTTGCGTGCTTGTTTTATTTACTATTAGGCCTTAGGTTTCTCTTTTTTTTTTTTTTTCTTTCCCCTTTTGCTGTACGCGGGCCTCTCACCGCCGTGGCCTCTCCCCTTGTGGAGCACAGGCTCAGCGGCCGTGGCTCACGGGCCCAGCTGCTCCGCGGCATGTGGGATCTTCCCGGACTGGGGCACGAACCCGTGTCCCCTGCATCGGCAGGCGGACTCTCTCAACCACTGCGCCACCAGGGAACCCTAGGCCTTAGGTTTCTTGACTACAGACACTATGTAAGCAGCGTTTGTTGAATGAACGTGGGTTTCTCTGTTGGTGATGATGTCACTGATTCCTCACAGCCACATGAGATGGAGGTGGCTCAATACTAGCAAAGACGGCTTCGTGGTAATAAGAGCTAATCATGGTAAAGAATTTACTAAGTTCTCAGTAAATGTCTGTTAAACTGAACTGACATTGTTCTAAGGCTGTTATAAATAATTAGCCCAGTAGTTTGGTTATTCTTCCTGTGTACATAGCTTGGTTGAATCATTCTGTCAGTCTTTTTGGGGGTGGGGGTGGGGAGGGGTCCATGCTAACAGAGTGTACGGGAACGGTCTCCTCCTCTACATGGAGGTGGATGTAGTTGGTTAATGCCTGTAAAGGAACAAATGACCTCGTTTCCTTTGATAAATTTTTAAAACAGTGTATAAACAAATGTTGCAGAAACAGGAAAGGCAGAATTTAATTAAGAATTATTGGCACTTAATTTTTTTAGGAATTCATTTTAAACATTCAAAATGAGACACTTATGTCCTCACTGTTGATTACCTCAAATGGTGCGCAGAGTAGTAAGGATGTTATGAAAGGAGACCTAGAAATTTAAAATTGTTATAACTGAACTTGGTGAAATTCATCTATTTTTCATTTCATATCACTTGTTGTTATCATTTGCTTGACAGTCTCATTTCTTGAGCTGGGACTCGAAGGTTTCCGTGTCTATGGAAGGTTTTACCATGAAAACTAAAACTGCAGAGATTCAGCTCATTCTTTCCATCTTGACACAAAACGAGAAATTACATACAGAACAATGTGCAAAAAAGCCTGGTTTTTTTAAAGTCTAATAAGAGACTACGAAATAGGAAAGCACTTCGTACTTTGAGATGACTGAGCTTTCTGATCTTACTTACTTTAATAGTTCTTATAGTCTCTCTTTTCACTCAATTCCGTATAAACCTTAACTGTCTTTACACCTCATGCCCCCATGCCCCTATCAAAGAAAAAGAATAACCATTCAGGAAAGTTAACTAAAGTCTCTTTAGTATTCCGTAGTAACTAGATCTTTTCTAGTTTCTAAATTATCTGCTACGATAGTCATTCAAAGAGCTTTGCTTTTAAGATAATGCCAACAAATAGCCGTTCTCCATCAGGGCAAGACAGTATTCGTTCAGAAAACAAAACACAGAGGATAGGGCTTCCCTGGTGGTGCAGTGGTTGAGGGTCCGCCTGCCGATGCAGGGGACGCGGGTTC
>NW_006781519.1:6836936-6868870 GCF_000442215.2 Lipotes vexillifer
GGTCCGGGAAGATCCCTCATGCCGCGGAGCGGCTGGGCCCGTGAAGCCATGGCCGCTGAGCCTGCGCGTCCGGAGCCTGTGCTCCGACGGGAGAGGCCACAACAGTGAGAGGCCCGAGTACCGCAAAAAACAAACAAACAAACAAAAAAAACAGGACATTTTTTGGACTGGAACGACTGACAGAGTACTATGTCACTGGGGCCAGGGGCAAATGTTAAAGTCGTACACTGCACGGAAGAAAATACAGCACGGCACTGTCTACTTGGAATACCCACAATTCATTCATACGTTAAGTTGAAACTTAACTTGATCTTCCCATGGATTACATCTGAGGAGTACAAATAGTAATCCATTTCAGTGTAGACGTTCATGCAAAAAAGACATGACCCTCCAGGCTCGAGGCATTTCTTTACCTCCTTGCTGCTTTGCCGAAGAAACGTATTGAAAGCACTACCTTGAACTGTTTCTCCAGTCGTGTCTTTCCTCCCGCTCCTGGTATGAGGATACTGTTAACGTAACTATGCAGCTGACTGGAAGATACTTCGGTCTCCTTTCCAAGAATGGCTTCCAACAAGGCATCGTGGATGAAAATGTACTGCTCCTAAAAGGCACACGACATGGTTAGTCACTGAGGAGAGCTGCGACAGGGCAGCCACCTCTGTCCCCTGCGTGAAATCGACCTTGGATGAACTCTTCCCTAGCAGGGACCTCCCTCATGCATTTACAGCCAGGGGGGTCGGCTCCAGTCAGTCCTTCCTTCCTTCCTTATCTGTCTATCTCTCAGAAGTTATTTTAGGGTAGGGCCTGTGCTGCCTTTAGTTCTGTATTCCATACCACGCCCCAGAGAAAGCAGTGGGAAAACGTGTGTTCAGTGAAGGGCTTCAGAACCATTGCCTCCTATATCTCTCTCAGGCTAAAAAACAAGGTTTAAGCGCCCCCAGCATGGAATACACAGCACTAGAGGAAACTGTATCTGCTTCATTTAAGAGCCACACAGAAATGGATGCCTGTGAGCCGAAGAACGGGATCCCGGTTAGGACATCTTCCAACACAAACCTGTAAATTCCTTCCAGGCCCAAGAGAATGCATGTGCCTCACTCTCAGTCATTCAACTTTCAGTTCAAGCGTGTGCTGGAATCACACGAGAACACCAGCACCCCTCCTCACCTCAGTCTGGACGAGGTAGTTGCGCTGTGTCCTGATATGCTTCAGGAATCCCAGGACGTTGACTGTGCTTTTGTCTTTTATCTGTTGCAGCATGCTGTCGATCACAATGTAGGTGCCCGTCCTGCCCACGCCAGCACTGAGAGAAAGGCAGACACTCAACTAGTACACCTGCTGCTCTACCACATCATGAGCCATGGATTACAAAAAGTATCGTCTGAGTCTCCAACGCGCTGAGAAATAACCTACGTCAACTACACTAGGTTCTCTCAACAAGAGGGCTGTGCTGACATACGGAGAGCACGCTCCCTCGTGCGTCTTGAGGGGGAGGGGAAGACTGCCCTCCTACCATACATAAACATATAAATAAATAAAAATATAGTTACAGATTTGCTTTCTCAGCCTTGCTTGCAGCTCAAGCAAAGGGTTTAACTCTGTGATGCCAGGGGCCGCAAGGTGTCTCTCCTGGCAGTAGCCATCTCCGCACCAGAACCACCCCTGCCGAGGCATCGCCTGGTTCTCCCGCTCCCCCCAGGGATTCCGGGAGAATGCACCGTCCTTTCACTAAACCCCCTTTGTGCACAACTCGCGCCCAGGGTGCTCAGTACTGGCAAGTTCCTATTTATAAGGGCTACTTGCCTTTATTAATCCAGGGGTAGGAGAAGAAGAGCCCCTCTGGAAAAGCTGTGGCCCCTTTTATTCCCGTTTCCTGATTGTCTGTTTGTTATTTAAGCAAAACAACACGACCCAGCCCAGGGACACCCGAGTTCTGCCGTACTGAACCACAGGCTTCTTTCGGCAGAAACCTGCCGCCTCAGGTTCCCCATCTCACACAGTTTTGTTGATGATACCCGAGTGCTTTAGATTGACAGACCTTCACCTCTGTTTTAGTGACGCTAAATGGGTGAGCAAAAACGTAGAGTCCTTATGGGACTTTTCCGACGTCTGCAAAGGACCTGCTCTGTGGAGGCATGTTATGAGAGCAGCCCCAAAGAAATGCTGAGAAAAGGCCGGGCAGCTGTGTGACATACATCACAGAATAAGCAACATCTCTTTGAATACCAAAGTGAAAAAAGCCCAGCAATCCAAATGAAACACAGTAAAAGCATTTTTGAAACAATCAGCTAAGGTTGTTTAAGGTAGTTAGTTAAGATGGGAAAATCTGTGCTTTAAAAAAGGTATTTTATATAGCACGTATAAACTGAAAGCCTTTCACACATAAACTAAATATTATCATTTGGAGGAACCCTACAGAAGAGCCATGTTCAAAAACTCAAAATCTCTAGTGCGGAAAGTTCTAAACTTGTGTGTAAGGTTTCTATATAGTAGGAGCTGCCAACCATTTCCCGATAAACACTGGGGATTTTTTATCAGTAATAAGAAGGCGTTATAAAAACTGGAGACTCATCCTCTAAGAGCAGATTTTGTTTTAACCTCAGAAGCAGCAGATGGTTTCTTAATGTGAGGGGACTACAGTGACCTTCCATAACCCTAACGGGTCTCATTGGTCCCAGTTTTCAGCGTTAAGACTCCGTTTCTAAATCAAACAAAGCCGCAAGCAGCAGGGCCACGGTGGTCCAAGTTCACAGCCCACACCCGCTGCTCTGCCCAATTCAAATGCTGAATCCCAGGCAGAAGAAAGGGGACGCCGTCGGCCTCACCTGCAGTGCACCAACACAGGGCCCATTTCTGGAGTCCGGGCTGCTGAGGACCTCCTCACGAAGGTCAGGACCGGGAGGGCGTACTCGGGAACTCCCATGTCGGGCCACTGCGTGTAGTGGTACTGGATCACTACCCGTTCATTCTGACGCCCCTTGGGATTTCCCTTCTGACCCTGAGAGAGGGTGAGAAAAGATGGCTTTAAGCTGGGAGTGGGCATTCTGGTAAAAATCACATAAGGGGGCTTCCCTGGTGGCGCAGTGGTTGAGAGTCCGCCTGCCGATGCAGGGGACGCGGGTTCGTGCCCCGGTCCGGGAAGATCCCACACGCCGCGGATCGGCTGGGCCCGTGAGCCATGGCCGCTGAGCCTGCGCGTCCGGAGCCTGTGCTCCGCAACGGGAGAGGCCACAACAGCGAGAGGCCCGCGTACCGCAAAAAAAAAAAAAAAAAAAAAAAATCACGTAAGGATGTCAGCAAACCTGACCTCTGTTCCCATTCACCTTAACTGCTGTTCCTGCGGTTGGTTATTTCCTCTCTGTGGCCCTGTCATGCCCCAAATGGAGACATGACCTGGGTGCACAGAAGGATCAGACATCTCTTGGAAGAGAAAATGGGATAAGACTGTACCAAGAATGAATGTTTAATATCTGTTTTCTGGATCTGGACCGATCCAAGCACTTTGTAATTTGCCTACAAGGCCTCCATTTCCTGGCAGCATTTGAGATGCCCCAACTCATCTGACTGTGGGCCGGGACTCACGTTCTTTCTCCACTGTCCGGGTTGGACCTTTAGGAGCCAGAGTGCTCGTGCTGTACACTCTCCAGGAGGTGTGGGGAGGATCCTAAGTGACGAGTGGTTCAAAATCTCTAGAGTCAAAGGCAACAATCAATTTATCTGTCACTTTGATAAAGGAAAACTACTCCGAAGAATTCATTTAAGTGGCTGCACTTTTTACACTTGAACCACTCTGGATGAAAAATTTCCCCAAATAGATCACTTGCTGTGATATTTTTTTTTTTTTTTTTTTAATTACCAATACCTCTAAAATAAAAAATTTTTTTTGATGATTCAGGGTCATTAATCCATTGACACTGAACCTTGTAGGGTGGTGTCTGGCCCTGTGCTACAAGGCCTTTGGATGTCTTTGATTTCTTAATCCTTCTGTTACCCCTCATTTTCCTATTTCTTCCGCATTTGCAGTTACGACGGTCAGCGTGCAAAACACCTAACGTTCCTATTGGACTTCCTCCTCTGGCTTAAGCTGTTTCTAAAATAAGAGTAAGCGGGCCGTGTTTAAATAACCTGAGGTGCTTCCGTGAGTAATGGACACTGTACTTAATGAGTATAAACTGGTCATTGGTTAGCTTGGGCCAGTTAACAGCTCTGTTACAGAGAACACAGATAAAAACAGTGCAGCTGATTTTTATATACTTCTGCTATTCTCGGGAAAAAACTATACACAGCAAGGACTGTTAACCTTGCATCACAAATGGGCTTCAGAGCCACGGACAGTGCGTACAAAAATCTCGGTAAATGTGAATTCTCCTGGGGCAAGAGGGAGACAGTTTTATCACATTCTCAAAGATGTCCAAGACTAAAAAAATAAATTAGGAAAACCACTGCTAAAAAACAACTCCCATACCTAAACCTCTGGGGAGTACTACTTTGCGTTTTCCTAACGAGCACCTGTCTTGAGTTCATAGTACTCTGCTACAGTGATCTGTGAGTCTCCATGGGACAGTGGATTGTCAACAAGAGAAACTGAGATAACTTGAAAGCACCACTTCCACAAGGTGTAATTCTCAGGATGGTAACAGCTCTACCACAGAGAGGGGTTTTATGGTTAAGTCACATTAGGAAACACGACGAAGCTATATCGGTTTCTTAACTCTAGCGCACTCGGTACTTGTGTTCCTTGTACATTTCTAAGGGGGAATACGTACTACGTGGCATTCATTTCCCATACTTATTGAAGCACAGAATTTGATTTCTGCAAGCATCTTGCAGGGCTAGTATCCCTTGGGACACACTTTGGGAAGTAAGGCCTTAAAGCTGTCAGAAAATTGGAATTAAAAAGCTACATCACCGAACAAACAGATGCTGCCATATTTGCTGGTTACCAAAACCTCAGAGGACCTTTTTTTTTCCCCCCCAGATGAAGCCTCTTTCATGAAGAGATGAAAGAACTCAATCAGGCCAGTTAAATTCTATTATGTGCTTTGCCAGTATCTTTCACACCATACACTGATGTCAATCAAAAGAGTTGTGAAAAAAATGTTTCAAAAATACTTTTTTAAAAACCAAGTTGGTTATGAGAGTTGGCCTTCGTCGCACAGTAATTTTCATGCTAGTTTAAAAAGAGATGCCCTGGCAGCCCACCCAACTCCTTCAATACCTTTTTCACTTTTGTATTTCGGACCGAGAAACGACGAACAGTATAGCAGGCGTGTACTTTTGTGCTCTTCAGTGTGACAATAATGTTTCCATACTCCTCACTGTTCTCTGTGGGCCAATACTGATCACATTTTCGCTGCAGAAAAGAAAAAAGCTGTAAATTATAACTGCAATTGATGTCACAATTCCAATGTTGATAATGTGGTTTCAAATGATGGTGTGGAGACACAGGCCATATCACCACGTGGTTGACTAAAAAAGGAATGCACGGGCTGCAGTCCTTGCAGGCAGATGTGACCTCTGAAGAGGTTAATCTTGGGACACGTTTGGGCAAGATCACTTGAGAAATGGGCCTAGTGTTCGCGATCATCCTTCAACCCGTGATGTACTTTAAAAGAAGGTCTAAGAGAAATCCTGTATATTTGACCTCTAGGAAATGTGGGTAGGGTATGTTATCAAGGGAGTTTAAGTATCATTTTGGGAGGCTGGCCTGCATTCACAGTTAACACAAAGTCTCCTGTAACTGTGAGAGCCTTCGTGTTAAAAACTGGGTCACCAAAGGCAAAACAGGGATTCCACCGTCAAAGTGAAGCAGCAGTGACTCTGAGTAACCAACCAGAGCCTGGATCCTCATTCCAGCTTAAATTCACGTCTAATGTACGCTCATAACCCAATAAAGTTAACATATGAATCATCATCTTAAAAAAAGGTTCTCTTGGTGATGGTCAAGGTGTTTAAGCAGTCTTTACTCCCCCCACTGTGAACTATTAGTAGTTCCTTGACTAAACGGTTTCTTCCAATGTCCCTGCTTTTGTTCTCTCTCTCCCAGATACTTGGAACGTCCTTCCTTCTCTTTTCAAGCCTGTGTAACTCTTCCTCCTCCTCTTTCACTGTTCAAATCTCACCTCAGATATTAACTCTTAAAAAAAATCTCTGTACTAGAGGATGCATTCCTGTGTTTTGCAGCAACCCCCCCCACCCCGCGCCCCCCGCCAATTAATACCCTATTCACCTCAATCGTCATGTTTAATCCACTCTGCTAAGTGCCTAGCTCACTCTCCTGGCAGGGAGGCCACTTCTCACTTCTCTAACTCTTTTGGGCCTTGCCAAGTTTCTACCCTACAGCGGTACTCCACAAATATCTTTTTGAATGAAGGTACACGATTAAGCCAACAAGCTCTTACTCTTCCTTTTTCCACAAGGTTCGTAATCATGACAATGATTCCAGTGTTTTGTTCCCAAATCATCCTCCAGAAATCTTCAAACGTAGACTTTAACGGTCCCTGGGTGGCGATGTAGGCTTTCGCTTTGTTGTAACCCTTCAAAGATGACACAGCACAAAGTAAGATGAAAGCAGTATCACAGACCAGTTAATAATTCAAGTGCCTTCCGTATTGAGTAGGCTGTGCTTCTCACGTGAGCTCTGTGCGGTACGAAAACACATTCAACAGTCTCTGCAGCACTCTTCATTTATCAGAAACAGGTTTATAAAAAAACATTTCTGACTTACGTCGACATAGTTTGCATTAATGTAGTCGCTGTGCTTAGAGTCCTTTCCTGGTAAAGGTCTTAACTTCACCCTACTGTGATCATCTACAGAGGATAAGAAAAAAAAAAAAGCAAAAACAAAATGTATTAATTCGAAAACTAGCAGCATTCTAAAGCACAGAACAAGGCAAAGAGGCAACACGGCCTCTCCCAGAGTGGCCCGAGAAACCTTCTGGCAGAAGAACAACTAAAAATTCAGAGCTACAGCATTCAAACCCGTCTCCAAACCACAGGGACACTCCTACCTCATGCTCTGACCTGTGAGCGCTAATATGCAAGCAATGCAAATTGTGGTCCTTATTAGTTCATGTAAAACAATTCAGGTTGCAACCCTCCCGGATTGCCTCATCCTATACTTTAAAACCAGTTTCCAAGGTCTTTGATTACTCATGCCCCACCCCCTCCCCACTGATACAGATTTAAAAAGGTGATTTTATTAGATCAAGTCCAGAACATCTATTTTCCGGAGGTGCCATTGCTAAATTCAGCTGGACTCCCCATCACCCCAGCAGACCCTGCATAATTGAGGGAGCCAGAGCTTGCTTCTAAGAGTAATCTCTTCACAGGAATCTGAAGTCCATGATCAGATTTAAGATCCACTTAACCTTCCCCTACGAACAAAAGGTGGGTGGTGATATGTGCCTCTGGCTGCCCAACAGAACGAGCTTGTATTTATAGGATAACAAACAAAAGAAAGCTGAGGTCATACTTTTATTTTTCCCTAGCTAGAAAGAGAATGGGCAAAAGCCCGGATTTCCATTTCTATTTATAATCATGATCGTAAAAGGCTAGCTCAGAAAGAAGTCCAGTGAGTGGATTAGCCCAGACATTACTGACCCCAGACTATATCAAGCACTTTTGGAAAGCCCTCCACGTTCTTGGAACTGTGAATTGCTTTTGTTGTGCTGACAAACTCTCAGACTGCAGTGAGTCTGAACAGGGGCTGCCTGATATAAATGGGCCCCAACTGAAAATACTCTCCTAGGGCATCTGGATGCTATGCCTTAGGAGCATTATACTGTTACTTCTCAGACTGACAAAGAGGAACACGTGTTCCTCAAGTTGCACAATGCATATTTCATCAAAAAGGTGACAGACTAGCTAAAAAGATCAATACTGGAGGTGGCATCCACGTGTGCCTTGAAAGCTGTGATGGCTCCATGAGAGAAGGCTCTTCCTGTATCGTGTTCCAGGCACATTCATGGACTAACTTTACTTGTTCCATAACATTTCCACGCTACTCTTTGCTATATAAAGGCGTTAATATAGGGGTAGACCAAGGTGCCGGGTGATGTGCCCAGAGTCTGACCAAGTGACCAAGAGAGCACCAAAACCCAGCTCTCTGAACTTAACGAAAATAAAACCACATCTAATCTGAATTTGTGAAAGTAAAACCTCAAATGAACTTGTGAAAGTAGAAACATCTCTAAGAAGACCTGGTGGTTTTGTGACAAAACACGATGACCCTTGGGCACATCACACAGAAGTTGCCTTGATTTCCTCCCTCTTCTCTGCCACATACTTTTAGCTAAGGCAGTGAGCTCACTGGAATGCTACGGTGGAGAGTGATGTGTGTGGACATATGCAAGGCATATACACGTGTATATCTCTGCCTGACTTACATGCTTAGAAATGAGGTCTATAAAGGGACAAGTCCTCACAATCTCAGGGAGGTGAGCCTTGACTGGCTTGGCCAACAAATACTGCCAGAGTCAATCTATCCAAAGACTGGCAAGGAAAGAAGACTTTTACTCTTCTTTCTTGTTCTCTTCTCTTCCTTCTCCTCATTCTCTCAGGTAACTGAAACAAATACTCTCATTCAAAAATGACTTTTCGTTCTTTTAAAACGTTTTCTAGAAGATGTAAAACTACATTCGAAGACGACATGATCCTGTACATAGAGACCCTAAGGTCATATATGACAACTCCACAGCTAACATCATACTCAATGGTGAAAAGCTGAAAGCTTTTCCTCTAAGAATGGGAACAAGATAAGGACGTCCACTCTTGCCATTTTTATTCATCATGGCATTAGAAGTCCTAGCCAGTGCAGTTAGGCAAGAAAGAGAAATAAAAAGCATCCAAATTAGACAGGAAGAAGTAAAACTGGCACTATTTGCAGATGACCTGACATTATATATAGAAAATCCTAAAGTCTCCATCAAAAAACTGTTAGAACTAATACATGAATTCAGTAAAGCTGCAGGATACAAAATCAATACACAAAGATCGACTGAATTTCTATACAGTAATAATGAACTATCAGAGAGAGAAATTGAGAAAACAATCCCATTTACAATTGCATCAAAAAGAACAAAACTCCTAGGAATAAACTTAACCAAGGAGGTGAAAGACCTGTGTATTGAAAACTCTAAGACATTAATAAAAGAAACTGAAGAAGACACAAATAAATGGAAAGATAGTCCATGCTCATGGATTGGAAGAATTAATATTGTTAACATGTCCATACTACTACCCAAAGCAATCTACAGGTTCAATGCCATACCTATCAAAATTCCAATGGCATTTTTTCTCATAAATAGAACAAACAATCCTAAAATGTGTGTGGAACCATAAAAGACCTCAAGTAGCCACAGCCGTCTTGCGAAAGAAGGACAAAGCTGGAGGCATCACACCCCCTGACTTCAAATTATATTACAGAGCTATAATAATTAAAACAGTATGGTACTGGCAATAAAAACAGACACACGGATCAATGGAACAGAGTAGAGAGCCCATAAATAAACCCACACATATACGGTCCACTGGTTTATGACAAAAGGGCCAGGAATACACAATGGGGAAAGGACACTCTCTTCAATGAACAGTGTTGGGAAAAGTGGACAGCCACATGCAAAAGAATGAAACTGGACCACTACGGTCCATCATACATAAAAATTAACTCAAAATGGATTAAAGCCTTGAATTTAAGACCTGAAATCATAGAACTCCTAGGAAAAAACAACAGAGAAAAAAAAGCTCCTTGACATAAGTCTGGGCAGTGAGTTTTTTCAATCTGACACCAAAACCAAAAGCCACAAAAGCAAAAATAAACAAGTGGAACTACATCAAACTAAAAAGTTTCTGCACAGCAAAGGAAACCATCAACAAAATGAAAAGGCAGCTTACCGAGGGGGAGAAAATATTTGCAAATCATGTATCTGATGAGGGGTTGACATCCAAAATATATAAATAACTCACACAAATCAATAGCTAGCAAAACGAGCAATCAGTTAAAATATCAGCAGAGGACCTAAATATCCATTTTTCCAAAGAAAACATATAGATGGCCAATGGGTACATGAAAAGGTGCTCAACATCACTAATCTTCAGGGAGATGCATATCAAAGCCCCGATGAGATATCACCTCACACCTGTTAGAGTGGCTATTAACAAAAATGGAAAATAACAAGGGTCACACAACTGTTAGAACTAATGAGTTCAGTCGAGGTGGTTAGATGCAAGATCAACATAACATACAGAAATCAATTATATTTCCATACGCTAGCAATGAACAATCTGAAAATATCAAGTAAACAATTCCATCCAAAAGAATAAAATACTTAGAAATAAATTTAACAAAAGCACAACACTTGTAAAATACAGATTGCTGAAAGGAATAAAAGATGATCTATATAAATGGAAAGACATCTCATCTTCATAAATTGGCAGACCTAATTTTGTTAAGATGGCAATGCTCCCCATATTCATCTATAGATTCAAAATAATCCGTATTAAAATCCCAGCTACATTTTTTGCAGTAATAGACAGGGTGATCCTGAAATTTATATGAAGGCACAAGGGATCCAGAATAGGCTAAACAACCTTGAAAAAGAAGAGCAAGGTTGGAGGACTCACAGTTTCCAATTTCAAAACTTATTACAAAGTCAGTACTCAAGACAAGTGTGGCAGTGACATAAGGATAGACATACAGATTAATGAAAAAGAAAGGAAAGTCTGGAAATCAGCCCTCACCCTTACGGTCAGTTGATTTTTGGTGGGGTGCTAAGACAACTCAATGGGGGAAAGAAGAGTCTTTTCAACAAATGCTGCTGGGACAACTGGATATCAACATGCAGAAGAATGAACCTGGACCCCTACCTCACACCATATACACAAATTAAGTCAAATGGATCAAAGACGTAAATGTAAGAGCTAAGACCAGAAAACTGTGACAGGTGTAAATATTCATGATCTTGGATTAGGCACTGGTTCGTTGGATGTGAGAACAAGACCACAGGCAACCAAAGAAAAATACACTGAATTTCACCAAAATTTTAAAAATCTGTACTTCAGAGGACATCATCAAGAAAGTGAAAAGACAACGCACAGAATAGAAGAAAATACTTGCAAACTATGTATCTGATAAGGGATTTGTATCTAGAATCTATAAAGAACTCAACAATAGAAAGACAAGTAATCCAATTAGAAAATGGGCCAAGGATCTGAACAGACATTTCTCCAAAGAAGATATACAGGTGGCCAATAAATACATGAATAGATGTTCAACATCACTAACCATTAGGGAAATGCAAATCAAAACTACCATGAGATACGACTTCACACTGATTAGGATGGCTATGATCAAAAAAACATAGTAACAAGTGTTGGCAAGGATGTGGAAACGTTGGAACCTGCGTATATTGCTGCTGGGAATGTAAAATGGTACAGCCACTTCGGTAAACAGTTGGGAAGTTCTTCAAAATGTTACACATAAAGTTACCATATGACCTAGCTATTCAATTCCTAAGTAAGTATATGCCCAAGAGAGTTGACAATATATGTCCGTACAAAACCTTGTACACAAATGTTCATAGCAGCCTTCTTCATAATAGTCAAAAAGTAGAAACAGCTCAAATGTCCATCAAGTGAGAAATTAATATGTGGTATATCCATAGCACAGAGTATTATTCGGCCATAAAAAGGAATGAAGTAGTGATATAAGCCACACCATGCCAAGTAGAAGTGACACAAAAGGCCATATAGCGTATGATTCCATTTATATGAAATATCCAGAACAGGCAAACACACAGAGAAAGAAAGTAGGTACGTGGTTTCTAGGGACTTTGGGAGAGGGAGGAATTGGGAGTGACTGCTCATGGGTAAGGAAGTTTCTTGTTGGGGTCCTGAAAATGTTCTAAAATTAGATGGTGGTGATGGTTGTACGACTCTGTGTCGATGATAAAAACCACTGAAATTCACTTAAAATTTAAACTCAAATTAACGTTAAAATGGGTGAATTGTATATGGTACGTGAATTACATCTCACTAAAGTATTGTTTAAAAAAACTATCTATAGTAGCGTGCAGATTTAAGTGGTCCGATTTAAATGCGCTGTTACATAAAATTGCAAGTACAAACATCTGTGCCCCTGCCCTCAATACAGAAGTGTATATTTTCAGCCAGTGAGCCAAGCCACGGCGTCTACGAAAAGTGGCCTTCTAGCCACAGAAGTAGCCGGTCCTCTTAGGGTATTCCTTGAGGCTCTGTAAGAAGAACACATATTTGTTTGCGTCCTGAACTTCCAGGCTATTCTTGACCCTGGAAACGTTTTGGACGGGACTAAGCACATGGGCCACGAGGACTGGTATAAACTAATTACCTAATCTTAGAGCGGCTGCTTGGAAATTCAACTTCCTTGATTCAGTTCCCAGTACTTCCATTTGTGTTAAAAGACGTGGCTCTCATTGGTTAAGAACAATGTCGAGATAGCGACATGACATTACATTTTGGTTCCCAGCATCGGATATGAAATCACTTCATGTAAAAACGGTAAAGCTCAGAACATTTCCTTCGATCACCTGATTATTAAGCAGAGATCTGACAGCTTCGTGGAAGCCTCAGCGGGCAGAGCGTCCCCATTTCTTCTTCCACACTGTTGAAGATGGGCTAATGAGAGGTTAACCTGCAAGTGTAATTTTCTCTTGGCATCCTGGTTCTGATTGCTTGCCTTTCAGCTTCTACCCAGCAGGAAGATTTCATTTCCCCGCAGTTGAAGATAGTTTAAAGTTTATTACTCACATGCTAAAATGTTGATGTATCTGTTTTTGTGCTTGTTATCTGGATGATTAGAATGTTCTGCAGTGATGTTCATATCAGCTGTACAGCGCTGGACCTCCTAGAGAAGAAAACGAACATCGAGATTTCCAAGATTTTTAGACACGCTTTAGACGTTTAACAACAAGGTCGTAGAAAGAAAGGAACTATTACTTACATCCAAAAGCACAGAGTATTCACACACTTCCCAGACACGGGCCACCGTCACCTCCCCAAACTCAACTTCAGAAATGATTACTGACATATTAATAACAAACGTATGAAGGATGTGAACAAAATAAAAGGATTTCATTCTTCACTAATTCATCAATCATCTACTTTATTCCAGATTTTGACCTAGGCATGGGGATTACAAAATAGTTATCTCCTTTTGAATATGTCACAGTCGGATGGCTGAGAACAAACAACATGTAAAAGGATGACGACAGTCAAATGTGATTAGTCGAAAAGACGCCCGAAGAAACTGACGGGAACACACAGGAAGGCTTTAAGACAGGAGGAGATGATTCACCCGGGCCTTAAAGGATGAACAGGAATATTGCAGGCTGGAGAATAATCTCCACCATGATTTGCAATATGCTTATATTACAGTCCTTACAGCCTCGTTTTATAACTAACAGATTACACATTGACTGTACTCAGCCCTGCAATGACACTAATAGAACTTAAACAGTTGTCATATCTGGCTCAGATATATATGGCTCTGATGCGTTATCTGTTAACTCTGACTTTATTTACATTATCCTTCTTTAGAAAAACAGCAGTGGGGGAAGCAACCCTCCTCTCCGGTCACCTTTGCCACGGGTAGAAACATCATCCATTAGCCTAATACCAGATTGCTAAAAAGCCACATTTTTCTACACTGTGTGCTTCAAACCCAAGACTGCACTGGCGCGAACTAATAAGGGAAGTCATTAGCAGCGCACAGCTGCGGCAAAGAGCAGGGGCAAAGTGACACAAGATGATCAGGAGAAATGTTTTACACGTAACAGATGTAACAGAGTTTACGAGCGTGCAGACTTTTCTTCACAAAGGAGCTGCATAGCAATTATGGATGATTTCCACCGCATTTACATCACGCATAATGAAACAAGGAACTGGCTGTCTTTCATATTTGCAGAGTACTTAGGAGGAACTCACTGTGATCAAAGAACTTTAACTAAGGTATTAAAAACAATGGGCCACTAACTAGTCAAAGAAACCATATTCATGGACACCCGGTTCCTGGAGGATATATATTCAATTTTTCATAATTGTAGGCATTCCCAGTGGAAGGAAGGAAGGGAGGGAGGGAGGGAAGGAAGGAAGGAAAGGAAGGAAGGAAGGAAGGAAGGAAGCAAAGAAAAAAAGAAGACCCACAGGCATTAATTCAACACACCTCTCTGGGGAAAGTGTGCGTTTCATGACAATTCTTTATCTTTTCTTACTTTCGCTAAATGTGATAAACTCTGATAACTTGGTATTCTACCTAAAATGGTTTATAACCTACAGTTTGGCAAATGCTGGTTTAAAGGGCCTTAAGGCTGCCTTTGGCTCTTTTCTCTAAAATAGATAATAAAATGTGAGCACAATGGAATGAGTCTGACATCTTAACATCTCCAAGAACAGAAGCAATGCTAGCCCTACTCAGAATATTTGCCTTTTTAGAACTGCCTTGAATGCCTGACGCGTGCTCTTCTGAATAGTTTCAGGGCCAGGAAACCTTCGAAAATGGATTTGTATTCTGGAAGACATTAATTCAGTCTGTACACAAATCCGTGAAATAAGCTGACATGCTTTGGTTTCTGGGTTTTGAAGGTCATACCTTTGGCATGTACCTCTTCAGGGCTGAGCTGCTCAGATATCTTGTGCTGAGCTTTCAGCTTTTAGTACCTTAGTTTGAGATTCGCTTTGTTTATTGCTATTTTCTTTCCCATTGTGTGGCTCCGGCCACACACTATGGACTGAGGTGGGGCCTCTATTATAGTCTAATGCAATTGACCAAGCCTGCGTGGGAGCAAGCTGTCTGTACTGTTTAAAGCAGCCATTCAATATGGCCAATCAAACTCTGTGTTATCTAAAACTCTTGGTCTGATCCGTTGCCTCTATTTCACTTTTCCAATTATATGAATGACAGAAAACAAAGGAGAGTCACAAATAATGTTAAATCTGATTTTATGAGAACCCAAGGGGTTTGCCTATGGCCTTCTGATTTTGTCTTGTGGATAATAATGTCATCTGTAATTCCTTGCAGTACTCCCTGACTCATTTAGATGCTGATAATATCACCTGATCCTGGAGTGGCTTTTCTCCATCAGAACTGGCATTTCAAAGTTAATGTGATTTTAATAGGTGTTAAAACCTTTTGAAGTGACACTGGCCGATAGAGTGTGTATAGTAAAGTTACCTGTTCAGCACCCTGATAAAAAGTTTAAGGTTTAAGCTTGTTTGTACTTTACTGTCTCTGTCACAGAGCTGGTATTCTCAAAATGAATACTCTGCGAAGGAACGGGCACACGATCACAGAAGAGAGCCAACTGAGAACAAGAGATTTAAAATAAAGTATAACTTAAAAAAACGAACAAACAAAAACACTAAAAGTTGACAGACACAGAATTCTTGGGAGATGATACAGACTACATCACCTCCTGCCTGGAGTTGTGGGTGTGAAAGGCTGTCCAAAGGGCACATGGTGACCTACTGTCCTCCCATTCGGTAGCTCAAATGGAAAAAAAATAAGCCAACCAGAACAGATCTAGAAATCTTTCCGATTTCTCAGCTTCACAGTGAAGCAAGCTGAGAAGGAAATATTTTGGACCTGGTGACCAAGTGTTAGACCGAGTGTGTGTAACATTCTTAGTGTCTGAGTTCAGGCAGCCCACAGCTGTGTTCAGGGGACTGTTGTACACAAGGCTAAGTCATGACCACAGCTCAGTGCTTTGTTCAGTGTCGGGCTCAGAGCTGGCCCTCGCCAGGTACTGGCCACGCTCATCTTCCTACCTCTACTTTCCTCTGCTCAGGCTACGAACTGCTGCCGCCCTGATTTTCTTCAAATGCTGCTTTGACTTTGCTGTTCTCTCACTCAGACGCCTCTAGAGAGACGCCAGATTCCTCAGCCAGGCTTTCAAGGTCCCATCCTATTTTCCACCTACTCCCTTCCCAATGCCACACAGTTTTAACTCCATGCCCCTTGAACAGACCGTATGACCACCTCCTGCTCTCTGCTTCTGCCATTCCCCTCGCAAAGAATGCCTGTCCTCTCCCCCATCCGAATCCGCGTGTGTCTTTATCTAAAATGACTGCCTTCCCCTCCAGAAAACCAGCCCATCTTTGGAGAGTGCATCACAGTGTCTATCATCCTGCAGCTGGTCTATAAAATAGAATTATTTTTCCTGTACGATCTGTGAAATTTGGCTAACGCACGTTTTTTCTCACTCTTCGTAAAAACCTCAACTTAACCAACTATGATGTTTCTCATGATAAGGGTTTAAAATGTTTTCCTGTGGGACATCTAAGACCCACACTGGCATCTCGTCACCGAGGCTCCGGAAACTCGACAGGGCCATTTTCTGCCGTCCTGCAGGCAGCATTCTTTCTGCAGCTTTCCGCCTCTGTCAGGAACTCTTGGTATGTGTCATCGGCAACACTAGAACTCTGCATCTCACATAAAGCGATTGTGGCCACTGGTCCCTTGGCGCGTGAGCTCAGGTGGACAAAGCTTTGTTCTCTTGATTTAAGATGAGCAACTGGCCCAAATTTAGCTCAGCTGGAGCTAATTGTAACAGACCTGATCCCCCAAAGGATCTTGTCAAGGGGTATTGGACCTCCGGCCTCATCTCTGCGCTCAGCCTTTAAACCTGTGATACTCCTGACCCCTGCCTATTAACTCTGTTGACCCACAGGGCCTTGGAGCTCCCCTGATCTTGAAAGATTACATGCTAGCATCGCGCCTCTGGAAGCCTCCTGGATTGTGACTGGGGAGGCCGGGGAGGCGTGAGGTTGTAGTCAGCTAAGGTAGCCAAGGGAACAGTCACTGAACAGTATCTGGGCATAAGGACTGACGTTATTTGCCGTGACTGCAAAATCTGCTAGAGGTATAATGTCCCCAGCTTTTAACGGCCTCCAAAATCTATCTGACAAGGACCAAAAGCTTGCTTCCAGCATCACCTCTAAACAAAGACTCAAAATTACCAGTGAATCCTTTCTCATTCTCCTCCAAGCAGCAAAGCTCTGAACATATGACAGCTATTCACCAAATTTGTTTTTTTTCCCATTTCCCTCCGAGATTTGAAATCGAGATGGGGCAAAGAGAACTTCTGCAGAAATACCCAATCAAAACACATAGGATCCTGTCTCCTTTGCTCTGCTCCAGAACTTCATTTCTGTATTAGCACTTACTTTGCTTTGCCCTCTTTCTCCTTTAGCTGTGTATACTCTAGCCTCCCCCCGCCCAGCAGGCTGAACTCCCTGAGGGCAAGCTCTCTGTCCAATTCATCTGTGTGCCTTATACCATGTAGGTACTCAGTACCGGCGGAGAATAGTAGGTACTCAGAGAATACCAGGTACTCAGTAACTGCAGAATGAGTTGCTTTAACTCCTCTCAGTAGGCAAATGTTCACTGTGCAGTGGTTTCCTCTATAATCTTAAGATTAGCTCTTTGACTAATTTTAGGCCTCTATTCAGAGGTTATATAAGATTTTTATAAGTCAGATTCTCAGCCCTCTGGGAAGGCTCTAGCCCATAAAGATCACGTACTGGGCTCCCAGTACTCTTGGGTGCGGGGCGGGGGGCGGGAGGCTCCTTATTTTGACTGCCTGCCCGCTTTTTTTTTTTTTTTTTTGCCAAGGAACTCACTGGCCCATCAGCTGCATGACCAGTTTTAGACCATCACTGGTAATGCTGGTTATCTCTCCTTTGACTTCGGCTCATTATAGGACATTACCTCCATGAGAGTCTGGAGGGCATCCAGGTTAAACATGTGGGCTTGAGTCAGAAAGCCTTGGTCTTAAACCCTATTGCTGCCACTTCCTAACCGAATCACCCAATGCCTCAGTTTTCTCACGGGTAGCTTTCCTCATCTGCGAAACAGGGACAATAAAATAGCACGCACCTCATGGGGTATTTCTGAGGAACGGGCGAAATAATCCAGGCAACCGTGCCAAGTAGATGCCGGCCGTCGTTACTCCACGTAAAAGAAATCTGAGCTTGAGGTTACCACTCTCTTAATATGAGGGGTTTGTTTTATTGTTGTTAAATTACCCAAAATCTCTCATCCTGACCTCCTTTTTACAGCCTATTACAGTCTCTTGTTTATAAAAACAGCCTTGATCGCTTCTTACAGAGCCTGTTACCATATTCCTTTCTTGCAGAGCTACCCAAAAGGAGCACTACTGCTGTTTTAAAATACTTCAGATTCCCCCTAAATCAGATGATGACAGTATGTTAGTGAGCTTTTCTATGTCTCACTTCCCCCTTTCCGTGGCTGTCTCACTATCCTTTGAAGGAGAAAGGATGTATTCCTAGTCCGAATAGCCCCGATTTGAAACCTTTCAAACCAGGACAGACTGTGAAATAACAAGAGTAGAACAAAGCCTCCCTCCTCCCCGCCCTCCCTGTTCCAATCCTGAAACTACCAGAGTAATACTTAAGCTAGAGAGTTCGATACAGGCGACAAAAGCTTCTAGCCACAGTTTTCTTTTTAGGATAGAAATAGGGTGCAGGTGCCCAGGATTTGCTAACAGGCGTGATTTTGATGCAGCGAAGCCCATTTTGAGTCAGATCAAGTTTACAGAGGTGTAGCTGATTATTTTGAATAATTAAACGGTGTCAAAACCAGCTGTGATGAATAGCACTGGGGTCTCAAATCATAAATAATTGAGAGACTGGAGTTGCATTTGAACATCCTGATCAAATTCTCGTCTCTAGAGGATAAATGTTTGTCCCGAATACCATCAACATTGTTAAATGCCTCAATATTCTTGCTCAGTCATCCAGCCAACCCGTCAATTGAACTAAATCACTTGAACACCACACACATGTGCTGTCCTCATGTGCTTTGTACTTGGACAGGCACCTTTTCTGGGGCAGCATCTAAGAGCCGCGCTAAACACTTGACGTGTTTTTGTTTGTTCCATGAAACATATGACTGCAGAAAAAATCAGAGGGGCCCTTCTCTCTACCACCGTTGCTTTGCTTCTGCTCAAGAAATAAAACGAAAACAAAAAAGCTAGGAGAAGGACTTAATTTAAAACAAGTTGTCAATATAACTGCCTTTAGGATGGCCTTTGGGGACTCCAAATTTGCACAGAGACAGGGGCTTCTGGTCCTCTTTTTCTCTCTCTGTGCGAAATAACTGCACCTCCCAGCTGTATGGCTCCTGGGCGCTCTCAAAGGGCTTACCTTCCATTATTCCACGTGATCCCCAGAACCAATGTCGTGAAAAGAGGTGGGCAGGTTAGTGCCATCATCGTCATTTCCATTTGAAAGCAGAAACGAGACAGAAAGGAATCGACTTACCCACAAAGCTAGAAGACAGCTGAGCTGCCATGAAAACTTGGCCTCCTCGGCACAACTCTTGCTGCCAGAGATGTGCCTTAGTGAAGCGCCTCAGTGAAGAAAAGGGCAGTCTGTTTAATAGCTCCTCATTGACACCCTGTCATTGCGGAGCTGGCACGGAACCCAGAGCTGGCAGGGTAGTGCGCGCTGCTCTCTACCTTGTCTCCTCCATCCCGGTTCTTAAAATCAGAAGGCTGCGTTCACCCACGTCTCCTCTCCAAGGATTAATAATCACGAAGACAACCATCGACCTTTGCATGGGCTTAACAGTTAACCCAGCACTTTCCAGGATGTTAATCATTCGTTTTTTTTCCCAGCATCGCTGGGGTTGGAGGTGACATCGGTGCCATTTTTAAAAATGAGGGAACTGGGGATCAGAAATGAAATGACTGGCTCAAGGATAATAAAGGTCACTCCTGGTGGAGCCCGCTTCAGATCCCTCAGACCTCAAATCTGCCGTCTCTGCTATACCTTGTACATCCCAGAAGTGACACGGAATGAGAAGCCCTGTCCTTTGCATGATGACTGCTGTCCCGGTTAGAATGCAGATGAAGAGAGAATCTGAGGTTGCCTCTTTCCTGCCACTAAGTCTGTTCTTTCACAGAAGTGCACAAGCAACTCCCTTTCACCTCATTTTTACTGGGAAAAGAGGGCCTGTTAAAACTCTAAGTGTAAGGAAAAGAAAAAAGAGAATCAAGTCCCCACTTTCCTCAGTGACTGCTTCTGTTATGCTTGAAACACATTCACTTCAAGCTTACAAAAATCCCTGTAAAATGAGAGTTAGCTTTCAGGAAGGAAACTTCCGGTTTTGAAACATACCTCAAAATCCTCAGAGAACCCATGCTGGTTATTAGAATAGAGCTCACCGATGTGTTTAACAAACTGTTTGACAGGAATGGCTTCCATGTCATCTGTGGGAATAAAACAATATTCAGAGTCACAAAGAATACTTCCATAAACAAATAACACTGATAAGGGATCACTGAAGACAGATATTTGATTTTTGCAAAGAGTCATGTAATTGTATCACCTGCAATAGATGTCTTCAAGGAAAGTCTCTGGATTTACTTGACATTAGGGTCTCATTATGATTCTGAATGCCTAAATGCTAGGTTACATAGGGTTTTAAAAATGGTCTTAAACTATTACCTTTATTCTTTATATTCAAGGCAACTTATGTAGTTAACTCACCACGTCATACCCTTAACTAAAATTCTGAGCTTACCAAGGGTACTTATTTGTTAAGAAATGTTATCACACCCTACGTTTTTCAAAACCTTGCTGTTCAGTGGGGTCCAGCTTGAAGTTGGAACAACTAAGTCCTATTTCTGATCTCTGAAGTCTAAGCAATCTTTTTACACAATTACAGACAGGTGCCACTGTACCAGCGGGCTTCGGGTACAATGCCATCTATGTTTAAGTGTTCACAATTTTCGTTCAAGACAGCTGTGTCTACGCAGTGCCAAATTAACCAGTTTGATGGAATTAACTGGATTTTTTTTTTCCCGGTGTTGACAGACTAGGTGTAGATTCAGGAAGACTCCACATTGCAATTTATCTGTAGTGCTGTCACTTCAAAAGGGCGTTTTCAGTTCCTGAGCCCCAAGTGTGTTTTAAGCCGATGTACCCAGATCCACTCTGCTACTTGAGTACCGCCGGAAAACAGCCACACCCCGCTAACTGGAGCTCCCCAGCCTCCTCCTTCCCTCCTTCCCTCGCCCCTCCCCCGCAAATATTTCCTTTTAAAAATATTCTGCTGAATTTGAGATAAACAACAGACATGACATTTACTTTATTCAGAGTGAAAGATCTTTGGCAAACGCACAAACATCTAAACCGCCACAGATGCTTTTCTTAGCAAAGGGTATGAAGATCTGTATGTGTAAATGAGGTCCTACTTTGGCAAGAATGTTATAGATCCAGGCCTGACAATCTGATTTCTCTTCATCTGGTGACAGTTAACATTGACTATGTCATTCCTTCTCTACTTTCTTTCGAGAGAGCAAAGCTCTAGGGTGGCTTTTTGCATCTATTGACATTTTCAAACTTGCATCATTCTAAAGCGGAAAAAAGCATCTCTCATATACTTTGTTTAAGGTGACTTATAAACGTTCATAATCCAAACTGCTTAGCAGAGGAATGTTACTTATCAAATAGGGGGTGCTCTGTACGTACAGAGTCCTTCTGTGTGAACAATTAAAGACCTAATCATTTTAATAGGCCACCTTATGAAAAAAATTGCCAAGTTATTTACAAATATTTCAGGCTTGAAGATGTTCATGAATATGCAATCATTTTGCACGCCCAAGAAATCTATAGCTCCCATAATGATGTAACCAGCATTAACAAAGTAAGCCGAGCCAAAATGTTTCCCCAGAATATTTAGCAGAATGCACAGTTCAAGAAAAATTTCCCAAATTATCTGATCACTTCACTTAAAATGTTTAGAAGTAAGCAAATCCTACAGTAATGATCAAGTGGCAAAGAAAAGACCTCAAGTTGAGAGAAGGACTAATGTGGACAAAATTGGAGCATCTCTAAAAGATTAACCCAAGAATAAACTCATCTTCAGACAAGAGGCAGCATACATAAGATGGGTCACAACCTAGCCCCACAAACACTCCAGCCTACAGACTGCAGGCAACACTTTTCTCCTGTTTATTTTGAAATGGAAAACACAATGCTGTTTCCAAGAGTAGAGTGACGTGGGGTTAATAGTATAATAGGCTGAGGGCAATATTTATTCCATAGTGATAGTTTAGAACTGGAGATTCCCAATAAACTTATGGTGCCATGATTAAGCACATGGACCCCAGTTCAAAATAAGAAAAAGCACATCAGCTTTAGAGGTATTTTACTCTGCAAGGTACATACCACGGTGTTTTAAAGGGCATAGCCCAGCTCAAGTCACTAAAAAAAAAAGCTTTCAGGTGACCAATTTATTATTTTTTCCTGCAGAGTGCTCAACTGTGCTATCCAAGCTAACGCCACACATGCCCAGAAATCAGCTGCTCTGCTCCCTCCACGGCTAGATGCAGCAAAAGCCAGCAGAGCTCAGTATGATAATCGTACATGGAAATCACCGACTCACTAGCCTCCAATTTGATTCTTTATCCAAAGAAGTCTAATCATACTCCTCCGGGTTTCCAGGCACCACCAGTAACATCATAAAACTACCAGACAGGCAGATACATACACACACACACACACACACACACGCGCGCGCGCACGCGCACGCACGCACGCGCACACACACACACACACACGCGCGCGCACACACACACACACACACACACACACACACACACACACGCTGCAGTGACCACCATCAGCAGCCCGGATAACACATTATTTGTCTTTCAATCAAGATAAATGAAACTGAGGGGTCGGTAAATCTCTTTTTCCCTCAATATTAAGATGAATATAAGGCTACAGCTAATTAGAAGCCCTAATAGTTTTCCTCTTACATCGTTTTTCTATTAAATTTCTCTCAACATGAGCCAGATAATTATAAAATTAACTAGCAGAAGGCCAAGCAATCAGGACGGCATCATAGACCTGATCTGTTCAATTTTTATCCAGAGAGATCCTGTGTTATAAGAAGATATCCATCTATAGAATGTTATTTCCACCTATACATCTGAGTTTCAATAACAAACGCAGCAACTATTAGTAGCACTAAGTATGGACCAGGCACCTATCTGTGCCCTTTACATGTATTAACATGTACTCATTCCTCCCCAAAGCCCTAAGAGATAGGTACTATTTTCATACTCATCTTATAGTTGGGAACACAAGCTCAGAAAGATTAACTGAAGCCTGGAGTATGGCAGTGGAAGCTGGCCACAGAGACAAGGCAAAGAGTGCTCCGACTGGGAGAGAAGAGCTGTTGTCTGGGTCACAGTGAACGGGAAACCACTGGAAGAGGCATTTACTGAGCGCCTAGGACTTAGCCAGATATTAGGGAGATGGTGTCTGCCCAAGGGCAGCGCTTGTTATAATGAACATAAGAAAGTAAGAGCAAGAACCGTGTGTAGTGACACAGTGAGGACGAGCGCCATCCAAGGGATGGATTTGATGACTTAGGTGAATATAAATGTTGCTGACGCAGGGGAGATGGGGGAGAAACAGAAAGAAAAGCAAAAGATGAGATGGAATCAAAGTAGAGACGTTTTCACTGACCACAGGTTAGAGGTTGGCTTATTATGCTACCGTGAAATGGTCTAACGATAGAGTCGATATAAATGTGAAGAGAGACCTTACTGATTGCCAGGGACTGTGCTCAATGCTTTTCATACACTTACCTTCACAAGAACTAGGTAAAGAGGATGTCATCGTCTTCATGTTACATGTAAGGAGACTGAGGCAACTTGTCTGAAGTGACACAATTAGTAAGTGGCAGAGCTGAGGTTTGAATCCTGGTGTATTAAGCCCAAAGCCTGTGCTCCCATGCTCTGGGACATTCATTCTCAGAGCACAGTTTCAAGGAAAAGCAAGAAATTAGCATATCTCGGTTAATCTGGTAAAATGTTACTGTGGAATTTTGTGCCAATATTTTTACATATAGAGCTTTCAGATACCAAAGATTTAAATTAGGCAAAAATGGGATAAGTACTATTCCCACTAAATCACGCCATTATAAAATATCTGATACAGTCAGTTGAGGATCCAGAAAACTGGGCTGTTGTCATTAAATAATATCATTTATACTTTGTTCCAAGATTTTAGCCTTTTGTGGTTGGAATTAAATTTGGCATTTAAGAGGTCTTTTATTTCGGTCAATCCACAACAGAACATCCTCATGTACTACTCTGATGAAGCCTGAAATCAGTCTCTGGTTTGTTCTCATCAAAAGCAGAGCATTAGAAGAGGGTGAACGTCTACTGAGAAGAAAGTAAGAAGGTGAGAGATTCCACGGAGGAAAAAAAGAGCTCGTCGATGTTGACCTCAAATGCAAAACTGCAGGAAATAAAGAAAAATGTATGTGAACATGAAGAAAAGTTGCTTCTACAGCCTAAATGTCCATCGACAGAAGAATGGATAAAGAAGATATGCTCTATCTATCATCTATCTATCTATCCACACACAATGGAGTACTACTCAGCCATAAAAAGAATGAAATTTTGCCATTTGCAGCAACATGGATGGACCTAGAGATTATCATACTAAGTCAGTCAGAAAGAGAAAGACAAATACCATACGATATCACTTATATGTGGAATCTAACATATGATACAAATGAACTTATTTCCAAAACAGAAACAGACTCACAGACATAGAAAACAAAGGTATGGTTACCAAAGGGGGAAGGGGGTGGGGGAGAGGTAAATTAGGACTTTGGGATTAGCAGATACAAACTACTATATATAAAACAGATAAACAACAAGGTCCTACTGTACAGCACGGGGAACTATATTCAATATCCTGTAATAAACCATAATGGAAAAGAATGAGAAAAAGAATGAATATATATATATATATATATATATATATATACTTTTCTTCTTTGTTTTTACTTGAAGCGTAGGCGATTTGCAGTGTTGTGTTTGTTTCTGGTGTACAGCAAAGTGATTCAGATATATATATATATATATATATATATATATATATATATATATATGTATGTATCTGAATCACTTTGCTGTACACCAGAAACTAACACAACACTGCAAATCGCCTACGCTTCAAGTAAAAACAAAGAAGAAAAGTTGCTTCCCAAATCTGTGGTTATGTCTCTGTTGTATTTACATCCTCAGAGCCATTAGAGGGAAATCACCCACGCCAAAGTTGCTTTCTCTTAATCTTAAGGAACAAGAGATTAAATAAACAAAAAGGGGAAAACTTAGCAATTTTTGGTTTGAAATTTGAAAGAAAAAATCAGCACCCAAGCATCCCTGAACATCCACCACAGGGAGGCGCTGCAGAGGGCCCAGCCCAGTACACTGCTTGGTGGTAGGGTCTTTAGCCTGCAACTCAGTCCAACTGTGTAGTTGTTACTCTTATCTGCCACCATTGACGGAATGCTTCCTGTGTATCAGCCATCCAGAGGCAGTGGAGTAAGTGCCAAAAGCCAGAGCCAGTCTGCCTGGTGGTGTGACTTCACCTCTCTGTGATTCCCCTTCCTCGTCTCTAAACGGAAATCATAAGCACCTAACTCATAGAGCGTTATGCACAGTAAACTAGATAACATAAGGACTTACAAGAGTGCTTGGCGTTTAGTAAATGCACAAAGCTACGATTTACTGTTAGGTGCTAATCGCTTTACATGCATGATCCCATGACCTAGGGGCTGTCATGACCCCTATTTTATGGATGTAGAAAATGTGGCTAAGACAACCAAAGAACTTGGCCAAGGTCTACTGTCATCATGAAGTGGCGGGGCCAGGCTGACTCCAAAGCGGGTTTCTTCCACCTTACATGACCCCTCTAGATCTTAAATGGAACATACAGGGTTAGAGAGGGCAGAGAACCATATAATACATTTGAAAGAAGCTCTCCAACCACAACAAAAAAGGGCTGAAACGAATCGCTTTGGCTTTAAGGGTAAACTTCGGTTACCCGGAAAATTCACACTGATGTTCTGGTCACCTGGATGATTGATGCCAGGTAAATAAAGTGTCATAGGATTTACCTTCCTGCCAAGATGCTTAGCTGTGGGGTTGACTGGCTTAAGGACTGTTTAAGGAAATATCGCTGCTTGCTTGTCACTCTGGCAGGCTGTGGGTACATATAAAATTACCATTAAGATTCTGGAGGGCCTTAAGTCACTTACTGAGGCCAATCTCCATAAAGTTCATTTAACGCTTAGCAGTTCCTTCGACCCTATTCCAAATCCCAACCAAACCTATCTGAGGGAAGGGAGAACCTATTAAGCACAGTACTTGGGTCAAGTCAGTCGTGCTCAGACCTCTCTCCAACCCCACGCCCTGCAACTGGGCTGTTACCAGGGACTGCTAACCACCCCTGTAGTGGACAGACCTCAATATTCGGAACTCGGTCCCCTTCTTATCTGCCCCCTCAGCCTCTCAGAGGCCAAGTTCAGGCCTCTCTCTGTGCTTGGCCATACCTGTGTCACCTTAGGAAGATAAAGCAAACAGGAAATAAAAGGAGATTATCAAGATTTTTAGTTCCTGACTTAGGACACAACAAATAGATTTTTGTCTAAATCAGACTCTTAGGATGCAAGGAGTGTTGTGGAGATGGGAACATTTTATTTCCTGCCATAAAAAGAAATCTCTTTTCATTTATGACACAATGAAGTCAATAAAGAAAGGGCTTCATTATAGTCAAAAGACCAATGAATCTCCTTTGGAGATAATCTCTGTATAAATAAAATATGCCAACAAGGTTGGTTTAATCCCAAGGGTTTTAAACTGCATGTTTAAAACCCCTTTATGTGCTGGCACCCTGCTGAAGCCAGTGACCTTCAAATTATTAAGATGTATCTTAACTGCGGGAAAGGCATGAATCATTTCTGGATTTCTAAGCTACTGGTTAGCAGCAACATTTTGTTTTGTAATGCTCTTATTAGAAAGTTAGATTTTCTAATATCCAGAAAAAAAGCATTTATAAGCACATTTGTGTTTGACAACATGCACATTTGGAAAAGCCCTTTCAACAGGCTCTATGAATGGGCTAATTTCATGACCTGAGTTCTGGCTTTAAAAAGCTATATATAACGAAAATCTAAAAGAATAAGTGGCACAATATGGTGAATATAATTTGTAGATGACATATTGTATGTAAGGCTTCATTCATTACTACAGCAAAAATCTTATTCAAGCTTATTGTTTCAAAAGAATATCCCAAAGTGGGAAACACTAGATTTTGTAAAATACTTGTAGATGCTAAGAATAATATGGATCTTAAAGGACAGAAACTTGTGACTGCTTCAATATCTTAGAAGACAGAACGCTAGAAGGGGGCTGATAGCTAGGTTATTACATTCAATTACTCTTTATCCTCCCACAGTAACCATGGGAGACCAGTAAGCAGGGAACATTTGATTTTGAAAACCCACTGGTGAAAAATATTGAGTCAAAGCCTGAAGTCCCTCCTTTCATTCTCCTGAAGAAGTCACAATTTAACGTAACTGGAAGAAAATCCCCCCCTTTTCTCACGCATCATACGTGGAGCAGGTACCACAATTTAAACATTTCCTAATAAAAGAATTGATGTCACCTCTCTAGTGAGTGGAACTTAACCTCAAAAGCACCTCTTTCCTGTTGGATAATAATACTTTTGCGTGTGGAGTTCCTTCTCATGTGGCGGGATCACTAACCTTAGCCACCACACTGGCTTTACAATTTCCACATTTTACAGAGATGTAGGTGAGACCAGGAAAAAAAAAATGTCTTCATTCTCACACCACTGTCTTTGCCGGTTAAACCAGAGCATCCTGAAGATTCGAAATTCCTAAATTTCAGCTAGAGTCAGTAAAACTGATAACTCAAAATTCCTCAAAAATTCCTACAGACCGCTGTCTCCAAGAGATGAGTATCGAAAGGTCAGCAAAAGGTTAGCAAAGCTTTCCTTAACGTTCCGTTTATTTTACAATACTTTTTAAAAGTCAGTGTAACTCATTGACTTCACTTATGCTTTGGGATTTCAAGACCAGGGCTGTTTATTTGTGAATTTAGGCCTCAGCAGAATCATCCCAAAGTTGGTGATTTAGTGTCTAAATTTATTCAACATTCAACACGTTTGTGAGTTGCTCCTCAAGGCACTTAAATCACACAGACCTACTTTTGCATAGGGAACGGAGATATTCGTGGTGGCATGGGGGAGGAGTCTTTTTCTTAGGAAAGAAGAGACTAAATGACTAGGAAACAAAGGTAAGAGGAGAGATTTTTTTTTTTGCTATGGAGGAAACTTCAACAGAAGAATGACGAAAACTCTCTCATGGAGGATGAAAGAGAACTGAATGGAAAAACAAGTGGTCAGTGCTAGTGAAAGAAGAAGAAAATGATAAAGAACAGCCACTCAGAAACAATTTAAAAGAACAGTCACAGGTATTTGAAAACGTCTTGATTTAATGAAGCAAAATCCAAATGAGGAGGCTGAAGTCTTGAGGTATCAGGACTGTCAGAGCAGCATGACAAGAGGTGGCAGAGACATTTCTAAGCATCTGGACTTTGAAGTCACACAAAGATTCCAATGCTAGCTCCACCATTTGTCCACGTAACCTCAGGGAAATTAAATGATGTCTCTGAGCCTCAGTTTCTTCATCTGTGAAATGGGAATACTGATTGCGCCTGTTTCCCTAAGGTTGTAGTGAAAAATGAAGCACGTAGTTTAAATCAATAAATGCTCGATAAGTATTACATGACGATGATGATGTTTTCTAAAAAAGGTTAAGCGTAAAGTAAGTTCGAGGATCAGAGTATATTACACATTTTACAATGATGACCTAGGAATTCTATTTTGCAACAGTTCAGTACCTGAATTTTCAGTCTCACCCCGTTGCCCACATTTTAAATCTATATAATGGTTCAGTTTACTGGTCGTTGTCTGGAAATATCTTTTTTAAAAAATCAGTCACAGCACATGAGGGGTTCAAGCGATAAGTTGATACATCTAGGGCTCAGTAGTCTTCCTTATTAGGTTTTGAACAAAGATGAAATATAAGTGAGATCCAGTGGGCAGAATAAGTATTCCACGTAAGCTCTATAAATATCCTCCTGTTTTTAAGACACAAAAACAATTAGATAATTCTTAAGGTCACTCATTTTAAATGATCCCAAGGAGGTCTCCAAGAAAGAAAAATTGTGCTGAAACCTTTAATAGAGTGAAAAAAACGTGTGATTTCAAAAAAAAAAAAATCGTGTTTTCCTTATATTGATTTTTCCTATGCAAGACACAGGTGCACTGTAATAACTGGAAGAAACCTTAATAAATACAATCATGGATTTTGTTACAGTAAAATTACAAACTGCTTCATAAATTTAACGATTAAACAGGGCTGTGTACTTTTGTTTAAGAAAAATAAGAGATTGTGATCAAGTTGAAAGATTTTTAAAGAAAGGTCATGTAGGGTAACTCCTTCCCAGTTAAGGGTGAAATAAGTTTTCTGTCTAGGCATGCCCCTAGTGAAGGCTATTGCTGTCTATTAAAACCTGAGAAAACAGTGAAAGAGCAGCCTCACTTTTGGTTTCGGCAGGTAAGTCCTTTCACGCCACGCTGCATTACAGCATTTAAAGTAATTCATTTTCACAAACGTGTTACAACTCATCAAGGATGCACCTACTTAATGCCAAGGGAGACCCAACTGGATGCAATGGATTTCTCAGTCAATGGAGAATCTGAAGACATTCTTCCTTCCATGTACTTCTACCACCAGTGAGTAAGAATCAGGAGAAACTCACATTTGAAAGGAATGTCTTTGGGTTGTGAGTATTTAGTAACTTGGTGATTAAACAGCCTGCTGGGAAATGAAGCAGAGAACATTCAAAAGCATTTCTGGTCCAAGACAGCTACTGAGAGGTGTGGCAAGGCAGGCACGACTGATGGCATTTTCTGAGGATTCCGGGGAACTGAAGTCCTAAAGTCCAAGCCCAAGAGCATGGCGAGGTCGGCTGCACCCAGTAGATGTGGATCAGCGTTTGGGACAGTCTTAACCTGGGGACCGTGCAAATGCTTGCTCTCCATGGCTGCCGGGTTGAGCGATATCATGATTTGGGAAGGAAAGCTTCCACAGCTGACACTTCTGGCTTCCTTTAAGCTTTCCAGAGTGTTTTGACACATACCATCTTATTTGATCTTTTTTTAAAAATTAATTAATTAATTTATTTTTGGCTGCTCTGGGTCTTCATTGCTGCATGCAGGCTTCTCACTGCGGTGTTTCTCTTGTTGCGGAGCATGGGCTCTAGGCGCGCAGGCTTCAGCAGTTGTGGCACGCGGGCTCAGCAGCTGTGGCTCGCAGGCTCTAGAGCACAGGCTCAGTAGTTGTGGCGCACGGGCTTAGTTGCTCCGCCGCCTGTGCGATCTTCCCAGACCAGGGCTCGAACCCGTGTCCCCCGCATTGGCAGACGGATTCTTAACCACTGCGCCGCCAGGGAAGCCCCTTATTTGATCTTTAACACCGCGTCGTTTACAAGTAGGGCAGATACCCTGCTCACTTTGCAGATTCTGGAAACTAAGGCTCAGAGAGGTCAAGGCAGTGACCAAAGGTTTCATGGCGGAGGCAGGGCAAAATCCTTGGTGTTCTGATTCCCCATCCAGGGGGAAAAGAAACTGAAAACTGAAAGACAGCCCAAGAAGTATCTCACCATTTAACCTTTGAAAATGGATTTCAATTGCCCAGCTACCCAACAGCTGTGTCTGTCAGCTGAATCAATTCAGAGGAGAGAGTCTCCCAGGCATTTTCCAGGGGGCAACAGATACTCTAGGTGATGCAAGAGGAAACTGATTATGCACAGCTGCTGTGCAAATCTGGCAGATTCAACAAAACTTATTCCCTGAGGATGGCGGGCTGATTCCTGTCTGCCACCTCTCAAAGGCAAGCGCGCAGTCCCCTCCACCAACGATAAAGGCCAAGGGTCACTAGAGAAGAATGAACGTAACACAAAACCTATCCCATCTGTATGGGAATCATTCAGCGGCCACAAAATGATCCAGTAGGGTACCTACCCAGACACTTTTCTGCTATCGCTCTCTTTTCTGTGTGGCAAGCTTCAGTGAGAGAAGCTGACCAGAATGGAGAGAACATGGCCAATTCCAGCAATATCTAATGACTTAACACATAGAGACGTAATGGGCCAAGTTAAGTCCCCAACCGTAACTGCACCGAGAGAAGATGAGGAAACAACAGCATTCCTTCTGGGCACTCAGAGAAGGGCTGCACCTCTGAGCTTCACAGCTATGATCCTTTAAGAACCCTAAGGAAGATTTGCTGGTATTTATCGTTCATTCATTCTTTCATTCATTCAGAGAGTCTGAGAAGGCCTACTACATGCCAGGTATTATTCTAGCACTAAGGAGACATCCACCTGCCTTTAGGAAGCTCTCATTGTAGTCGGGGGGAGACCATAAACAAACAAGTAAAATATATGGTATATTAGAGGATGAAGAAAACCATTCTGGAGAATGAGGCAGACAAGTGGGCTGTGCGGGTATGTGGGAGGTGGCACTTAATAAAAGTAGTGCCTCTGCTTACAAAAGAATAATGTCAAGAGGATGAATGTATAAGATATCTGAAGAGAGGTACTTACAAGTACAGAATGCAAGCCAGAGGAAGAGAGTTCAATCCTGGCAAAATGGAAGGGGACGCAAAATAAAAATAGTGGGAGACATCTTCAAATCCCTCATGCCATCTATCACAGCAAACCCGCTGCTGAACTTCTAACGTCCACGGCATTTGTTAGGAATTACTAGTGTCCTCCACCAATCCCTATATCCCTAACAGTAACTGAGTGTTTCCTGTTTGTACCAAGGACAAATGAAACAGACACCAGATCAAGAACATCTCCCTAGATCTCCACACAAACAGCCTAAGAACCCAAACTTCCGACACTACGGTAATCAATATTCTCATAGTAAGGAATCTTAGTAGAAATCTTAAAAAAAAAAAAAAAAAAAAC
>NW_006781519.1:6868950-6874630 GCF_000442215.2 Lipotes vexillifer
CTTAAAAAAAAAAAAAAAAAACCAAAAAAACACCCAGTATTTCAAATTGTGATTCTTTTTAAAAAAAGCAAGCACAAATTACCTATCAGGACGAAATTTAGTCCAAGCAGATTGCAAATACATTAAGTACGTTTTCCCCTTTTTTCTACTGTTTCTTCCCTTCCCTCTTGTGAATCTACACTATATGAACTCATAGTTATTTGTTCCCCTGAAAGATGATTTCATTACATGGCAGATATGTACAGGAGTACAGATTTCATTAAATTACCCTTAGTTAAGGCTCTCGTAGACTGGGCAAGCTTGAAAAGGTTATAAAAATAATATTTTGTCATGGCTGTCACATAACACTGAGAACAAAAGAGAAAAGCAATTAGCCCACTGCAAATAGGAGTCGTGTCTTACTTACCCGGAATAGGAATGATAGGAATACTTTCATTGGGGACCACCCGAGGTGAACTGCTATCTTCCACATAGAAATGAGCTGTCTGAAAACATTTTCTGTACAGGAAACAGAAAAACATGCAAACAGTGAGAGAAGAGAAATACACTTTGTCTGAGTTCACCATCTTTCAATTCTTTCAGATTCTCCCAGCTTTAAATTTCACCCAGCACTGAGTGCAGACCCATGGGAAAGTAACAAGATACAAGAAGGACAATATCCAGCCAATTGGAAGAACCCCAAATAGCTGAAGAATATCCATTTTTTATTACACCATACCCATCCTCAGAGTTAAAAGGGAAAAAACTTAGTAATGAACCACTCAGAAACATGAAAACTTGGCACGGACTGTGTAAACCTGCTGTACAAACTGCTAGTCTCAGCCCACAATATTCCCAAATTCAACCTGTTCCAGAGGAAGACTTCGCTATTCTAAACCCCTAGCGCCAAGTTCAAAGCACACCTCAAACCCTCCCAAACGCAGTCATCAAACAGCCCAGGCACACAATAGCAGCACATTGTTAGCGCTCAGCGAAGGCCCTCGCAGCCCCAGACAGCTCTTGAAGGGGGTCAGAGGGCTTCCAGGGGGCAGGCACTCAAAATCCCAGGCCCTGGCCAGACAGCATGGGAAACAAGGAGCCGAAGGCTTCAAGTGTCAGCTGCTTGTTGGGGCTTCTGTTTTGTTTTTACCTGGACTTGAGACAAAGCAGGGAGCAAACACTGGTCATCACAGGACAGGCAGTGAACAGAAAAGCCATCGGCAGCTCACTCAGTTTCTGTTTACTGCTGCCGGCCGGCAGGCCCTCGGCTTTCCTGCAGCCACGTCACTGCTCACTGCGGCCCTAATGAGCTGCCCGAAGCACAGGCTGAATATTTAATGAGGCTGCTCAGCGTGAATGGCTATTGTGACCAGAGAAGGGTCCCTGTTCATCTGGCAGAGGGGCTTCACAATAGCTGGCCCCACTGCTGGGTCTTTGAGCCAAGCAGGCGGCATCCTTCTGGTGCTTGGTGTCCCTGGGACCCATTCCACTCCTCCGGCATCTCTCACCAAGCCCCATTTACACCCACTGTAGCTTTGCTTTTTCGGGGGGCGTATTCCCACCACTGGAATTAAGTCAACTTTTCTTCGGAACTGTCATCGATCATCTAATCAGAAGTCCCGGGGATGATTCTGTCGGGTGTACCATGTTGCTATGAAGCCAAAGAAAAGGGGGTTGGGGGGTGGATCTGAAAGATCACGGGACACTAGAGAGCACAGGAGATCTTGGTGGAAGCGAGGAGGCCTCCAAGTCCTACGGATTATTCCCCCGCAGCTTTACATGGAGCGATCAGAACCACGCACAATCAGAAACGATCGCGTGTCACACTGTGAAGTGTGTTCCTTTAAGCAGTGCCCATCTTCGGAAGGAAAGCAGCTCTACCCACTGTACACCCGGGCATGGCTCTAGAAGCGGTCTGGATAGCTGCTCCCTATACCATTAGGGGGTCCTGAACGTAAATCACTCCCACTCCGGGCACATCTCACGGGACTGCTCTCGCGGTGCTCTGAACAATGATTTTTTTCTATGAATTGCCTGGCATTTGTAGTATAAATAATAGAACACGTTTTCATCACTCACTGTCTAGCTGCCTATACCTAAATTTGGAAGGAACAGTCAGTCTGACTTATGCTACATGGACGTGCAACGTACGGAGTATTTTAGGGCTGTGGTAGTAATGGAATCTTCTGCCGAATGTGAAGTGATGCAAATCCACGTGTGGAAAAAATCCATGATTTTGTTGTTTGAGGTAATAGCTTCTTTCTGTTTCTAAGCTCGCCAGCAAGTTTTCTCTTCTTGGATTCTTCCCCCTACGCCCCTGCCCCCACTTTGCACAGATTTCCAGAATATAACACTAGAGTTAAAACACTTAGGATACGGACTTCACAAATTAGCTAGAACCCTAACCAGCCAGTGTCCTAGCTAAGGAAAATCTACTTTTGTTAAGATACTGACCATTGAAGCATTTAGTGCTATATGACGCTGAAACAAATGGCACACGATTTACCGGCTCAGACTTTAACTAAATGAGGAAGGAAAAAAGCGCAAGAAAAGACACCCCACAACAACAACAAAGAAATAACTCTTCTAAGACCACAATTACTCTACCTGTTAAATTTCTAAGACATAAAGCATTAGTAAAAAGAATCAGTACCGGCCAAGTGACTGTTAACGTCAAGTGACTTGGAAAGGATAAACGACATCGTAGGTTCTTTTTCTGGCAGAAGACAGGCAGACAGTTCACCCAGACTCTCAGTTCCGTATGAGGCAAGAGGCTCCACATTCTCTTTGAAAAAAGCAGTGTGTACCAAAGCACATCACACGCTAGTGCCCCATGTGTGGCTGTTTATAATGGATTTTCCCTGGAGCAAAAGAACTCTGTGATTGCCAGAGAGGAGCACAGCACTGGGATGAAGGTCAGAAACCCGGAGACACAGCTCCCTACATCTGCACCTTGATGCAGGTCATACGGGCTTTCCTCCCACCCATGGGCACCCAACTACAGAACTTGGGGGCAAATGAATAAAGGTTTCAGTGGACCCACTGAACATTTATTCAGCACCCACTACACAGCAAGGAGCATGCGTATAACGCATTCTTATGGCTGGAAGCCTGAAAAACACCTCAAGCCTGGCTAAACACTGGAGTAATTTAGAAAGGGTTGTGTGCGCACGTAATTCACAATCTCTGCAGAAAAATTAGGAAATAAATGCAAATGAACAAAAAGAAAAAACAATCAATTAAAGTTACCCTCATCCTTCTCTTAGTAATCTTCACTATTAATATTGTGGGGTATATCCTTCCACACTTTTCCTCACTTATTAACTGTTCCTTGATCATTGACAGTGAGGGGCTGGGAGCAGAACATAAACAAGACAGACGAGGTCCCTGCCCTCATGGCAGTTTATAGTCTCTTGGGGAAATCAACAACAAACAAGTAAACAAATAATTTCAAATAGTCAAGAGCTATGAAGAAAATAAAACAGGATGAGGTGGTGATAACTGATGCGGGGAGGTGAAGGAAGGGACCTCACCAGGAGGTGGCATGGGAGCTGAGAGCTGATTGGGGAGGACCAGTCGTAGGAGGGTATAGGGGAAGACCATTCTAGGCAGATACCAGGAGCCGGTTAAAAGAGGCTTGGGTGCCTTCCCTGGTGGCGCAGTGGTTGGGAGTCCGCCTGCCAATGCAGGGGACACAGGTTCGTGCCCCGATCCGGGAAGATCCCACATGCCGTGGAGCGGCTGGGCCCGTGAGCCATGGCCGCTGAGCCTGCGCGTCTGGAGCCTGTGCTCCGCAACGGGAGAGGCCACAACAGTGAGAGGCCCGCGTACCGCCAAAAAAACAAAACAAAAGAAAACAAAACAAAAGAGCCTTGGAACAGAGTAAGCTCATCCACTGCAGGAAATGAAAGGAAGCCAGACTTAAGAGCAGGGCAAGAAGTGGACCCAGAGAGGTGGGCAAGAGCCAGGTCATGCCAGGTCGAAGGCCACCAGCTTCACTGGCATCTGTGAGCGATGGAAAGCCAACGGAGGGCTTTCACCCACGGACTGGAACGGTCTGACTCATCTCCTTTGAAGCGCTCACTTTGGCTGCTAGGTGGTGAACAGAGTACAGGGCAGCAAGAACGGAGCAAGGAGATGCATCAGGGGCTACTGATGTAATCTCACCCAAATACAGACAGGCAGATCAAAATGAGGTCATATTTATATGTATCTCGTTGATAACAAGTATGAACTGACGTCTCACATTAATGTCTCTTCCACTTCATGGATGCACTACATTGTTAGATATTTCACTTATTATTTCTTGAATAACTATTGACTGGGGGTCTACTTTGGGCGAGGGACTGACTACGGTGCTCAGCTGTGGTCACCTTTTCACTACCAGTGACCACACGGAGATGAACACTCTGGGGGTACACATTTTACACTGTGAGTTGAAAATCTAAGAAAAGGGGCTGGTTCAGAGTCGTTATCACATGACATTTTATTTAACTTGTTCATTTCAGAGAAATCTCAGGAGAGGGTTTGTTTTTTGTTTTGTTTTGACCTCCAGCAGTATCCAGGAATAAAAATGTAAAGGCAGTGACTTTGGAGAAGCGGGAAAGAAAATGGAAGTTTTAATGTCTCTAAATGTCTCAACTGTGAAGTGTTCGAAGAGGCAGTCTTGTCTCTAATTCTGAGCTCAGGAAAATGGAGATAAAATTTCTGAACATGTCCGACTGTGTCACCGAGCATGCAAGTTCAAAATTCTATCTAGGTCCAATTCACTTTCAAATAACTGACTCTAAAACCCCTCATTGAATGAAAAAGATTCTAGGATCATCAAGAGGCATTTTCTAAAATTATTTCTTCACAGTGAGCATTTGTTTATGCCAGTACCTTCAAAAGGGAAAACTATAAAGTAGATCATGTTTGGAATAAAAAAATACATTTTCAAGTTTCGCTACAAATTACAGTCCGATGGGTTCCCACCATAAATTCTGTTTTCACCGCTTGCCGCCTTCTTTCTTTCTTTCCTTTTTCTCTGCCCACCCCTACCCCTATATATGTGCTTTAAGGAACCGAGAACAGATCTGTTTTTTTTTTAATTGACCCTGACTGGCTTAGTAATGATCCAAATTAGTTATCTTTTACTTTGCCTCATCTACCTTTGAGCATGTGTTTTCCTGACACTCTGAGTTTCCCAATTTAGGAACTGAAGTCCACCTTAGTTTTGGAGGGTCCTGAAGTGAGTCAGCTCCCCCCACCGACCCATGCACGCACACACGCGCACCCCACTGAAGTTTCAATCACGCCCTGGTTATCACCCAGAGGCACGTATCTCATTGGTTTGGGAAGCTTTTAAAATAGAGAAAAACGGTTCCCGAGAGTCTCCAGCACTCTAGGAAAGCCCTAACAAAATAAAACAATCTTGAATGGCAGGCACCTTAAAAATGCCCAGAGAAGACTCTAGATTTTAAAGGGTCCCCTATGAGATAGGAAACAGTATTAAGAATTCAAGGATGGGGACGTCCCTGGTGGCCCAGTGGTTAAGACTCTGCACTCCCAATGCCGGGAGATGGGTTTGATCCCTGGTCAGGGCACTAAGATCCCTCATGCCGCACGGCGCAGCCCCGCCCCCCCCCCCCCCCTGCCGATGCAGGGGACACGGGTTCGTGCCCCGGTCTGGGAAGATCCCACATGCCGCGGAGCAGCTAAG
>NW_006781519.1:6874667-6879298 GCF_000442215.2 Lipotes vexillifer
GCGCCCCCCCCCCCCCCCCCCCCCCCCCAAAAAAAAAAAGTAAAAAGAATAAAATTCAAGGACGTTAACATACTCATCTCAAACACAGAAAGAAAAACTGTATTGCGTATACTTGAATAAAAACACGAAAGGTCTTCTGCTTTGTTTCTGTTATAAGTTTCTCAGAAATAGGATGGAATTCTCCAAGTTGGAGCCAAGCGTTCTGCCACTGTATGGAACAGAAGTCTCGGAGCACAGAAGAAACTCAGATTTCTCAAATGAAAGTTTTTCCTCCTAAAGCTACCTTTTAAGCCACCTTTGTGGCTTTATGGCTCTACTGTCTGCCAGCAAAATAAATTTTAGTTTCTATGAAGGAATTGAAGTTGTCGATACTAACTTTACTATCAAGCAGTTCATGATGTTCTGATGTCCTGAATTCCAGGAGTCCTGCCACTTGAACAAATTTGAAAACCACCGAGTTAGATGGCTTTCTAAACTCCCCCTCCCCGGCCCATGAAGCAAGTACCACGATAGAGTTCCATCACACGTTCACTGAACGCTCCCAGATGGATGCAAGAAAAAGACATCCCCGTTTGCAGGAGATACTTTTCCTCCGTTCAACTTGAGGGGAATCTGGGCCAGAATGAAAATGAAATGGGAGATGTGAGTCTCTGGGTCCCACTTCTCCTATGCCTCTCACAGACTAAGCATCTCTCACCTTGAATGAGAGTCTACCGTTTAACGGTATGCATGTTTCATATGACACAGCCCTGGAACACAAGCCAAATGCTTCTGGTTCTTGACCAAAGATGGTCAACTATGTGTATCTCACAGGAAGTTCTAAGTAGCAAAATGGAAACAAGCTTTCTATATTACTCTCCATTCCTTCGTCCCTTTTTAGAAAAGCAACATGGGCTCATAGTTTAAGATTTCTAAGAAAGGCTTGACTAGAAGTGAAAAGGATAATGTACTATATCCTCTCCAGTAGTTGATCAGAAGTGGATCCCGGCTAGCAGCTCCCTGGTCTCAAGACCACACCCCACTACCTTGTGGTCCAGACCCATCCGGTGTCTGAAGGCCTCGTGGCAGGAATGGGCACGTATGCATCAGCCTGGCTTCTAAAAACCCACAGACACTTAAAGCTTACAGTCATGAACAATGGGTCTCGGACTGAAATTTCTAAAAATAACTTTTCGTTCTTTCAAATAAGGCAGGTGTTTTGAAGGGAGACTTTTTCAAAAATCAAAAATTCTACTCTTGGGCTTCCCTGGTGGCGCAGTGGTTGAGAGTTCGCCTGCCGATGCAGGGGACACGGGTTCGTGCCCCGGCCCGGGAAGATCCCACATGCCGCAGAGCGGCGGGGCCGGTGAGCCATGGCCGCTGAGCCTGCGCGTCCGGAGCCTGTGCTCCGCAACGGGAGAGGCCACAGCAGTGAGAGGCCCGCATACCGCAAAAAAAAAAAAAAAAAAAAAAAAAAAAAAAAAAAAATTCTATTCTTGAGAAAGCACAGCCCATGTCAAAGTACATCTTCTGTCAGGATGCAGTAGATACCAACTGAGATCAGTAAGCCATCAATGCCAATTCCCAGAGCTCCCCACCGAAACACACATGCTGCCAACACAGGACAGGCTGGTGTGTTTAATTGGCTCTCTTGACGAATGAAACACACACACACACACACACACACACACACACACACACACACACACACAACTACTCTGGCTGTGCTTTATAACTTAATCAATAGACTCAAGTTACAGAGGCTTCCTATTCAAACAAAATGCAGCAAACTACAAAGATAAGCAGGAACCCTCTAGGCTCTCCCTTCCTTGCCTCTCATTTCTTTCCAGGAATCTGACACATCTTAAGGCAGAACACCCAGTGAGAGCAAACTTCTGCAGAAAGGCTTTCCTTTCTGCTGCTCCTGTTTTCCCAGGTACCTGCTTAGATAACCTCTGATGTGTCCTAACGATTCTCTTACTTAGAGACCTCTTTCTGCCCCTCGAACAGGAAGCTGGGAATAATTTAGGTGACTGATACTTTTCAAAAGCTAAGTGCCGACCTCCAGTCCAGGAAGATTGAATATTGGAAATGTGTGGAGTTCCACTCCGTACGGCTCCTCCGAAGGCAGAAATCCAGATCCGCTTACAGGAGAGGGGGTTTCTGAGGTCTCTAGAAATCTGGGTCAAAATGGGCATCCCTTTGGCAAGCTTGAGATGTCACCCTGTTGTCATCCAGGGTCCTCGGCTTATAGTAACACTGCCCTTAGCATCAGTATGACTGATGGGGCCGGGGCGAGAGCGGGATCACAACACGACTTCTAGACTCCTGTGAAAAACCCGGGATTACAAAATAACCAAATACTGATATTTAGGGATTAGGAACCAAGTCACTGTCTTCAAATTGAGCTCAATGGTTTTATAATCACATCGGAGTGACAAGGAGTTTGTCAGTGGCGTGCAGCTCAAAATGCTAATTGCAGGCTAGAACAGGCCATTGGCTGAGCTGCTGTTGAATATTAATTAAGTAATCGTAACTGATTTGTATACTGCCCTCATCTAAATTTACGGCGGCACGCCCACTAATAATCCCGTTCATTCTCACGCTGTTGAGTACAGAAATCACGTTAGTATTTACTCTTGTAAATGGAGCTGTTGTAGTAAACCGTGTATGAATAAGAGCCATTTATAAACAGCAAGTGGTAACACGTTTGCACGCCTTCCAGGAAGATGACTGAGGGCTGTGTTAAAAAGACAGGGACTGATATATTAGGGCAAAATGTTTCAAGAAATGGAAGTGACAAAGACAACAATAGAAGGAAAACTCTGTGGGCGTCGATGGGCTTTTCCTCAAAGAGGAGGGTCTGCTAGAAATAATGCGGGGGTCCTGCTTAGAAAAGAGCCCAGTGTAAGTTCTGAGCTCAGGTGTTTCACATGCAACCACTCACTTGCGGTTAAGTTTCCTTTACTGCATGTTAAAGGACTCTGTTTGTAAAACTCAGTTTATACTTGGAGTATCTTTTCGGGAGGGGATCGTCTATAAAAAAGAACTGAGGGCTGTGTTTCTCATTTGCATACTCTCCAAACCGTCAAAGAGACACGGGATCTGACCAATACCAATGTCCTTGTGGGGATAACCTAATGGCATAATCCACATCAGGGCTCTCCTGGAAATCCTGGGACAGATGGTTGCCATAACCTGGATCAGTGGGGCTTGTCAGGTGTGAGGAGGAGATGATGGGAGGAAGGGAAGAGAAAAGCGAACAAAATTACGTAGAAGCTGAGTGGGGGGGGAGGGGGTGACAGAGCAAAGAGATATTAAATGAGTAGAAAGTGTTTCGAAACATTTTGGACCTCACATGGGTAGGAGAGATGTGCCCGTTCAAGTCTCGTTACAGCTGGAAGTGACAAAAATCTGATTTCTGCAGTGAGAATTTTATTGGCGGATACAGACTGCCTGCAATTAACATCTTAGGAAGGTGGGAGAAAATTAACAAATTATATCCGCATCAGTGGTCTCAAGGCAACATACCTCCTATAGCTAGAGATTAAGTTTGCCAAGAAGCCCTTGCAGACACCCTGAAGTACGCTTTCCAGGAGATAAGAGAGGAAAAGGTCACTTCATAAACCACACTTCGACAAGACTGAGAACCTCAACAGGGCAGTTTGTATGTTCCAGCTGGTTTTAAGGAAGTGAGCTCTGGGCAGTCCTTGCCAACACTCCCAGCTGTTACCCAGAAAGAAGGCTTTGAAGTCATCTCCCGTTTAGTTAGGACCCTGGCCGGGAATGTTCTCCATTTCTGGACTGAGGCTTCAGGAACTCTTCACCTTATCTTGCCGCTGTTTTAGAGCCCTGACACAATTCCCCACTGACTGGGAGGGTTAATGGGGACAGGATGGGTCCAACTTATTTTGGGCAGGAGCTAGGACAAGGAAATTCACATTTTATTTATTGCACATATGATTCAGTATCTGTATCATAAAATGGTCTGGTAAAAACCTTTGGCAACTACTTATTTCATTAACATACTGACTGAACTGAAGTCAGTCAGGCTTTTGCTGTAAGAGTCTTATTTTAAGGATCTAGTGAGGTATTACATGCTTCTTTACTAAACAGCCCCAGATTGCAGTACTTTTTAAATACCTGGGACCGTCTGGGGGAAAAAAAGTTGATTCAGACATCACACCATCAACCAGGTTAAATTCCAAATGATTTAAGAATTTCACATTAAAATTTGAAGCCATACAAGTACCTTAAAAAAACTAACCTCAGAATGGGGAAAGATTTTCTAATGACGACTCAAAACTCAGAAACCAAAGAAGAAATTTATGGATAAATCCAATTACATCAACATGAAAGCAGCAGCATACAGACAGTTAAAAGACAAACCACAAATTAGGAAAAAAATATCTGCAACCCATATTGCTGACAAGACAGCTCTCTCTTAAATAGAAAACGACTGACAACGCAAAGGAAGAATGAGCAAAAGATAAACAATTAACAGAAAAAGAAATACAAATGGCACAGACATATGAAAGATGTTTAGCCTCACTTACAATAACAGAGAACACTTTATTAAAACTACACTAAGACACCATTTTTTTTTTTTAGCAAAAATGCCGAATTTTGACAACACACTGTGCTGGAAAAAC
>NW_006781519.1:6879313-6903338 GCF_000442215.2 Lipotes vexillifer
TAGGGAAATAGGCAGGCTCATGCATTGCTAGTAGAAGCCCTCCTTGGTGTCTCCCCAGGGAGAGCAATGTGGCACCATCTATCAAAATTACAAATGCACGTAGCTCGTAAAACAGCCAATTTCTTGAATTTATCCTACAAATAGACTCATCCACTTGCAAGATAACGTACAAAGTTATTCACCACACTATTGTTTGTCATAACAGAAGATCTGAGAACAACCAAAATGACAGACACAGGAGACTAGTTAAACAAATCGCAACACAACTATACAAAAAAATATCGTGCTTCTGTAAAAAAGAATGAGAAAACTATATACGCATAGAGAAAAGTCACGTTACGTGAAAAAAAGAAGGTTTATGACAGTGTATGCAGTATTCTCCTCTGTAAAAGGAGATAAGGGGATATAGGTTCAAACACAAACACACACACACACACACACACACACACACACACACACACAGAGCAACCTTTAAGAATAGACAATTACCTAGTAGTAGTGGTTACCTGTTCATGATGGGGTAGGAAGCAGGGTTTGGTGGGTGGGTGATGGCATGGAGATCTCAGAGTATATATAATTTTACACTTTTTGACTTTTGACCCATGCCAAGTACTACCTATTCAAATTCCTAAAAAATTGAAAAATTTACAACTTTTTTGGAAAAGTAAATACTTGGGTCTGATTTTTATTATTTTTTCTTCCCGCTTCTGGGGAGATAATCAGCGATCCCTTCTTACAGCCTTGGTCCTGCTTGGTGATTCTGTCCACCCTTGGACTGTACTGACCCTCCCTCCCTCCTGACGTGGGAGAGGAGTGGTTAAGGCCCGTGAGGTGAGACAAAGGGGCCAAGAGGAGCAGGGCCCCCCTCTCCCCTGGAAGGCTTCCTATAGAGCAGCAGAGGGTGCAACTGGGTCAGGGGGCTCCACAAAAGCTCCTGGGGATAGAGTAGGGGGAGGGGAGGGGAAAGTGGGCTGGCTGCAGGTCTTCAGGACACAGAACCCTCAGGAGGAGTGAGGAATGGCAGGCTCTGGAGGGAGAGAGTATGGCAGGGTAGCCAGCAGAGAAGAGCGGAGACTTGAGAATAGGTCTTTACCGGGCCCATATCTTCACCATGTAGTCAGCACAGCACGTGGGGCAGTGAGGAGAAGCGGCATCGCTAAGGACTCAGACCACAGGGGTGGCAGTCCCCACTCGGCCACCTGAGCAGGGTGGCCCCGACAAGTAACTTCTCAGAGCCCCGGTTCCCTCATCTTCTAATGGGGTAATAAATTTCACGCACTAAGCATTTTACACCTATTACCTCATTTACTCTCCACAGCCCTGCGACAAGGAACGATTACTAGACGCGTTTTCTAGATGAGTCAGTTGAGGCTCAGAGGGCTTCAGGAAGTAACTCAAGGTCACAGAGCCAGGAAGAGGTAGAGCTGCAGTGAGAGCTCACAACTCCCTGAGCCAAGGTCTGTCTTAGTTCCTAATTCTATAAAAAAAAGTAAAGTCAAAGACATGATTCACAAGTAGGTGAATTCTATAAATACTTGTAGTTTCCCAAGATAGTTCTCAACTTCTAGACCTACATAAAATTGTGCTTCCCCCAAGCTTCTGGCACTCAGAAGTACAGAAGATACCAGAGGGACTGAAGTGCTTTATAACAAAACATAGCCTCTCAGGATCTAAAATATATCTCTAACGAGCACACTCCCACATTTGGGGCCAAGTACAAAAATTAGACTTAGTAACAGTCTAACAGTCCACTTGGCTATGGCATCATTTCTGGAAAGGACTTAGAAATTGGAAGAGCATTTATCTTTGTGCCATCCACGAGGTAATGCTGGCTTTTAAAAGTGTTACAGTCAAAACCACATTATATTTATAAGGAACTGGGCATAAAAGTTAGGCATTTAATTGATGTTCAAGGTCTCCCTCTTAAGATTAGATCTTTGAATCCAAAGCTTGTACAGAGGGGTTTCTCTTTCAGTTTTTACCCTTGGAGTGTTGAAAATGTGATTCAAAACTGAAGACTTCAATAAGTAAAAAGAGATCATAGAAAGGATAATTACATTACCAGAGTCAGCAGTTACTGCCTTTCTCTAAAAGGCCAAAATTGCACCGTTGACCTTAAAAGAAGACGGATCATAGAATTTCTCATTAATCTTCCATAATTCTTATACTATCCCACCTTAGGATAGGTATACGTCTCATAGGTATCCCTGATTATAGTGGGTGGATATCTACAATTTCATCTAATAATCTGATTTACCCACAACCAATGGAGACAAATAATTCCATGTAAAAATTCTAATGTAAATTCAATAAATTGGTTCATTGAAAGTAATAAAGGACTACTCACAACAAAATATTCACTAGTGAATTATCCTAATTGGCCATTTAATATTAAAGTATTAATTACCATATTAAGCAGAGTTTGCCTAGATAAGCCTTACAAAAATATTATCAAGGCCTCATGTGTGGTGATTAAAACTACATAATCCCGACTTCTAAAGGTTTATTATAAATCTTTCCAGGACGATCATTTTTTTCAAGTATTCAAGCTATCGAGAACTTTTATTTATGTTTTTAAATTTTAGCCTTCTTATGGAAAAACACACGATGTAACCCCATTTACTTGTTCCTCCTTCCTAGTCGCCTTCTTTCACTCTTGTACAAATTTAGGTTTCTACAAGATATTTTACACTTATTAGGCTAAACGCATGCATAAACTGTTTTTTTTTTTAAAACTCTCAAACATGCAAACATCTGAAATTTCAGAAAGAAAATGGATGCAACAGACATACAGACACATAAACACAGAACGCACCCCCACCCTAGAAACAAAGAACATCCCCCCCAAATGGCAAAATCAAGCAAAGCAAGCACGCACAGGACATAAATTTAGCTGCTACCAGCTACCTGCAAGCTGCATTGGTATTTGCAAGTCATACTTTTGGGAGCTGGGGTAGAACAGGTGAGTTTCAGCACCGCGAGGTCTAGAGGACTTTAATCCCCATGGCAACAGAACAAAAATCCGGCAAACCGGTCCCGGCCAAAGAGACCCCCCTCCCCCACCTTAAGCTTGACTACCCCTCACCTGCTCCCCTTCTCTCCTCTCTCCCCAGAAGAAGGCACTTCATGGAAACGTCTGGGAAAGCCCTTGGACTTTATTTTGTTACACCCTCTAAATGGACAAAAAACAAAAGAGAACAGGTGTAGCAGACAATACTTTCAAATGGCCACCAAGAGTTCCACCAATTCCCCCCTCCCACCTATCACAGACAAACCCCACCATCAGGCCTCGCTGGGGGCATGTTCCACAGGGAAAGGTTACACACAATGATATCTGGGCTTGTTAAGGTCTTTTATGCTGAGATAAGAAATGGGAAATGGGAACTTTGCTCTTAAAAAGCTGTCTTTAGCTATTAGAAACCTCTATCACCCCTGGTGTTAATGGAAGGTAAAGATATCACCAACCTTGGCTGTGTGAACACAGCCTGAAGGGGGCTAGTGCGCCACAACTAGCCGGGAGGGAGTCCGGGAAGAAGTCTGGAGCTGCCGAAGAGGCAAGAGACCATTGCTTCGGGGTGCACGAGGAGAGGGGATTCAGAGCACCGCCTAAAGGAGCTCCAGAGACGGGCGCGAGCCGCGGCTAACAGCGCGGACCCCAGAGATGGGTATGAGACGCTAAGGCTGCTGCTGCCGCCACCAAGAAGCCTGTGGGCGAGCACAGGTCACTCTCCACACCTCTCCTGCTGGGAGCCTGTGCAGCCCGCCACGGCCAGGGTCCCGTGATTCAGGGACAACTTCCCCAGGAGAACGCACGGCGCACCTCAGGCTGGTGCAATGTCACAGTGGCCTCTGCCGCCGCAGGCTCGTCCCGCATCTGTACCCCTCCCTCCCCCAGGCCTGAGTGAGCCAGAGCCCCTGAATCAGCTGCTCCTTTAACCCAGTCCTGTGTGAGCGGGGGGAAAAAAAAAACAGACGCCCTCAGGCGACCTACACGCAGAGGCGGGGCCAAATCCAAAGCTGAGCCCCGGGAGCTGTGCGAACAAAGAAGAGAAAGGGAAATCTCTCCCAGCAGCCTCAGAAGCAGCGGATTAAAGCTCCACAATCAACTTGATGTACCCTGCACCTGTGGAATACCTGAATGGACAACGAATCATCCCAAATTGAGGAGGTGGACTTTGTGTGATTTTCTCTGTATAGTTTTGCTTTTACCATTTGTCCTAGGGTTCTGTCTGTCCTTTTTTTTAAATTTTTTTTTTAGGGTAGTTTTTTAGCACTTGTTATCACTGGTGGATTTGTTTTTTGTTTGATTGCTCTCTTCTTTCTTTCTTTTCTATTACTTTTTAATTTTTTCTATATTTTTAATAATTTTTGTTTCATTTTAATAACTTTATTTTATTTTTCTCTTCCTTTCTCTCCTTCTTTCCTTTCTTTCTTCCTCCCTCCCTCCCTTCCTCTCTTCTCTCTTCTCTTCTCTCTCTCTCTCTCTCTCTCTCTCTCTCTCTCTCTTTCTTTCTTTCCAGCTGGGTGTCAGGCCTGTGCCTCTGAGGTGGGAGAGCTGAGGTCAGGACATTGGTCCACCAGAGACATCCTGGATCCACATAATATCAAACGGCAAAAGCTCTTCCAGAGATGTCCATCTCAACGCTAAGACCCAGCTCCACTCAACGACCACCAAGCTACAGCGCTGGACACCCTACGCAAAACAACTAGCAAGACAGGAACACAACCCCATCCATTAGCAGAGAGGCTGCCTAAAATCATAATAAGGTCACAGACACCTCAAAACACACCACAGGACGTGGTCCTGCCCACCACAAAGACAAGATCCAGCCTCATCCACCAGAACACAGGCACCAGTCCCCTCCACCAGGAGGCCTACACAACCCACTGAACCAACCTTAGCCACTGGGGGCAGGCACCAAAAACAACGGGAACTACGAACCTGTGAAAAGGACACCCCAAACACAGTAAGTTAAGCAAAATGAGAAGACATAGAAACACACAGCAGATGAAGGAGCAAGGTAAAAACCCACCAGACCTAACAAATGAAGAGGAAATAGGCAGTCTACCTGAAAAAGAATTCAGAGTAATGACAGTAAAGGTGATCCAAAATCTTGGAAATAGAATGAAGAAAATACAACAAACATTTAACAAGGACCTAGAAGAACTAGAGAGCAAACAAACCATGATGAACAACACAATAAATGAAATTAAAAATTCTCTGGAAGGGATCAATAGAAGAATAACAGAAGAACGGATAAGTGACCTGGAAGATAAAATAGTGGAAATAACTACTGCAGAGCAGAATAAAGAAAAAAGAATGAAAAGAATTGAGGACAGTCTCAGAGACCTCTGGGACAACATTAAATGCACCAACATTCAAATTATAGGGGTCCCAGAAGAAGAAGAGAAACAGAAAGGGACTGAGAAAATATTTGAAGAGATTATAGTTGAAAACTTCCCTAACATGGGAAAGGAAAGAGCCACCAAAGTCCAGGAGGCACAGAGAGTCCCATACAGCATAACTCCAAGGAGAAACGTGCCAAGACACGTATTACTCAAACTATCAAAAATTAAATACAAAGAAAAACTATTAAAAGCAGCAAGGGAAAAACAACAAATAACACACAAGGGAATCCCCATAAGGTTAACAGCTGATCTTTCAGCAGAAACTCAGCAAGCCAGAAGGGAGTGGCAGGACACATTTAAAGTGATGAAAGGGAAAAACCTACAACCAAGATTACTCTACCCAGCAAGGATCTCATTCAGATTTGACGGAGAAATTAAAACCTTTATAGACAAGCAAAAGCTAAGAGAATTCAGCACCACCTAACCAGCTTTATAACAAATGCTAAAGGAACCTCTCTAGGCAGGAAACACAAGAGAAGGAAAAGACCTACAATAACAAACCCCAAACAATTAAGAAAATGGTAATAGGGACATACATATCGATAACTACCTTAAATGTAAATGGATTAAATGTTCCGACCAAAAGACACAGACTGGCTGAATGGATACAAAAACAAGACCCGTATACATGCTGTCTACAAGAGAGGCACTTCAGACCTAGGAACACATACAGACTGAAAGTGAGGGGATGGAAAAAGATATTCCACGCAAATGGAAATCAAAGGAAAGTTGGAGTACCAATTCTCACATCAGACAAAATAAGACTTTAAAATAAAGACTATTACAAGAGACAAAGAAGGACACTACATAATGATCAAGAGATCAATCCAAGAAGAAGATATAGCAACTGTAAATATTTATGCACCCAACACTGGAGCACCTCAATACATAAGGCAAATGCTAACAGCCATAAAAGGGGAAATCAACAGTAACACAATCATAGTAGGGGACTTTAGCACCCCCACTTTCACCAATGGACAGATCATCCAAAATGAAAATAAATAAGGAAACACAAGCTTTAAATGATACATTAAACAAGATGGACTTAATTGATATTTATAGGACATTCCATCCAAAAACAACAGAATACACTTTCTTCTCAAGTGCTCATGGAACAATCTCCAGGATAGATCATATCTTGGGTCAGAAATCAAGCCGTGATAGATTTAAGAAAATTGAAATCATATCAAGTATCTTTTCTGACCACACGCTATGAGACTAGATATCAATTACAGGAAAAAAATCTGTAAAAAATACAAACACATGGAGGCTAAACAATACACTACTAAATAACCAAGAGATCACTGAAGAAATCAAACAGGAAATCAAAAAATACCTAGAAACAAAGGACAGTGAAAACACGATGACCCAAAACCTATGGGATGCAAAAAAGCAGTCGTAAGAGGGAAGTTTATAGCAATATAATCCTACCTCAAGAAACAAGAAACATCTCAAATAAACAAGCTAAACTTACACCTAAAGCAATTCTAGAAAGAAGAACCAAAAAAACCCCAAGTTAGCAAAAGGAAAGAAATCATAAAGATCAAATCAGAAATAAATGAAAAAGAAATGAAGGAAACGATAGCAAAGATCAATAAAACTACAAGCTGGTTCTTTGAGAAGAGAAACAAAATTGATAAAACATTAGCCAGACTCATCAAGAAGAAAAGGGAGAAGACTCAAATCAACAGAATTAGAGATGAAAAAGGAGAAGTAACAACTGACACTGCAGAAACACAGAGGATCATGAGACATTACTACAAGCAGCTGTATGCCAATAAAATGGACAACCTGGAAGAAATGGACAAATTCTTAGAAAATCACAACCTTCCGAGACTGAACCAGGAAGAAATAGAAAGTATAAACAGACCAGTCACAAGCACTGAAATTGAGACTGTGATTAAAAATCTTCCAACAGGGCTTCCCTGGTGGCGCAATGGCTTCACAGGCGAATTCTATCAAACATTTAGAGAAGAGCTAACACCTATCCTTCTCAAACTCTTCCAAAATATAGCAGAGGGAGGAACACTCCCAAACTCATTCTACGAGGCCACCATCACCTTGATACCAAAACCAGACAAGGATGTCACAAAGAAAGAAAACTACAGGCCAATATCACTGATGAACATAGATGCAAAAATCCTCAACAAAATACTAGCAAACAGAATCCAACAGCACATTAAAAGGATCAAAAGAGCTAACACATATCCTTCTCAAACTCTTCCAAAGTATAGCAGAGGGAGGAAGACTCCCAAACTCATTCTACGAGGCCACCATCACCCTGATACCAAAACCAGACAAAGATGTTACAAAGAAAGAAAACTACAGGCCAATATCACTGATGAACACAGATGAAAAAATCTTCAAGAAAATACTAGCAAACAGAATCCAACAGCACATTAAAAGGATCATACACCATGATCAAGGGGGGTTTATCCCAGGAATGCAAGGATCCTTCAATATATGCAAATCAATCAATGTGATACACCATATTAACAAATTGAAGGACAAAAACCATATGATGATCATCTCAATAGACGCAGAAAAAGCTTTTGACAAAACTCAACACCCATTTATGATAAAACCCCTCCAGAAAGCAGGCGTAGAGGGAATGTACCTCAACACAATGAAGGCCATATATGACAAACCCACAGCAAACATCATTCTCAATGGTGAAAAACTGAAAGCATTTCCTCTAAGATCAGGAACAAGACAAGGATGTCCACTCTCACCACTATTATTCAACATAGTTTTGGTAGTTTTAGCCACAGCAGTCAGAGAAGAAAAAGAAATAAAAGGTTTCCAAATCAGAAAAGAAGAAGTAAAGCTGTCACTGTTTGCAGATGACATGATACTATACACAGAGAATCCTAAAGATACTACCAGAAAACTACTAGAGTTAATCAATGAATTTGGTTTAGTAGCAGGATACAAAATTAATGCACAGAAATCTCTTGCATTCCTATACACTAATGATGAAAAATCTGAAAGACAAATAAAGGAAACACTCCCATTTACCACGGCAACAAAAAGAAAAAAATACCTAGGAATACACCTACCTAAGGAGACAAAAGACCTGTATGCAGAAAACTATAAGACACTGAACAAAGACATTAAAGATGATACAAACAGATGGAGAGATATACCATGTTCTTGGATTGGAAGAATCAATAATGTGAAAATGAGTATACCACCCAAAGCAATCTACAGATTCAATGCAGTCCGTATCAAACTACCAATGGCATTTTTCACAGAACTAGAACAAAAAATTGCACAATTTGTATGGAAACACAAAAAACCCCGAAGAGCCAAATCAATCTTGAGAAAGAAAAGTGGAGCTGGAGGAATTAGGCTCCCGGACTTCAGACTATACTACAAAGCTACAGTAATCAAGACAGTATGGTACTGGCACAAAAACAGAAATATAGCTCAATGGAACAGGACAGAAAGCCCAGAGATAAACCCATGCACATATGGTCACCTTATTTTTGAGAAAGAAGACAGGAGTATACAATGGAGGAAAGACAGTCTCTGCAATAAGTGGTGCTGGGAAAACTGGACAGCTACATGTAAAAGAATGAAATTAGAACACTCCCTAACACCATCCACAAAAATAAACTCAAAATGGATTAAAGACCTAAAGGTAAGGCCAGACACTATCAAACTCTTAGAGGAAAACATAGGCAGAACACTCTATGACATAAATCACAGCAAGATCCTTTTTGACCCACCTCCTAGAGTAATGGAAATAAAAACAAAAATAAATGAATGGGACCTAATGAAACTGAAAAGCTTTTGCTCAGCAAAGGAAACCATAAACAAGACGAAAAGACAACCCTCAGAATGGGAGAAAATATTTGCAAATGAAGCAACTGGCAATGGATTAATCTCTAAAATTTACAAGCAGCTTACGCAGCTCCATATCAAAAAAACGAACAACCCAATCCAAAAATGGGTGGAAGACCTAAATAGACATTTCTCCAAAGAAGATATACAGATTTCCAACAAACACATGAAAGGATGCTCAACATCACTAATCATCAGAGAAATGCACATCAAAACTACAATGAGGTATCTCCTCACACCGGTCAGAATGGCCATCATCAAAAAATCTAGAAACAATAAATGCTGGAGAGGGTGTGGAGAAATGGGAACCCTTTCTTGCACTGTTGGTGGGAATAGCCACTATGGAGAACAGTATGGAGGTTCCTTAAAAAACTAAAAATAGAACTACCATACGACCCAGCAATCCCACTACAGGGCATATACCCTGAGAAAACATAATTCCAAAAGAGTCGTGTACCACAGTGTTCACTGAAGCTCTATTTACAATAGCCAGGACATGGAAGCAACCTAAGTGTCCATCAACAGATGAATGGATAAAGAAGATGTGGCACATATATACAATGGAGTATTACTCAGCCATAAAAAGAAACGAAACTGAGTTATTTGTAGTGAGGTGGTTGCACCCAGAGTCTGTCATACAGAGTGAAGCCAGAAATAGAAAAACAAATACCGTATGCTAACACATATATATGGAATCTAAAAGAAAAAAAAAAAAAAGGTCTGAAGAACCTAGGGGCAGGACAGGAATAAAGATGCAGACGTAGAGAATGGACTTTAGGACACGGGGAGGGGGAAGGGTAAGCTGGGATCAAGTGAGAGAGTGGCATGGACATATATACACTACCAAATGTAAAACAGACAGCTAGCGGGAAGCAGCCACATAGCAGAGGGAGATCAGCTCGGTGCTCTGTGACCACCTAGAGGGTTGGGATATGGAGGGTGGGAGGGAGACACAAGAGGGAGGAGATATGGGGATATATGTATGTGTATAGCTGACTCACTTTGTTATCAAGCAGAAACTAACACACCATTGTAAAGCAACTAAACTCCAATAAAGATGTTAAAAAAAATTTAAAAAAAGATAACACCAACCCAATAATGACCTCTGGTCCTTCACTTTTGACAAGCTCCCCTGCAAACAGGATGGCTGAAAATACCATTGGAATAAATAGAACTTGCGAGGAATCTATTGGGTACTGTTTGAACCTCCCTTCTGCCACAAATTTCTCTGAATTCGGTGCTGTTAGACCAATCCGGGGTTTTGCCTTTTCCCCATGCGTTCCTCTCAACTCTGGACAAACACTTTCCTGATTCACAATACAGATGGTGGAATAGTACGAGGGCTCCTCAGATAAGGTGGAGGTAGCAGTTGGCAAGTTATTACCAAATATAAAGTCCGATATTTCGTTTCCCCTTAAAACTTAAATGACCCGAGAATTGGAGACTTGGCTCTAGCATTTGAAAGATGCACTTCTGTCACACTGGAATATGTTCATTTAATTATATTTAATCCCCAAACCACCTGGGCTATAGCATTTCACACTGAAAAGATTCCTATTCTTTCGAAACTCCATTGATAGAACAGTGAAGACTAACTCCGATATAGGAAGGTCCTCTTTTTTAGAAGTTCTAATGAATCCCATGCAGAACTGTGAATTCAGGTTACGTGATTTCAAAGAACATTTGTTAACTTCTGATTTACTTGGTGGTTTTCTACTTCTAGGAATAGACATCCTCTAATTCTCAACTATTAGGTTTTTCTTCTCCCTTAATACAAGCTTTCATTTATTTTGTTAATTATTAGACTCCAAGCAGGGTAAAAGTGCTTGGCGCAGAAACCAAATTAGGGAGGAATCAAAACTTGGGAAAATGATTAAAAAGTGTCGGGGTGAGGAAGGGAAGGGGAGGGTGCTGTAATTCAGAACTTCTTGTCTCCCTCTATTGAGTACATTCTGCAACTACAACAACTGTCCTCAAAACCACGCACATACTCAGTGCGGCTACCAACATTAATCCGAGGAAATCACGAGTGTGTGGAGTGTTTTTGCAAATTTTCATAAGAACTTGAAATTTGCAGCTTCCTAAAATATTTAGACTTCCTCTCAACCCTTAGCCCTACTCTGAATTCTGCCAGACTCACTCTTTCGGGAATTTTGGAGCGGAGCCGGCTATCTCCGCAGTTTCTCCTCACACACAATCACAGGCGCTTCAAACTACCACCCTGTAAACTGACAACACTGCGCTGAGAAGCAAATGCCATAAAACTAACATCCTGAATAATGGAGGGGGCTACCTGAGCAACCCGACAGGACAGACCTGATCAGCCCTGGGAGAGAGGACACGTAATTCAGAGAAATCCAAAGAAAGGTGTTGGTTATGTAGCAGAGACTGAACATTATAAGGAGTTTCCCTTTTCCTGAAAAGCCAGCTTGGCTGAAAAATGTATCCATTCACTTCTAAACAGAGTGCGTCCTGTCTTTGAAGTATCAGAGTGTTTAAACGGCAACCTTTAGTGGTGAATCTCTCCCTGCTTTTGTCTAAATGACTACACGTTCCCTGGTTCTAAGAGCTTCAACTGGCATCTCAGGGCCAACTAGACAGCAGGGGGCCGGTTACTATAACAACGCACGATTCTCGTGAATTCTGAAAGGCCCCTGAGTAGCCGTTTGGGAAACAGTTATTGAGCAAAAGTTGCCTAGGATCGCCCACGTGACCCAGATCTCCCTGCACAGAGCTGCCCAGAGAAAGAAAAAAAAATAGCTGCCCATCTTCAGGAACAGCTGCGGTCTCTAGAGGCTCCCTACCCCCATGCTTTTAGCATCTCAGAGCAAGACACCACCACGTCATCAGAAACTCAACCGTCCGAGGCAAGCACGTTTTGGCATCATGAAATGTGCATTCTCCCCACTGGCTCCACACGTTGTCAGGCTTTGCCGAGCTGGATTGTAACAGTTATTCCTAATGATTAAAAAAAAAAAAAACTTCTTGAACTATACCTACAGGTACAGGTTCCCCAGAGAGATGAGTGACATGGGCAGTTTACCAGATTATAAAAGAAAGAATGATGCCCAGAATACAGGTGGCCCCGTGAGTGGTTTGTTTACAGAAAAGATAAAGGTGATCACACAAAGCCACCAAAAAGTACGACTGGGAAGCTTGGCTTTTTCTAGACTTGAATTGCATGTAAACCCATCTTTTGATTCTCATGCCCTCCCTCACAAGAGATACAGAAAAGCAGCCTGGTCTGACCTAATGCCTGTGTATGTGCCCCAAATCCCCTCAGGGAGAATCTGAGCCTGCCCACAAAAGTGGACTTTATTTTGCATAGAAGAATGCACATTTAAGTGAAGGGCAGAGACGGGCAGACTGGCGAGCAGGGGACCACAGTTGGCTCTGTGCAGCCTACTAGTGCCACGAGGGGATGTGAGAACAGTGATGTCGATCTCCCTGTTTATCACGAGAACCCAGACAGCTGGGGTTTTAAGTAAAATCTTCCTATTTTCAAAATAATTCAGATTTTAAAAACAAGATGTCAGGACTTCCCTGGCGGTCCAGCAGTTAAGATTCCACGCTTCCACTTACAGGGGGCACGGGTTCAATCCCTGGTGGGGGAACTAAGATCCTGTGTGCTGCATGGCACAGCCAAAAAAGGAAGGAAGGAAGGAAAGAAGGAAGGAAGGAAGGAAGGAAGGAAGGAAGGAAGGAAGGGAGGGAGGGAGGGAGGGAGGGAGGGAGGACATGTTTAAAAAAACCCCGAAAAACAAGAAGTCAGCTACATAAAACAGATCTAGAGGCCGCCAGTGTTTGACCTCTATTTGGGATAACCTTTGTTTACCTGCTCATCTCCTCACCTACACGCTCCTTGAGACAGAAATTCCGTCTCCTCGCAGCATCTCCAGTGCCCGACACAAACTAGATGCTTGAGAAATGTCTTTGAATGAACAAATGAAGGAAGGAATACACAAGCCAGCTGTAAAGGGTCTTAGGTCAACAAAACAAAACAAAGCCCTAGGTGTGAATACAGCTGACTCTTGAACAACACAACACGGGGGTTAGGGTGTCGACCTTTGCACAGTCGAAAATCTGCATATAATGTAGTTGGCCCTCCATATCCACAGTTCCTCCACATCTGTGATTCCATGGATTCCACCAGACACAGATCGTACAGTACTGTAGTGTTGACTACTGAAAAAAAATCCGAGTGTAAGTCAACCCCTGAAGTTCAAAGATGCGTTGTTCAAAGGTCAACTGTACTCCCCAGACATACTAGCTTGTGATCCTGGGCAAGTCCATTCCGCTTCTGGACAATGTCTTCTCCCTTGGGAGAAAATGATGCAGTCCCCGCCACCTTGGCCACCACCCATGGCTGCTGTGAGGATTAAGTCATGTCATGTTTGCTTCATTTTAACTCACCATTATTGACTGTTGTGACTGACAATGTTCCCCCCTTGCTATCTGTCCACAGTCATGTGCATGGGAGGGACCACTGCTATTACACCATCTCCTTTGTGACTTTCCTGGGGTGGAGCGGGGGACGGCAAACATCTAAACCAAATCCAGTCATCAGAGAGCACGCATGGAAGCGCCCGCTGCTAGAGCAGATGGGCGCAGAGCGTGTGCCCGGCTCACAGCAGCTCTGAGTGTCACGGCTGCTACTGTGGAATCCAGGAGGGATGCGAGCTCCGCTGGGCACACGTGGTCTGCCATTCCTCCATCAAGAAGGGTGTTAGCGCCTGCCCACACTGGACCTGACACGCATCTGTTTGTCTACCAGAGGCTCCGTTATGCCAACTCAAAACCCACACACATTTGTGGTTTGTGTCCCTTCCTATTTACCACGCTGTCTCCCACCGAACATCCAGGGAAGAGAAAAATTGCAGTGTCAACACAATGCACTTGCTTTCATGAACAGCATTCTTAGTGAGGAGGCACCAACAGAGGGCAAAATTTCTGAACATCTAAAGGTGAGAGTAAAAGAGAGACCTTCCTCTATCTGCCTATGAAGCTAAATTGGTGTTGACTGATTTACCACAGAATTTACAGACGGCTCAGTCATGGGCTGAAAAGGGATGTGAATTTCTCAGATCAGAAAGTGGAATCCTTCTAATACCAAACTGCAACAAACCTGGGTCAGATGTTACAATTCCCACTTTGAGTCTCCATTTTCTGTTCCAGAGTCTGTGTAGTTAGCTCAGCCCTATCTGAGTGTGAGAAGAAAAGCTGTTTTATACTTCTGGAAAGTTCTTTCCCAAGCTAGAATTACGGTCAATAAGATGCTCAATTTGTCATCAAGGTACGAAAGCACTGATTAGCTGGAACTAAGAACAGAACAGACAGGTGATATTATTCAACATCAAAATCTATTTGGCTTCTAAAACACTTGAAAATACATGTAGTTGGTCCTCAAGTTTTCTCCTTTGTGTTTTTGGCAAATCCCAAACGTAGGATCTGTTCAACACACAAACATGTGCTATAAAAACAGGCTGTGGAAGGAAGTAAATGCCTCCAGACAAGCTATTCCTCATCTAGGCAAAACAATGTAATGATTAACACAGTGGGCAATGAAGTCAGAGTGGCTGGGTCCAAATCCAGGATCCACCAAAGATTAACACTGTGACTTATGATTTTACCAAGCCTCAGTTTTCTGATCTGCAAAATGGACGTAATAATTCCAAGGATTTGAATGTTAATCCGCTTAGCACATGTGTATTATGGTGAGTACTCAAGAAAAGATTCTTGGCTGTTTAGGCCTTAAGCTATATGAAGCCATGTCAGGGTAAGACTTTCTTTGCTCATCAGAGAGAGAAGAGCTACCTTCAAAGCAATTTTCTTCAAGATTACAGAAAAAAAAACAAAACAAAAAAGAATTAAAAATACCTTCACAATACTGACAATTCAAAGTGGACACACGTCTTGCTCACAGTTGCTAAGGTATTCTATGGGGCAAGTTAATAAATAAACAAGTTGCATGCCCCAGCATACGGACTGGACACCCCGTATATAGCTCTTTTCTCAGCATCAACCTCAAATTATTGAAAATAGCAAAGAAACCTTCTCCAAAATTTCCTCTTCTTTCTGAGTGGCAGCAGCTGTGCTGCTCCAAGTCTTTTTCAAGAACGTCAGCACATTAATGCCATATAACAGCTTGTCTTGGTAAGACGGGGGGGCTGGAGCTCTTGGAACGCCCTTTCTGACTGTAGTCATTCAAAAGGTGCGTTTTGTTACCATCTTGGGGAACAGGGCCAAAATGGCACACATTAAAAAGTACTGAATTGATTTCTTCTCCCTCATTTCAATTGAAACGATTACAGCTCTGCACCGTCGCACGTTGGTATGGGTTACACTATTTAAAAGGCACGCACAGGGCACCATTTATAAAAGGAGGCAAGTGGTAAGTGCTCGTTGATTTTTCCTTGATTTTGTCTTTATTAGCTGTCCCACCGCCCTGACCCTGGTGCCAAAACGCTCTGCATGTTTCTTCCTAGCTTTACAGCACCTTCTGCACTGTTACCGATTTTACTACATTTCTTCAAGGCAGACCTTTGCAAGGAGACTCGGAGACAGCTACCTGTAACATCTCAGCCAACCGTATTTCAAAATAAAGTTCTCCCACAAACTCATGTTGCTGCCTGTAAAAATGCTGCTCAAGTAGCTCCCAAAGGACTTCTGTATATCTTCCAGCTGACCAAAAATATACGAGGTCTCTACCTATATTTTTTAGCCAAATGTGATGTAATGAGACTAACAATTGGCCTCCAAAGAGGTCCCTTTCAGGAAACATACTCTTAACCCAATGATGCCAAAGGGCCTAAATATTTAAGGATACTTCCGGCTGTGCTCCACGAATATCAGTGAGCTCCCCAACTTATCCTGTGTCCTTGGGGCTGAGGGGCCATCTGTGGCCAATGGGGAGCAAACAGGAGTGGAGGATTACACTCCCGGGCCGAGCAGTTGAAAGCTAGGTGCCTCGTCGATTTTTATATCAATTTTTTCTCCACCACAGGTGGGAAAGGGCTGCCCAACCCCCCTCAGACTTCACACGGTGAGGACTCAGCTTCGGTGAGGACTCAGCTTCGTGTGGTTAGGCCACTGGGTGGCGGGGGTGGGGGTGGGTATCTCCTGCAGCAGCTCCAGCAGCTGATTCCAGCACTGCCCAGGCTGACCACCCTGCCTCAGTGTTGTTTCGGAAGGGACAGGGCCGTGGGTGGGGTCACATCTGTACTTACTTAGGGTGAGCTCCCCTGGAATTGTCTCCAAGCCCATTAAGAGTATCACCCAAACCAATCATTAGCTTTATGGTCGCCCTTCCCTTTTTTTTTTTTTTTTTTTTTTTTGGTATTTAGTTATTTGGCCAGGTCTTAGTTGCAGCAGGATCTTCGTTATGGCACGTGGGATCTTTAGTTGCGGCACACGAACTCTTAGTTGCGGCACAGGGCCTCTCACTGTTGTGGCCTCTCCCGTTGCGGAGCACAGGCTCCGGACGCACAGGCTCAGCGGCCATGGCTCACGGGCCCAGCCGCTCCGCGGCATGTGGGATCTTCCCGGACCGGGGCACGAACCCATGTCCCCTGCATCGGCAGGCGGACTCTCAACCACTGTGCCACCAGGGAAGCCCCGCCCTTCCCTTTTTTGGCCCAAAGCGGTTCTGCTTGGTAGGTTCACCTACATTTCTACTATCCTTAGCTCCCAACAGGCAACTTCCAGCTATTTCTAGGATAAGTACTTTGCACAACTGAGATCACGCAAAAGAAGGAATTCTAGAAGGAAATTCCGAAAGTTATTTTCAAGCCATGTGTTAAGCAGTGAACATATCATTGGGAAGTGTGTGCAGTCCTACGATATGATTACATGTCCGGGACAGCAACTGTTTAGATCTGTAAACCTGATTTTCTTTATTCGAGAACAATGACTTCTCTTTAGGCACAGCAGGACCCAGAATTACATTTGTATTTTTCTCTACAGTCAGGGATCTGATATTCACTGCCTGCCGGGCTCTGGAATGAGCATTTCCTGGTGCTCAGACCTAATCCTCACATGAACTCATTGGCACATTTCTTAACTCTATTTTGCAGAGAAGGACGCTGAAGGTGATGGAGGAGTCTTGTCTAAGGTAGTGTTTCTCCCCCTTTTTTTCACAGGCACTTCCCCTAAGGGGCCTTTATAGACATTTTTTCCTAATCACACCCTCCCAATGAAATTTTAATATCAATGACAAACTGCATATCTGTGTATGTACTAGATGTGTGTGTGTGTGTGTGTGTGTGTGTGTGTGTGTGTGTGTGTGTGTCTGTGCTTGATATACAAAAAGTCCGTTTTTTCACCTTCCCAAACCCATTTTCACCGCTTTGGGGACGATCACATTCCCGTTAGAATACATGCTCTAAGGCGACCCACGTGGTGAGGGACTGGTAAAGCCTGGCCCCAAACCCAGGCTGTCTGACTTCACTTCCCAGTGTTTGCTGCTCTTCGTCTTGCCCTCTTGCAGCTTTGGCCCTTCACGCGTTTCCATCACTCTCAGGATAAGGCAGTGGCATTGGGGCCTTCGCGATCGGGCCCCTCCTGTCCTCATGCTTTGTTCCAGCAGCACTGAACCACAGGTGCCTGCTTACGAGAGGCCGGGTTCTCTCTCTCCAGCGCCACGCCTCCTTCAACTGGCTGGGGACCGCTGTGCTTCAAGGCCCAGTTCGGGCATCAGCTCCCCCAGGGAGCCTTGTCTGACTCCACCCCGCCCCCTGGCCTGCTGCAAGTCCCGCCTGCGTGCTGTCACGGCAACTTGGGCTCACTGCTGTCCCTACACTCGCCACAGTCTTTGTTTACCTGACTGCATCGCCCAAGGGGACCGTGAGGGCCTTGAGGGAAGGGCCATCAACCCTAAATCACCAGGCCCAGCAAAGCGTGTGGCAGGAACTCCATGAGCGCTTGCCGAATAGGAGCTGCAAGGGGCTCCAATGCCCACAGAATAGTAAAATAGCTTTATTATTCCATAGCAGAACCCTTAGCTGAACCTTCTAAACTCCTGCACGCACTCTTTAATAATCCTGCACTTGAGACAGGATTGAAAGCACCCCTTTTTGTTCCAGGGCATGACACACACACACGTGTGACACCAGAGTCCTAGTGAGAACCCCAGGCTGGCCGCGCTGAGCTCACACGCCTGCCTTGCTTCTTTCCGGCTATTTACACGTGTATTTCCCCTGCTATCCAAGTCTGAATTCTCTTCTCTTAGTGCAACTCCCTCCCCTCCTTGATTCCGATTTCCCAGCTTTTAGAGGGGACACCGCCCTCTTCTGCCTGCCTGGCACCTGCATCCAGTCACCTCTCTGGGTCTTGACGGTCCTTTGGGGAACCACCCCTTGTCCACCTTCAATGCATGTGGTTTCGAGGGCAATGTCCTAATTTCTGGGCTCCAGAGTTAAAGTGTAAGACCCAGGCCTGACAAGTCTTCATCCCCTCTGGCTGCCAGAGGGCTCTGGGGATGGGCAAATAACCTGAGTCAGTCCTAAGACATGCCATCTTGGGGTTTAACTGGCACCACTGGAGAAGAGCGATTCCCTTTCCACTGGGATGGGGGGAGGTAAGTCCAACATGGGCCAGAGGCCACCATGTGGAAACAGCCAGAGGGCCTTCCCAAGAGAAAAGACCTTACAGACAGAGAGAGTGCAGATCCCAGAGACAGAGGGAGAGAGAAAGAGGCTCACAAAACATGCCGAGCCCCGTTTTCCTTGTTCTATCTTCCGAAAAGAGCTGGTGGGCCTGATGCTCCAGAACATCCAACATCATGAATCGACCAACTCTTTCTTTCCTGTGCTGAAGGCAGTTTGGAAGAGGTCTCTGTCAGCTGTAACAGAAATGGTTCTGACCAGTAGTGGATGAGAACAATGCACACTCCTGGGCCCACGGTATGCATTTCACCAAATGTTGGTTCCCTTTCCCTTCCCTGGTCAAAGAAAGCAGCTGAGTCTAACAGCAAGGCACTGGCACGGTAGGCTCACGGATCCCAAGTCCATGTGACTTAGAGCTGAATATCCATCACGCTCAGCCTCCACAGGATTCAGTGTAGTACCAGGTATGTATCTCAGTGGTTCAATAAGTTTATGGATTCTAGATTGAAGACATCTTGTGTTCAAATCCAGGGCCCACCACTTCCCGCAGAACCCTTCATGAATCACGTGCCCCCCCCACCGAGCTTCTGCCCCTTACTTTTAATATGGGGATGGGAACATACAAATGTGTCGTAAGGATCCCAGGAGATGGGGCCTGGTGCGAGCTTGGCACAGCAGCTGGTGCTCGAAAAGGACTCTGTGAACATCAGCAAACACCAACAGCGTGCAAGGGACACTTGTGGAGAAACAATTCAGAGTCCTCGGCCTTCACTTCCAACGGTTTCATGAACCCGTGCAACTGCAGTGAAAAGAGCCCTATATTTTTGATTCAGACTCACTGAGTTTGTCAAAAACATAAACAGTGTGAATTTCTAATGGGAAAAAACACCTTGAATGTAAGGGTCTTGAAAGCTCTCTTTATGACATTACACAGCCCCTTCCTGTAAGCAGCTTGCCCTCAACATGTCTGCTTGGCCAAATGTCCACGGTCTGCTTTGGTCAGAGTGATCCATTCTCAGGTAGGCAGAGAGCCAAGGTGGGCCAACCAGAAACAACCCTGAGGTTTTTGCTAGAACTATTTGGAACAGGAACTTTTTCACACTGGGGTTGCTAGGGTTACCCAGCCAGGGGCAGCTGTGGGTTCTCTGTGCTCCTTTGTGGGGAGAGTCTGCAACTAAAACCACACGGCACCAAAAGGAGCCAAGAGAAGGGCGGGCAGACCTTTCGTTCCCTCTGTGTGCTCAGTTCAACCCATGTTAGGCAGCCTCCCACTTACTAACAGGCTCCAGACAACTACTTGTTTGCAAACCACTGTCCTGGAGAAAGGATGGCATGGAGGTGAGTCTAGTGTTTCCAGGCTCACCCTGAAACACAATATAATCCATCATCTAGCTGGTCTGTAGCACTAACGCGGCTATAGTTAGACGCCTGGGGAAGCCTCGGATGAACCCTTCCTTCTCTTGTTCTTTCCAACTGAAAACAGACCTAGGGACACAGGCCAATCTGTCAGCAGATTCTGCTGATCCCACCTTCAGAATGTATCTATATCCAATCAGTTCCACAACCTGCACTGCTGCCCTCATGGGAGACACCATCACTGCTTCTGGGACCAGTTCAGTAGTCCTTCTACCTGGTCTCTCTGCTTCTGCCCCTTGCTCCTCTGCAGTGGTCTCTGCGGCACAGCCAAGTAGTCCTGAAGTTAGATCACAACACTTCTCTACCAAACAGTACCTCTCTTAGGGTCAAAGGCAATGTGTTTACCATGGCCCACAAAGCGGTACCTGACCCAACTCCTTTGCATCCTGCTTCTTCCTGATACCCTCTCCTACCACTCTCCCCCATTCTCACCTGCTCCAGCCACACCTCTTGGCCATTCCTGGAACATACGAGGTGCACTCCTGCCTCAGGGCCTTTGCACATGCTGTTTCCTCTGCCTGGAACATGCCCCAGATGGAGCCCATTTGACTCCTTCCTCCTTTAGGTCTTTGGACAAATACCGCTCGCCAGGTAGGCCTTCCTTAACCACTCTGACCACTCACCGCTAAGCCTCAGCATCCCCCCTCTGCTTTCCAGATTTAGTTTTCTCCATTATACACTTACCGCCACCTCGTTTGCTTTATTTATTGCCTGTCTCCCCCACTAAGATGTAAGCTCCATGAGAGAAGAGTGTCTGGCACACCACAGGGGCTCAAAATTCATCCAATGAATGGAAAGAAGGGAGGGAGGGAGGGAAATATGACACCTATTCATCACTGATGAAGCTTGTTAAAGGGCAGAAGCTTCCTACATCAGTCTGACAGGTGAAGGCAGCCAGGCCAGCCGCGTGGGCCAGCCTGCTTCACTCAGTTAAACTGGCTGAGAGAGTGTAGCTGAAAAAACACACAACTTTTAAACAGCTGCAAGCAGGCTTCCCGTGGGAAGCAGTGAGAACCAGTTCAAGGAGGATGCTAACATAAGGATGACTTACCATCAGCCATCTTTATCCTGTGTGTATTAAATGCCACATAACATGATAAACGTTTTCCTATCACCGAATTTTCAGCAAAGGGCTATGAAAAAAATTTTCAGGTCAAGAGGAGCTATTATGCGGATACGACAAAGCGGAGCACGGTCTCAGGGAAACTGGAAATGCTACGAAACTTATTAACTCAGTTTGCAGGTTTAGGAACTAAAGCTCCAAGTGGAAATGGGATTTGTTGCCAGCAAGTAGCAGGCCTGGGATTTGAACCCGGATCTCCCTGATTCCCAAGCAAAAGCCTCTTTGGCACTAAATCCTAAAAACTCATCATGAGCGCCTTCATCTCAGTAGTGGCTCTATCCCACCGGCTTCTTGCAGATAAAGCGCATCTCCCAGGTGGTGACACCAGAAAACACTCCAGCTACCTTACCTTTCTGAATGAAGAGGCCATGGGCTTCCCCTCCCCTCGGGCCAGCCACCACCACCACCACCCCCCCCTGCCCGCGGCCAGGGCAGCATGCTGACAGCACAACCCGACGCCCACACCCTCTCTGTCAGTGCTGCCCGGCTGACTCACCTCCAGTAAACTAGTACAGCAATGAGAAGGATGAGGCACACGAAGGTCAAGGCTGATACCACAATCAGAGGGACGATCCACTCCATCCTCCCTGGAGAAGGGCGGCTTATCATTCCAGAGGTGTTCTTTTCTGCTGCAAAGAGAAACCATGCCAGTTAGAGGACAGAGGCTAGCCGAGCCGGGGGGCTGGGGAGCCAGAGTGTGATGGGGATTTCTGCTCCAGTTTTGGGTGGTTTCTGGAGAACAAGGCTACCTGGTGACGAGGGGCAACCTGCAGCCCACACTCCTTCCCACTGAGTCCCATGCCAAATGGGACCTTTTCTGCAGGCTGCACCCTGTAATCGCCAGTGGGATGGATTTGCAGGTAGTGTTCACGATGTTGTTAAGAAGAGTTGCACGGAAGACAGAGACCCAGCCTCACTCCAAGAACCTTACTGTCCCTGAGCGGCCTTTGGATACACGGAAGAGATGTGCTCAAGTTGGAATGTAGCACAGAACTTGCCCGTGGAAAGAGGCGGTGGAGCCTTGCAGGTTTGCCAAGGCAGGGGGGATGGAGGCAGTGATGGGTTTTACTAAGATAACCGGCTGTGACTACAATGGGTATGCCTTTCTTTGTCTGCTTAGCATCTGTTACCCCTTCCTCTAGTAACTGCACCCATTTCTGCTGTGGGAGACCACCTCTCCCCAACAGACAGTCCTGGTGGCATAACTGTCCAAGTGTGGGCCCCCCTAGGCTCCTGGCCAAGGGTAGGGGCAGGACTCAAGCTAAGGCAATGGCGCTCTCACCCCAGAATCTCAACGAGCCACTCAAAGTCTGAGCAACCTCACATCCCAGAAGAAACACCCAGACTCCTCTGCCTACCAGTTCCCACCACCCAGATCCCCAGAGATCCTGTTTTTCCTCAAATATGGTTCAAAAGCTTTTCCTCTGATCTCATCTCCCAGCCGCCCCCTCTCCCCATCCTTCTAAAAGCTCTCAGACTGGCCACCACGCCTCGCTCTCCTCTGAGCACACGTTGGCTACTCAACAGCAGCCAGTGCAGGGGTTAACCGGGGAAGCTTGTGAAATGGTCCAGGATTCTCTCTGGTCAACCAGTGCCTCTTACCCCAGCAGCTCCTCCTGTCTCTCTCAGGCCCCGAGGATCTTCACAAGTCCCCAGTAGCCTCAGGTGAGAACCTAGTCTCTTGAACTGTGGGGTCAACGCCTGGAAATCTCCAGGTAGCCTGAATGAAGCTCAGATGCGGTGCGGGGCTGGGAAGAAAGAGCCCAGGTACACAGAGACGGTCACGAGAGGCACGCGGCGAGAAAGCGAAGGTTCACTGTGACTGCAAGAAGCCCACGGAATCATCCACAGCTGGCTGCAGGCAGAGCCGTGCTCAGCAAGGTTTCCTCCTGCTCTGCAAAAACGAGGCCAGCCTGCAGCCAGCCGCAAGCGTCCGTCTGCTGGATGGACTAAATGCAGGGCTAATCAGGCTGCGTTTCCAAGAGAGAGGAGGTGGGCTGAGCAGGCAAGAGATAACTGTCCCTGGAAGGAGACTGCTGAACAGGCAAGACCTGGAGTGAAGAAGAAATGGGTTACAGGGTTTTTACTGGGTTTCCTCGAACGTACTGGATCTTGATGCCCTCCTTTGTTTCATGCACAGGCAGGGCCAGATTTATGCCCAGCTCACAGGTAAAAAGACACAGAGCCAGGCAAGTGAGGCACACTCTGATTAAAAATCACAGCAGGGCAGCCGGTGGTTTATAAACTGTCTTCCTAACTGTGCCAGCCCATTTCTCGATATCCCTTGCTCCACAATTTTTCATGAGGCAGCTATCTGTCAAGCCCCGACTGTGTGTCAGGCACGGTGCTACGGGAGGCGGATGCAGCAGAACATCAGACAGGAACAACCCTGTGCCTGTGGGGCAGGAATTTACAGGGGGAGAAGCAGACACATGACCAAGCAATTAGAATAAAATGAATGTGATGCCAGGGGAAGCACAACGGGTACAGGGGAACAGCTGTCCTAGCCCAGGAATCCTGGAGGGGCTTCCTGACGTTCGGGTGGGAGCTGAAGGATGAAGGGGAGTTAGCCAGGCCAAGGGCAAGGGCAGATGTGTTCTGGAGAGAGTGCACTGAAGCGGGGGGGGGG
>NW_006781519.1:6903348-6914689 GCF_000442215.2 Lipotes vexillifer
CGGATAGGAGAACAAGGGGGGCCGCCAAGATGGAGCGTTAGAGGCCACCTCAGCCAGGGTCTGTAGGCTGAATTACGGGCACCGCTTTTAGGCCCCAGGGCTTGCAGTGGAAATCACCGCAGTATTGTAAGCTGAGGCAGACAAGCATCAGATGTGCAGTCTATCCCTCGATATAATGCTTTAATTGCAAAGCTCTGGCCGCCAGCCACACTTTCCCCCATTGTTCTTGTATTTTTAGATAAAGCAGGGATTTTAATTAGGAATTTATGGGATTTTGATTATGTAGCTCTTACGTGGTATGAGTTAACTGGGTTAGAATGTGTAAATACACGTGCGGCAAGAACCACAGTTGCAAATGAGGATAATTTTGCAGGGCTCCAGCAGGGGGCAGCCCAGCCAGCTAATAAGCTGGCTGGCAGTGGGGAATCCCCAAGCTCGGATGGTCCTGTTAATGGAAAATATGGCAGGAGGGCTGACATGACAGGCCACACGTCCAAGGAACTCACTCTGCACCGTGGGAAGCCCCTGCATACCCAGGGTCTTATTTCTTTCCTTGCCTTCTTACAGAAAAGGATTCTTGCCTGGGCTACTACACAGTAGGCAGCTATGGGGAGGAAACCGAATGCAGACCCCAGGTCCTTCTCATCTTCAATCACTGAAAGGGACCCTTCGCCAAAACTGTCCCTCAGGTTTCACCACTTACCTACTTCTCTTTCTAATGTTTCATGGCGCTGTGTAAGGTTTTTTGTTTTTTTCTGCGGTACGCGGGCCTCTCACCGTTGCGGCCTCTCCCGTTGCGGAGCACGGGCTCCGGACGCGCAGGCTCGGCGGCCACGGCTCACGGGCCCAGCCGCTCCGCGGCACGTGGGATCCTCCCGGACCGGGGCACGAACCCGCGTCCCCTGCATCGGCAGGCGGACTCTCAAGCACAGCGCCACCAGGGAAGCCCATGTGTAAGGTTTTTTGTTGTTGTTGTGAGGGGATGGAGTAGTGAACACATCAGAAATCCTTCCCTGGACAGCCCCCGAAGTGGCCGTTTCCAGGCCGGCAACCACTTGCAGTGTGAGAGAGAGACCTAAGGAAATCATTCTGACAGCAGTTTAATCTTGGCCTGCACTAATGACTGGCAGCCGGATTTGCCCAGGTCTTTTACATAAAGGTCAGGCAAATACAGGAGTGCTACTGGATTTCCATGCGGGCGTGATAAAGCTGAGTTCATGTTAAAATTCACAGTACGGCTTTGTCTTCGCAGTACCAGGAGCCTGGAATTTCATTCCATGGCCACACAGTCATGTGGAATCTGTGCCTGTCACTCTCCTGAGGAATCCCACACTGCCCTCAGGGACAGCAAAACCCTTCATGAGTGGGCCTTCCTCCCACCCCATCATCGCCTGCTGCGCCCCCTGCAATGGGTTCCGGCCACACCCACCCACCCAGTGACCATGCTGGGCCATGGGCCCACCTCTCTGCCTTTGTCTCTGCTGATCTCACTGCCAGGAACACCTTTCCCACCCTGCCCTCAGAAGCTCCTCTTCATTCCTCAGTCCTGGTTCAGGTGCCACCTTCTCTGTGAAGCGTCCCCAGACCCTCGGTCTGTGCTCTGGAAGGCAGAGTAAAGATCACAGGTTCAAATCCTGGCTCTGCCACCTTCTACATGACCTCTAACCAATAACTTACACCAGTTTAGGCCTGTAGTTCTTCATCTATAAAATGGGATAAAAGAACCTACTTCATAGAGGTGGTGGGAAAACGTAATATGCACGTAGAACGCTTAGACGTGTGCCCAGCATTGAGCAAATGCTAAGTAAATACTCTCATTTTCGTCACGGTGGTTGTCACTGTGCACTTCTTTTACGGCACACATCACACTCAATTACAAGTGTTCTTTTTTTTTTTGCGGTACGGGGGCCTCTCACTGTTGTGGCCTCTCCCGTTGCGGAGCACGGGCTCCGGACGCGCAGGCTCAGCGGCCATGGCTCACGGGCCCAGCCGCTCCGCGGCACGTGGGATCTTCCCGGACTGGGGAACGAACCCGTGTCCCCTGCATCGGCAGGCGGACTCTCAACCACTGCGCCACCAGGGAAGCCCTACAAGTGCTCTTTTACTACTTACTGTAAGGTCCCCCAAAGCAGGGCTGATTTTCTCTGTATATAGAACAGTAATAAAGCTCTGTCTCCTACTAGCTATGCAACTCTGGGCAAGTTACTTAACCTCTCTGGGCCTCAGTTTCCTCATCTGTAAATGGAAATAATAATATTGCTCACTACCTCATGGGTGGCACGAGGATTACATGAGCTAATGCAATTAAACACTTCGCATGTTGCCTGGCAACCATAAGCACCTGGTTAACATTAACAACTGTGATGATGGTCATCACCATCCCCACCCACCACCCACAGCATCACTAATTATCACCATCACCACCAGCATCTTCTCCCTCTTCAACACCCTAGCACAGTGCCAGACAGGTGCTGAATGCTAATCGGGTTTCTGCTGAATCGGAATCCCCCTGTAATAAATGAGGGCATGGGTGGCAACCACACAGAACCTCAGATGGGTTCTATGGGCATCAGCAGCAGGGGGCTGCCTGTGAGGAGACCGCCAGTGAAGAGCCAGAACCTCAAAGTCACCCCTGAGACAAGACTGCACTACGCTTCTTGCCATCCTTCAGGAGAGACGCTTGTCCCACTGCCTGACTCAGTCTGTGGCCCAGCAGGCCCTCAAAGGAGAAAGTAGAATCAAATAGTGAACTACCAGAAGCTACTAGGGACACCTAACACGCCTCCTGAGCTGGGTATACTCTCTTTTCCTCCTTTGCTTCAGTCTCCTGACAATCTTCCCCACGTCAAGGCCCCCAGAGACTAGAACATACTATCAACTTTTCAGAGAAACCAACATCCTGCCCTTCAGAGTCAGGCAGACCTGATTACAAACTCTGGCTTAGGCCTTTCTAGCTGTGTGACTTTGGATAAGTGACTGCCTGTCTCTGAGCCTCTGGTCGCTCCTCTGTCAAAGGGAAACAGATGATAATGCTCACCTCTCAGGGGACTTCAAAGGATGAAATAAGATAATCCATGCAAAGGAGATTGTGCCAGATGCAAAACGCAATCACGGGGCCTCTTGTTCAGAAATTATTAGAGTTTCAAGAAGCGACAGCAGAACATGAAGCCGAACACAGGGCCTTCTGAGCACAGGACTGTGTGACTGCATGGGCTGCATCCTCAGAAAGCCAGTCTTGACCAGTCAAGCACTGAGCACAGTGCCCGCATCCAGAGAATGTTCGCTCTTCCTTTCAGTGGAACCAAGCAACGGCGCTGACAGTGTGATAAAATTAGATGCTCCCAACTGTTAGGAGCAGCTCACTTTTATTCAGAGCTTCACTTGTATCCCAGCTGCCTCCTGAAAGGTCCAGCAGAGCTTGGCCGCCCTGCTCCTGGAAGATTTGCCTCTCTCTGTGATGCCCGCATCCTGACACCAGGACAAGTGCAGGACCTCTGGGTTAATGCACCTCCTTCTCGCCTCCATCTCTGATTTGTCCAGCTGGTTTGGTTTTGCCAGCAGGCCTAGCCCTTTGATTCCCGCCTGCCATGGGTTGTGTGAACTGGCAGCCCACAGATGTGTCTGGCTTGGCACCCCCCCCCCCCCCAATTATTAATTAAATTGTGAGTTAGTTGCCAAGATTTAATAAACAATAGAGTTCACAAAAAAATCAAAAAGGGGATCTTCTCCTGGAAATGTTCAAAACTGGCTAGCAACACAGGTCTGAAATCCCACATAGCAAACATCAGCTAGAACCAAGCAGCACACTCTCTAAGACAGGGCATGGCTCATCAGTTTGCCACAGTCCTCACTGCTCCCTAATGTCTCACATCAGACCTGCTTTCTTCACTCCCGACTCCTGCTGCCAGCTCCCTCTGGCCAGTCGAATTTCTGTCTGCAGGATGGCACTCTGACCCAAAGAATCAGCAGAACAACGCACACACCTGGGACTTTTACAAAGGCCTTATCATCAAAAGCAAAAATCATGGTTTAATAAAACTCCTGACCAGGATTCTGAAATTACTAATTCAGCTCGAGAGAAGAGGCTGCTTCTGACCAGGCAGCTTTCCCAATTCCATATTTATTTTCAAAGAGATTTTATTTTTCAACCAATTAGAAATGAATCAGACAGTTGCTCCATCTATAAACGTGGGCCATTCCTCTCTGTGGACTTGGACCTCCTTCATACTCCTTCCAGGGCTACATGTTGCTGGTCTGTGTGTAAGAGGATAAAAATGGAAAGGAGGTACCAACTTACACCCCCCTCTCCCCCCATGGATGTGATGTGCAGATGAGGGGCTGCTAGGAGGGTCAGAAGATGTGAGGCCAGGCAGGGTCGGGACTCAGAGAATGAGCCGGTCTCAGAAATGTCTTCCAGTGGAAACTTAGACTTATGCTGTCTAATACCTAACCCTCTCTGAGCATCTGCGGGAGGGAGGTAGGGTTTAATGACCTCCCCACAGCCCTTCCTCCTCCCAGCTTTTATTTCCACATCTACCAGAATCTGAGTAAAGTGCCTCCATTCTGCTTTTTCCAAAAAATTAAAAAAAAAAAAAAAAAGAAAAAAAAGAAAGAAAAACAGTTTTCAGTGGCATATGTCATCACTGAATTAATGCTGTTTGCCTTTTACTGGCTTGGCTCTCATCCCAGTAGAAGCAAATAAAAACGGAGTACAATGTACTATAAATGCTACAGGCAGTGAGACATCAGATGGACCTTTCTGAAACGCTTCCTACCCCACAGTGAGGGCTTAACTTCTGCTTCAGGACAAGAACCCCTACGTGGTCAAGACTAAAATGAGCTTGGATCTGAGAGGCCACTCTCAGGACTCGGGGAAAGTAGGATTCTTTCACTTTTCAAGAAAGATTAGGAGCAGATGTCTGCACACTCAGACATCTACAGCCGGGTTCAGCCGCGCACAACAGGACTGCATTTGCTCTGATAAGGCCACTCCTTCAAAACCACCCGCAGCTGTGAATTAAGGCGCTGGTTTTTTTTTAAAAAAACTGTGGTAAAACACACATAAAAGTCACCGTCTTAACCATGTCCAAGAGTACAGTTCAGTAGGGGTAAGCATATCACACTGTTGTGTAATCGATTTCCAGAATCTGTTTTTCATCTGCAAAACTGAAACTCTGCACCTTTTAAACAGCAATTCCCCTACACCCCGACCCCAGCTCCTGGTAACCACCATCCTACTTTCTGCCTTATGACTTGATTACGCTCTAGGTACCTCACCTAAGTGGACTCATATATATATATATATATATGTATATGGACTCATATACATACATACATACATATATATATATATATATATATATATATTTGTCTTTTGGGGACTGGCTTACTTCACTAATAAGTCCTCAAGGTTCATCCATGTTGTAGCATGTGACACGATTTTCTTCTTTTTTAAGGCTGAATAATATTCCACTATAGGTATATACCACATTTTGTTCATCTATTCATCGGTCATTTGGGTTGCTTCCACCCCTTGGCTACTATAAATAATGCTGCTATGAACATGAGTGTACAAATGTCTCTTCAAGACCCCGCTTTCAATTCTCTTGGGTAAATACCCATAAGTGGGATTGCTGGATCATATGGTAACGCTATTTTAAATTTTGTGGGGAACCTCCATACTGTTTCCCAAGTGGCTGCACCACTTTACATTCCCACCAACAGGGCACAAGGGTCTCCATTTCTTCACATCCTCACCAACACCTTATTTTCTATTTTGCTTTGGTTTGGGGGTTTCGTGGAAGCCCCCCTAATGGGTGTGAAGTAAACAGGTGGCCGCTTTTTTTATACGGCCACGAAATTTGTCTTATTTTTCTGGAGCCCTGGCATTAGCTAAATCAGAGACACGATTGTGGGTTACAAATACATATATTCTCCTGCAACGGGACACGGGTTCCATGTTCCGATTACCACGTCTGAGCTGGATTTGGAGCATCTGTCATGTGTTTCAATTTATATCACCACTAGGAGTTCTCATCAATAAGCCCTCCTTACCATTTCACACAGAGCTCACTTAATCAGACTCAACAGTGGAACTGTCATGTGTATTTCCATTCGGTGCTGAAAAATTGAGGGCGTTTGATAAATCCCAATTTAATTCGAAGTCCCATATATACGGCAGGTCCTCATCTACCAGAAATCACCGCCACAGACACGTCATTGCAACGTCACGTGGCTCTGCCATCAGTCAGGACTCACGTCAAACACACCACTCCTTACAGCCTGAATTCCTGACCCCAGCCTCTTTGGAAACCTCGGTGCTCTTGGTGAGGTCTGGCTGCCTGCACTAAGAGATACACAGGCTGTCCTAGTTCAAAGATCACTCAGTGGCGGGCAGAAACTTCCAAGGACCCAGACACTCCCTGGGAGGAAACTAAATCACACGGGCGCCTTCAGGGCACCCAAGCTAGTTCTTTCCAACACTCCCAGGAAGATCACAGCCAAGACCCGGGGCAGGCAGAATTACGTAGAAAACTTCTCCCCGCAAAAAACCTGACCAACAAAACTAGCCCAGGCTGCAAACTGCCACGGTTGTCCATACGAGTGCCTGTTCTATTTTATTTTAAACAAAGTATGCAACATTTTCCTACCTCCAGATACCCCAGCTGAGTTTCACATTCACGGTGTCTGCCCTATCTTCATGAGCCTGTATTGCTGCTTCTTTCTGACCTTAAATTAACTACTATTTTTTCCCTCAAGTAAACTTCTTTGAAAAGGAACTTTACGTTAATACTATAAATCATAGTTTCTCCACCATGGCACTATCAACGCTTTGGACCAGGTCATTCTTTGTTGCGGGGCTGGTCTGTGCCCTGTAGGATGTTTAGCAGCATCCTTGGTCTCCTCCCACTAAATGCCAGTAGCAGCCCCCTCCTCAGTCATGATAACCAAAAAATGTTTCCAGATATTGCCAAATATCCCTGCAGGGAAGGGGAACAAAATCATCACTCTGGTTGAGAACCTGTGCCATAAATTAAAAAATGGTATCTTTTTAAAAGTACACATTCAAATACTCGTTTAATAATTAATACTGCACCTGAAACTATCTTGTGTTGCCCACTCAGGGAGCAAGCCCCTAAGGCGGGATGCAGGCAGCACCACGGTGGAGTCAGGGCCCATGTCTGACCCCCGGTCTCACCACGTCTTGCCCGGGGCACGTTCCTTAACCGTCTGAGCCTCAGTTTCCTCACTGGCCTAATGGCAACAAGGACAGCACGGGCCTCCCGGGGGATAAGTTGACAGCACATTTTGGCTTTTAGCACAGACAACACCAGCACGGAACAAATGTTAACCAGTGATGTAATTATTTTTATAATCAAAGGTTTTCTTTAGAGCTTGAAACTTCCAAAGAGGTGCCCAAAGGAGTGGGGTTTGCCCAAAAGGAGTTGGGTGGCTGGAGCTTAGCACCCTTGACTCTGGCTCAGAGCAGAACAGCAGCCCTAAGTCGCTGACCAACACTGTCCATTCCTAGCTCAGGGGCAGGACAAAGGCCAGCCAGGGGCCAGTTCTGGCCTGGAGACTGTACTTTCCCGACCCTTAAACTGGACTGTCTCTTTTGCTGACCCCGAGAAGGCAGTCCACAAGCTTTCGGTGAATGAGTGTTTACATAATGGGGTTCTGACCAAGATTGAATCTGAAAAAGGAGCCCTGATTTAAGGAAAGAAAAATGAAAAATCCCAGCACTGCTTGATGAGTTTGTAGACAATGCCCACCCTGAAATGCTTTTGCTGGGGCATGCCACATACCATCCCGAGAACATTTTACGGCATCAGTAGGCATCTGTGGGTGCCTACAGCACATTTGAGCTGTGCCTCCTGAGGGACGGACCATGCCTACTGCCTGCCTGATCTCTGTATGTGTCTGAGTCGGCCCCTTCTTCTAGAGAAGCATTCCCCTCTTCCCCTTCCCTGCAAGTTAATACTAAAGCTACCACTCATAGCACTTGAAAAGATGTTATCAAACATCAAGCCTTTTTGAGATGCTGGTAAAAATATAACACAGTTTGTAACTTTAAACGTTGACGCTTTTTTCAAAGAGACTAAATATTGATTTAAAGAATTGTTTTTAACACGAAGAAAAAATAAATGTGGAACAGATTTAAACAAATGTACATCCACAGTCTTTCAAAGAAGTCACCACTAACATTAAAATGATGGTGATTTCGTTTAAAAAATAAACACCAAGCTGGAGGAGGCAGATGGAGAAAAGGCTGAGATGGATGGAAGCAAAGTAAGACCTTGGGGGTCGTGGACAATGCAGGGTTTTCGGGTTTTACCCTCAAGTTACTCACATCTTTCATCAACCAGTGGGTACACACGTTTCTGCTTAAACCAGGGGTCGGCAAATGACAGCTCACCGATCAAATGAGGTCCACTGCCTGTTTCTGTAAACAGCGTTTCACCAGAACCCAATCACATCCGCCCATTTGTGTAGTGTCTCTGGCGGCTTCCGTGCTACCTGGCCGCGATGCACACTTTCAGCAAAGACCTATGGTTCGCAAAGCTGAACATGTCTGCTCCCTCTGGCTGTTTGCTGAAGAAATTTGCCAATCTCTGGCTTAACCGATCCCCACCACTACTCCCAGTCTGGAACTGCCTGGAATTCTAAAGGAAGCTCCCTTTTGGCTTTGGGAAGGAGTGGACGTTCCCATTGAGATGAAGGTGGCAAGGGAGATGCTCTGATTCACCAGTGCTGGGGACAGAGCGGCGTTCCTGGAGGTCATTTTTAAAGCCAGCTCATTGGGGACCACAGTCTCCACATGCTCTTTAATGTCCAAGGACGACTGCAGAAGAAAGACCTATGAGGGGCCTCCTCATAAGCCACCAGTGCCATCATGTGGCCCTCGGGCTGCAGAAAGCTCCTCCTTCCTTGTCACCGACAAGGGTGACTCTGCACCTCCTTTGGCACTAAGGGCTCTGCCTATCCCCACTTTACAGACAGACTCTGGGCAGAGACTGGCCTGAGGACCCCGCGTGAATAAAGGGCAGAGCCTACTGTAGGGATCCGACTCCAGAGCTACCCTGCCAAGATGGCAGACACTCAGATGCCTGCAGCGTTGAAACTTGAGACCCACACGCCCCGTACCTGGAGGTGGAAATACCCCAGGTTTACCACCTGTTTCTTCTCCCCTTTCCTTGGACTCTGGAACTTGACTCCCATTGCAATGACTCATTTCTGCTTACTTGGACTACGCCCCAGGTCCCCACCCTCACCAGTCTCTCAAGGTATCAACACTCCCAACCCAAGCTCTTAGCAAGCCGCACTTTTCAGGAGTGTGGACAAAAAAATGTTTAAGAGCAGCAGGCTGGGAAATGCAACTTGCCAGAGCCTCCAGTCCAGAGGCCAAACCACTCAAGCTTGACAAGCAATTCCAGGTCCACCGCTTGTCTTTGGAGAAACCACAGTGGTCCGAGTCACCATTGCCATCACCTCCTAACTCTACTCCCCGTGTCTGTTCTTGCCTCCCCAGATGTCCACACAGAGGCCCACATGACCTTCTGAGAAGGTTAATCAGATGAGTAACTCTCTTGCTGAAATCCATCACTGCTTTTCCATACCCATTAGAATCAAATCTGCATCATGGCTGATGAGCCCGTTCCTGATCTGAGCTCTGCTTGTCTGTAAACTCATCCTGTATCCTTCACCTTGGCGGTCTAGACACACTGGCCCTCTGATGGCTCCTTGACTGATCCTAATTAGTTCTCACTTTAGGGTCTCTGGACCTGCTGCCTCTCCTGCAGCCTAGAACGCTTGTTCATGGATCATGGCATAGCTAACTCCTTCTCACCGCCTGGGTCTCCATTCAAATGCCATCCCTTGACCATTTGATGCTATACTGTCCCTGTCCCCGACTCCAGCACTTGACGTTATGCATTTGTTTACTGGAATATTCTCAAGCTTGTCCATTAGAACATAAAGCCCAGGAGAGCAAGGCCTGACTAGATCTAGAGTCTACTTCCAGTCCTAGTCCAGTGCCTGGGACACAGTGGGTACTCTATAAATATTTCTTCAATATCTTCAAATGCAAGAAATCCAACTTTTTCACAGCAAATTCCTAGAGGGAATGTCACTGCTCATGCGCGAATAGCTTCAAACAGCTTCACAAGTGGCTCGATATTTCCTCCACTCAATTCCTTGGAGGGCCACTCTGCACTTTTCCCTAAAACCAGGACAAAGTGAGCAACGCCCATAGCAAACCCACACTTCAGAAAATGAGTCCATACCAGCTTTAAGGAGGAACGTAATTCAAAACATGAAAATTTATTCTAAGTTGTATCTTAACATACGAGGTCTCAGCTTTAGATGAATTTTAATGTTTACAAGTGCAAAAGCAAATAAATATTTACCAGTTGCTTTTTTTTTTTTTTTGCACTCTTATAACTCCACAACAGCTTAGATGCAAAAAAAATTGTTGCTAAACATCTTGTAGTCTGGCAAAAGAAAGAATTTCTTATTAAGAAAACCCCTCACAACAATAACAACCCCTCACGCTCAGGGCTCCCTTGTAGAAACTATCAGGATGGTTCATTAAGATTTGAGCGTGGACTTCGCTGGTGGCGCAGTGGTTAAGAATCCGCCTGCCAATGCAGGGGTCATGGGTTCGATCATCGGTCCGGGAAGATTCCACATGCTGTGGAGCAACTAAGCCCATGCGCCACAACTACTGAGCCTGTGCTCTAGAGCCTTTCAGCCACAACTACTGAGCCCGTGTGCCACAACTACTGAAGCCCATGCGCCTAGAGCCCATGCTCCGCTACAACAGAAGCTACAATGAGAAGCCCACACACTGCAACGAAGAGTAGCCCCCGCTCACTGCAACCAGAGAAAGCCCGTGCACAGCAACGAAGACCCAAAGCGGCCATAAATAAAAATTTAAAAAATGAAAAAGATTTGAGCATATGACAGAGTCACAAAGTTGCCCTCGGTCAGCGTGATGGGGATCACATCCTCCCCGTGGAAGCCAGACCAGCCATGCCCTGGTCTTACCATCCAGGAACTGGCTAATTCACAGAGCAAACGGGGCTTTGAGAGTGGGAGCCCTGTTTCTCGGGCTGGGATCATGGGCTAATACCAGCTCTCCCCATCCCCACGCTTTCAGTTTTAATGTAAATGTCACTTCTCCAGAGGGGCCTTTCTTAATGCAAAAAGCTCCCTGCCCTCTTCCTGATTATTTTCTCTGACAACACCCTGTTTATTTCCTCTATTATTTACCGTACAGTTAGCTCGTTTTCTGGCTTTTCAGCAAACTTGCTCGCTTGCTTCGTAACATTCCTGCCTTCCG
>NW_006781519.1:6914699-6919549 GCF_000442215.2 Lipotes vexillifer
CCCAGCGTGCGCCCTGGCGAGCTGCCGCCACCCCTGTCTCCTCCTTTACGCTGTAAGCTCCAAGCAGCAGGGACCGTGCTCACCGGGGTTAGCACCCAGCCCAGGGCCTGGCACCAAACGGGCAGTCCATAAACACAGGTGCTGAATAAGTGAATAAGGAATGACATCTTGAAGGATAAGCTTATTAAGATCGATGTCTTTTTTATTCATTTACCAGGGCCTGGTTGAAGTGCTTGGAGTTATTCTGAGGCAAGTTGATTTTTACCAGGAACCAAGTATCAAGGCAGACTTAGTCCAGCAACGATAAGAGAGTAGGTGACTCTTACTAGAATAAAACAGAAACACACACACACACACACACACACACACACACACACACACACACACACATTTTTATACCAGAGACACACAATTCCAGGAATATTAAGCATTCTCTGGATCCTTATCCCCTGCCCCCAATGATTTTTTAAAGGGTAGGACCGTTCACAGCAGCTTGGAGGCTCAAGTGAGGAGTGGACCACTTACCTGGATTAACAGTGATAAATTTGCTATCTTCAGAAAACCGGTCCCCCGGGGACATAGGCTTCTTAGACGGTGCCTCAGGCCTCTTGGGATCATTCTCTTCGTAATGCTCCTCTGTGACTGTGGGGGGCACTTGGGTGAGGGTGACGGGGCGGGGGTCCAGGGCGTCCTCGGGCCGGGCGGTGGGGACGGCAGTGCGGTCCCGCTCACGCCCGGCTATAGTCTGACGCCCACCATCCTGGGCAGCTCTGCCGGGAGCCGAGGGGGCGGGGCTGGGCTCAGCGCGGCTCCGCGCCTGCGCGGCGTGGGTCACCCCCTTCCTCTCCTTCTCGGAGCCCTTCTCGCCCTCCTCCTCGTGCTCCCGCTCGCCGTCCTCGTTCTCACTCTTGTCGCCCTTCTCCCCCTCCTCGGCACCCTCGCCGTCCTTGGTTGGCGCCGAATCACCGTCGGGGCCCGGAGAGGCCAAGGCCTCAGGTGTGGCCGGGACGGGTCTGCCGGCCTGTTTGCTGGCCGCGGCGGCCGTGGGCAGGCGTGTGGGCCACACGGTGCTGGGGAAGGAAGAGATGCCGCCGCCGCTGAAGCCCAGGCCGGCGAGGAGCGTGCTGGTGACCACCGAGGCCACCGTCGCCTGGCTGCCGCTGGATGACGGGCCCATCCCAGTTGCCATGGAAACAAATGAGAAGGGGATGCCAGAGGATGTCCAGGTGGAAGACCCCGAGCTGATGGGGGCCATGTCGGCCGAAGAGGCGGGAGATGCTGTGGGCTTGAAGGGGTCACCCGGGGAGGTTGGGGGAAGGGACAGAGGAAGAGAAAGCACAGTGTCAGTCATCAGGATTGGGGACAAGGCCCTGGGTATGACCCTGCAAGGGTTTTACTCATCTTTTACTTTTCTCATGGGGTTTCCTAAAGCATGGGCCAACGCTGACAGGAGGTGATCCACGGATGACCATCTCTGCTCTTAAAAGTTTTTACAATTACTTAAAAATTGTAACCAGCATGTCAATCCCAACTTTTCACTGACAGGGCTCAGGAGGAGGCTAAGTGACAAAACAATAAGTAGCGTTCACATTGTTTGAAAGACAAACATCAAATAAGCGATGAAGTGGCAACATCAGATTGCCACCTGTTGTTGGGATGACACTGCAAGAAGCAGGAGCCCTTGATCTTGTATATATTGGTGGCTCTTGTGGAGAATACACTGCGCTTGTCTAGCAACGCTCCCCAGGATCTGGTTCCACATCTTAAAGTGAGGAAGTGGATGGACAGAGGGACAGTGGCCCGCCCACGTCTGCAGTGGCAGGTTCAGAAGCAGGAGCCATGCTCTACACTGAAGGCTTTGGGAGCTGTTTTACAGCCGGCATCCCCGTGCCGGGCGCTGTACAGCCGCCGTACCTTCCAGAGTCTCCGGATTTATCTACAGCAAAATCTATGCTCATGTAGATGACAACGATAAGAATTCTATTTAACAAGTACCAACTGTGTGTTGGGGCTTCCCAAGCTACCCTGGAGACACACATGATCATCACCCCATTTTACAGGTGAGGAAAACGAGGTGCAGAGAGGTTAAGGGGTAGAGGTGGCTACCTGTGCCCAAACCTCAGCTCATTCCTCCCACCATACTAAATTGGGGCTCAGCTGTGAGATTTTATTTGTACATAGTATCTTAGGAAAATAAGATGTGTTGCTCTGAGTTATTAGTTTAATTTCAGTTCTTGAAACCTGGCGTGCAGAATCCAGAATTTCATCCCAACATTTATACAGTTCAAAATAATACAGCCAGAACAACTCACATTTCATCACTGTATCATCAAGTTTCAGTTTGAAAAGTTTGTTGTTGAAGGACAACCAAGTTAGCAAATGTTGAGTTCTAAAGTTGGTTAATGAAATGCCAGGTGCCACATAAGATAAGGCACTGCAGACAGAGCAGTCAGACAGCCTGGGCTTGAGTCCACGATCCCTCACCTGCTCTCTGGGAGATGCTGGGCACATTACTTTAACTCACTGAGCCTCGGTTTCCTCATCCATAAAGTGGGAGTAATAGTAACACGAATCTTGTGGGATGCTTGAGGAGTAAATAAAATAATAATCTGTGCCTGAAACCCGGGAAAAGCTTATTAAATTTTAGGCTCTTGGGCTTCCCTGGTGGCGCAGTGGTTGAGAGTCAGCCTGCCAATGCAGGGGACATGGGTTCGTGCTCCGGTCTGGGAAGATCCCACATGCCACGGAGCGGCTGGGCCCGTGAGCCATGGCCGCTGAGCCTGCACGTCCGGAGCCTGTGCTCCGCAACTGGAGAGGCCACAACAGTGAGAGGCCTGTGTACCGTTAAAAAAAAAAAAAAAAAAAAAAAAAAATTTTAGGCTCTTATTGTTATCACCAAAGCTGCAATTAATATTGGGATTATTAGTTGCACTAGAAAGGGGAAAACTTAAGATACTGAGGCGCCAGAAATGTGCAAATGTAACTGGGCAAATGACAACCATTCTTTTTTCTTTCTTTCTTTCTTTTTTTTTAAAGCCGCACTGCATGGCTTGTGGGATCGTAGTTCCCCAACCAGGGATCAAACCCGGGCCCCTGAGTGAAAGCGCCGAGTCCTAACCACTGGACTGCCAGGGAATTCCCAAGTGACAACCTTTCAATTTTAGCATGTCTACTCCTTTGCACTCTTACGTCCTATGCTCCCACAAATAATAAATCATTAAAAATATGGAGAATTTTTATCTTGACAAAAATTATAACAGTATAACACTACTGGTTTAACTCTGTCGCACAGCCTGTTTTTATAATGCATTGAATTATAAGAGTGAATAATATAATTTATTCAGTATTTTAACTGCTTCACATTGAGCATTTAGACAACATCCTACTGCCACCTCGTGGTGACAGTTTTAACTGCATGCAAATTACCAACCAGACACGACAAAGCGATTACACTTACCACTCCTGTTTTGACAATTCTGGTCCCTTGGAATATTCGAGTGGTATTAGCTGAGAAACAAAGAAATTACACTGTAAACAATATAACTTTGTTGTTTCGACAAGACTGCACTTACCTACACAAATCTGAAATACATATAATTTTTATGTCATAAAATAAATATTCCTCTTTAGAATTTTTTTTCCAACCATCAAAAAATGTAAAAACCCTTCTTAGTTTGTGAGTCATTAAAAAACATGTAGAGGGTCAGGTTTGGGCTGTGGGCCACAGTTTGCTGACTCTTGTCTTAAGCTATTAGTTTACAACTTTAAGAAGTTTTAATCATTTTTCTATTTTATTCGTAAGGTAAAACTTACATAACTCTAAAATGCACACATCTTAAGTGTAGAGTCCAATTAATTTTCACCTCTGTGAACACCTGTGTAACTCCCCCTCCTCCCATATTAAGATATGAACATTCTCCAGCACCCCAGCAGGTTTGCACGTGCATCCATCCAGGCAATACCCTCATGACCTTTCCCTAAGGTCGCCACCACTCTGATCTGTGTCAGCGTTTTGTCTATTTCTGAACTGCTTATAAACGAAACTGTATTATCCCATTGTTCTTCGCTATTGTCTTTTTGGTTATAATTTCTTATATTATCCTTTCAGTGACTATAATATGCATCCTAAACTTATTACAGTTTACCTTAAACTAGTACTCTTATCTCTCCTTAAAAATGTAAGAACCGTAATTTATTTGCCCAACTCACTTTTTGTGTACTGTCATATATTTTATTTCTATCAATACTTAAGTTTTAAAACCTCGTAACACACTGTTGCTTTAAATGGTCAAATACTTTTTTTTTTTTAATATTTATTTATTTATTTAATTCATTTTTTTGGCTGCGTCGGGTCTTTGTTGCCGCATGGGGGATCTTCGTTGAGGCCTGTGGGATCTTTCGTTGCAGCGTGCGGGCTCCAGGGCACGTGGGCTCTGTAGTCTGCGTGTGAAGCGTGGGCTTAGTTGCCCCGCGGCATGTGAGATGTTAGTTCCCCGACCAGGGATCAAACCCGAGTCCTCTGCATTGGAAGGCGGATTCTCTACTGCTGGATCACGAGGGAGCTCCCTCAAATTCTTTTATATTAGCCACAGATTACTCCTTCTGATGTTCTTTCCTTCTTTCAGTTCTGTTCACCCATGTGTTAGTATTAAACAATATAACTACACAAAATGTTTAACTGTGGTAAAATACACATAACATAAAACTTACCATCTTAAACACTTCTAAGTGTACAGTTCAGTTGTGCTAAATCCTTGTGCCACAGATCTCCAGAATGTTTCCATCTTGCAAAACTGCAACTGTGTACCCATTAAACAAGTCCCAGCTTCCCCCTGCCCCTCCACGCCCCC